>NW_023270305.1:72405241-72622650 GCF_011800145.1 Mirounga leonina
AAAGAAAGAAAGAAAGAAAGAAAGAAAGAAAGAAAGAAAGAAAGAAAGAAAGAAAGAGGGGGAGGGGCAGAGGGAGAGGGAAAGCAGGCTCCACGCCCAGCATAGAGCACAGATGTGGGCTCAGTCGCACAACCCTGAGATCATGACCTGAGCCAAAATCAAGAGTTGGGCACTTAACCAACTGAGCCACCCAGGTGCTCCTCTTTTCTCTATTTTAGACACTTTCTTTAATGCACTTGAATGATTTTATTTATAATACAATTAATATTATAAGCTTAAATAAAATCAGGGTTGCTAGGTCTACACAATCTTGCTAATTCTGCTTGGGGTGTGTAAGTGCATGTTGGATGAGTATAGGCCAGAGGGCACCTGGAGGTACAAAGAACAGATCTGTGCTAGTTTCCCTGGTGAGTGTGTCAAAGGTACTGTTCATTTGACCTCCCAGATGGATCACAGAGTCCCCGGAAGTACCTGCCCCAGGGTGAACTTCTACCGGACTCCACTCAAACCAGAAAACCCAGGGTAGCTCCTAAGAAGAAATCTCCCTAGGCTCATCTTAGTCTAAATCTAGGCCATGGTGGCTCCAGAATATGGGTCTAATATGGGTCAGGGGTGCTAGAGGTGTCTCTTAACTTTTCAGTCACTAAGAGAACACATAAATATAGCACCAAAGCACAGAAGGGGGTAATTTAGTAATGTTGGTCATTAGGCTGTAAACTGGAACATTATCAAACTTCCTTTCCAGGAGTTGAATCAGACTATAATTAGACCCAGGCCTGGACACTCCTTTACACAATAGCCTATTTCTTTGTTTGTTTGGTTTTTGTTTTTTAACCTATTAGCTACCTCTTTGGTCTTTTGAACATTGCTGGCATTAAGAAATGATGGAAAACCCTGACTCCATTCTCCCAAAGTTCTCCATAATGAGTTTTCAGAAAGAAAATTTCTGCAGGCCTTCCCGGGGGTTCCTGCTTATTTGTGATGCTAATTCCAGCATCCTCCCTCTGGACAGGTCAAGCTATCTGTAATACACCAGATCATGACTGTCGGAGGAAAGTACAATATGAGCTACATATATGTAAACTTAAATTATAGCCACATTAAAAAGGTAAAAAGAAACAGGTGAAATTAATTTTAATAATGTTTGACTCAGTTGAATATACTCAAAATATTTCAATATATACTCGGTATAAAATAATTGAGATTAGGGGTGCCTGGGTGGCTCAGTCGTTAAGCATCTGCCTTCAGCTCAGGTCATGATCCCAGGGTCCTGGGATCGAGTCCCACATTGGGCTCCCTGCTCAGCGGGAAGCCTGCTTCTCCCTCTCCCGCTCTCCCTGATTGTGTTCCCTCTCTCGCTGTGTCTCTCTCTGTCAAATAAATAAATCTTTAAAAAAAAAAAATAATTGAGATTTTTTTTTTTGTACTAAGTCTTCGGAATATAGTGTGTTTTACACTTCCAATAATCCTAATTAGGACTAGCCACGTTTCAAGTGCTCAATAGCCAAATGTGGCTAACACTATTTTATTGGACAGTGCAGGACCAGGTGAATACAGGTAGATTCCCTGAGACATTGCTGTGTGTCTAGCAAGAACAGATTACTTGTTAATGGACTCAAAATACAACTGAGTCTTGATGTCACATACAGGGTCTTAAAATATCTTTCAAACAATTTACTTAATCAAGCTTCTTTCTCAAGTACCAAAGATCTTAGTTTCCAGGATTTTTATGTGCCTAGTATCTCCTGTTTTCAAAAATATGATTCTCTAACAAGTTTTCCTAAATAGATCAAGGGAAACTTTGTCTTACTGCCATTTGCAAATTTAACTCCAGTATATGAAATAACTAATTCACCAGATGATGAAAATTATGAGGTTGGATATTTACAAAAACACTTGAATAAAACCTTTCTTTATCCTTGTGAAATAAGCAGGCTATGACTCCCTACAAACTCTATTAATACATAGATTTGTAAATGGTTGCTAAAAGCCCGTAAACATGGGGTGGGTAAGGCTGCAAGCAAGGTGCTGGCTGTGATTTGTAAGTTCTTAAGTGCATCCCTGGGCCTGGGTCACCCCAGTGATTATAGCTTGTGTTAGCAGAGCCTGTTAGACCACGTTATAGTTCACCATGGCAAGGAAGTCTTCCATTTCCCCGTTTGTGGATTTCACTGTTCTTTTGGAAACAAGCGATACATTTATTCATTTATACCCATAAAATGAGCTACTCTTCTGAGTACATCTATGAGAAAAGGCAAGGTTCTTCATTAATCCTATTTAGATAATCAGTTAAGAGAGAAATCTAACAACAAAATAAAGAAATAAAAGAAGGCATGTGACACTCTCATCTGCCAATAGGCAAAATGCACTCTCTCCTTCCTGAATTTTTGGTTAGTCTTTGGAAATACCTGTTTATAGTAAGGCAAATAAATAGAACTCCATTTTGTAGATAACTGTTATATATTTCTTTAGGGGATTTTTTTCTGTTTCATCTAGGACCTTTTTATTGCTGTAAGGTTAGTAGTAATGTCCCAGCTTTCATTCCTGATTTAGTAATTTGAGCTCTTTTTTCTTTGTCAGTCTAACTGAAGGTCTATCAATTTTATATTTTGTTTGTATTTTCAAGGAGTCAGCTTTTGGTTGCATTGATTTTCTCTATTTTTTTCCTGTTATCTATTTTATTCATTTCTGCTGTAAGCTTTATTAAATTTTTTCTTCTGCTTGCTTTAGGTGACATTTACTTGTCTTTTTCTAGTTTCTTAAGGTGAAAGTTTAGGTTATTGATTTAAGACCTTTCTTCACTAAAAGCATTTATAGCTATACATTTCTCTTTAAGCACTGCTTTAGCTCCATCCCATAAATTGTGGTATATTGTTTTTCATTTTCATTCATCTCAAAATATTTCTGAATTTTTCCCTGTTTTTTATTCTTTGACTCATAGTTTATTTATGAGTGAGTTGTCTAATTTCTACATATTTGTGTATTTCCCACATTTCTGTTGCATTTTTTAATTTAATTCCATTGTACCTGGAGAACATACTTTATACTATTTTAATTATTTTATATTTCCTGGGAATTGTTTTGTGGGCCAGGATATGGTCTGTTTTGGGGAATGTTACATGTGCACTTGAGAGGAATATACATTCTGCTCTTGTTGAGCATAGTCTTCTATAGATGTCTCTTAGCTGACTTATAGTGTTATTCAAATCTTCATTTCCTTGTTAATCTTTTGTCTAGTTTTTCCATTCATTATTTGAAGTAGGGTAATGAAGCCTATAATTATTATGGTTGAACTGTTTGTTTCTCCCATTAGCTCTGTCAGATTTTGCTAAGTGTATTTTAGGGCTCTATTGTGAGGTGCATGTATGTTTATAATTGTTATGCCTTCTTAATGGATTGATCCTTTTGTCATTATAAAATGTCCTTTGTTTCTTGTAACAATTTTTGCCTTAAAGTCTATTATGTCTGATATTACTATAGCCACTCCAGCTTTCGTTGGTTACTGTTTGCATGGTATATGTTCTTCCATTCTTTTAATTTCAACTTATTTGTGTCTTTGGCTCAAAAGTATGTCTCTTGTAGAAGTACATAGTTAGATCATGATTGTTTGTTTAAGAAATGCCTTCTGCCATTCTCTGCCTTCTTAATAGAGTGCTAATTTTATTTATATTTAATGTAATTATTGATAAAGTAGTAACATTACTTTAAGTAATGAAGTAGGATTTACATCTACTAATTTACTAATTGTTTTCTATATATCTTACATCTTTTCTCTCTTTCATTTCCTCTGTATGACCAGCTTTTGTGTTAAATAGACATTTTTCTAGTTTACCATTTTAATTCACTTGTCATTTATTTTAGAACATTTTACAAGTTATTTTCTTACTGGCTGCCCTATGGATAACAATTAACATAACAATCTAAATGTGATTAATACCAACTAAATTTTAAAAGAATATAAAAACTTTGCTCCAATATAGCTTTGTTCTCTCTTCCCTCCTTTTTGCAGTTATTCTCATACAAATTATATCTTTATAATTATAAGCCATCAATGGAGTTTTATAATTACTGCTTTATGCACTTGTGCTTTGAATCATGAAGAAGAAAAGAGTTATAAACAAAGAGCACAATTAAACTGTCTTTTTTTTTTTTTTCAGATGTAGTGTTCCATGATTCATTGTTTGTGCATAACACCCAGTGCTCCATGCAGAACGTGCCCTCTTTAATACCCATCACCAGGCTAACCCATCCTCCCACCCCCTCCCCTCTAGAACCCTCAGTTTGTTTCTCAGAGTCCATAGTCTCTCATGGTTCATCTCCCCCTCCGATTTCCCCCCCTTCATTCTTCCCCTCCTGCTATCTTCTTCTTCTTCTTCTTTTTTTTTTTTAACATATATTGCATTATTTGTTTCAGAGGTACAGATCTGAGATTCAACAGTCTTGCACAATTCACAGCGCTTACCAGAGCACATATGCTCCCCAGTGTCTATCACCCAGTCACCCCATCCCTCCCACCCCACCCCCCACTCCAGCAACCCTCAGTTTGTTTCCTGTGATTAAGAATTCCTCATATCAGTGAGGTCATATGATACATGTCTTTCTCTTAAACTGTCTTTTTATTTTTATCTCTGTAGTTACCTTTACCAGGGTTTTTTATTTCTTTGTGTGGATTCAAGTTATTGTCTAGTGCTCTTTCATTTCAATCTGAAGAACCTCCTTTAATATTTCTTGTAGGGCAGGTTTGCTAGCAGTGTGTTATCATAATTTTTTGTTTGTTTATCTGGGAATGTCTTGATTTCTTCTACGTTTTTGTGGGCATAGAATACATGATTGACAATATTTTAATTTCAGCATTTTATTTTATTCTATTTTTTTAAGATTTTATTTATTTGACCAAGAGAGACAGCGACAGAGGGAACACAAGCAGGGGGAGTGGGAGAGGGAGAAGCAGGCTTCCCGCCGAGCAGGGAGCCCGATGCAGGGCTCAATTCCAGGACCCTGGGATTCATGACCTGAGCCGAAGGCAAATGCTTTACGACTGAGCCACCGAGGTGCCCCTAATTTCAGCATTTTAAATATGTCATTACACTGTCTTCAGGCCTTCATGGTTTCTGATTAGAAATAAGCTGTTAATCTTATTGAGGATCCCTTTGATATGACGAGTCACTTCTCTCTTGCTGCTTTTAAGATTCACTGTGTCTTTTGACAATTTGATTATGAAATGTCTAAATGTAAATCTCTTTGAGTTAGTCTTACTTGGAATTTTTGAGCTTCTTGGACATGTAGAAAAATGTTTTCCACCCAATGTGGTTAGTTTTCAGCCATTATTATTATTATTACTATTATTATTATTATTTTAAGATTTTATTTATTTGTTTGACAGAGAGAGACAGCAAGAGAGGGAACACAAGCAGGGGGAGCTGGAGAGGGAGAAGCACACTCCCCGCTGAGCAGGGAACCCGATGTGGGACTCGATCCCAGGACCCTGGGATCATGACCTGGGCTGAAGGCAGATGCTTAACGACTGAGCCACCCAGGCACCCCTAGCCATTATTATTTTTAAAAATATTTTCAAGCGGGGCACCTGAGTGGCGCATTCATTACACCAACAGTGTAAGAGGATTCCCCTTTCTCTGCTTCCTTGCCAACATCTATTGTTTCCTGAGTTAATTTTAGCCGTTCTGACCAGTGTGAGGTGGTATCTCATTGTGGTTTTGATTTGTATCTCCCTGATGCCTAGTGATGTTGAGCATTTTTTCATGTGTCTGTTGGCCATCTGTAAGTCTTTGCAGAAATGTCTGTTTATTTCTTCTGCCCATTTCTTGATTAGATTATTTGTTTTTTGGGTGTTGAATTTGATAAGTTCTCTATAGATTTTGGATACTAGCCCTTTATCTGATAAGACATTTGCAAATATGTTCTTCCATTCTATAGGTTGCCTTTTGGTTTTGTCTACTGTTTCCTTGCTGTGCAAAAGCTTTTTATTTTGATGAAGTTGCCCCACACTTTTTTAAGGCTTTTTCATTTTGCTTTATTCTTTTTGTCTTTCTCTTTTTCAGACTGGATAGTCTAAAAACAAATTATCTTCAAGTTTGCTGATGATTTTTTCAGCCAGCTCAAATCTTCTGGTGAGCCCTTCTAGTGAATTTTCTATTTCAGTGATTGTACTTTCAACACCCAAATTTCTGGGGTGCCTGGGTGGCTCAGTTGGTTAAGCATGTGACTCTTGGTTTCAGCTCAGGTCATGACCTCAGGGTCATGGGATTGAGCCCTGCGTCAGGCTCTGCGTTCAGCATAGAGTCTGCTTGGAATTCTCTCTCTCCCTCTGCCCTTCCCGCTCATGCTCCCTCTCTCTCTAAAATAAATAAATGAATTTTTAAAAATAAACACCCAGTTTTCTATCTTTTTAAAATAATTTCTCTTTATTGATATTATCTATTTGGCGAGGTATTATTCTCATGCTTTCCTTTTTTTCTGAAGACATAGTTTCCTTTAGTTCTTTGAACATATCTATAATAGCTAATTTAAAGTCCTTGTCTACAAAGTCCAATGTCTGGGTTTCCTCAGGGGCAGTTTCTATTGACTGCTTTCCCCATGGCTGCATATGGGCCATACTTTCCCATTTCTTTGCTTATCTCATAATTTTGGTTGAAACTAGACTTAAATTAGATTCTCCCCTGCTCAGCATTTATTGTCATTTCTGTTTGTTTAGCGACTCTACTGAACGGATTCTATAAAGTGTGTATTCTTTGCCATCTGTGGCCACTGAATACTCTGTTCAGTCAGCTTCATGGTCTGTTCATGACTGGTCTGAGATTTTCTTAAATGCCTTGAACCAGCAAGTCTCTGAGCTTATGCTAAAGGGCTCTGTGTTTATGTGGGGGCATGTTTTCAGTGTTTTAAACAGTCTTTTTTTTTTTTTTTAAAGATTTTATTTATTTCTTCATGAGAGACAGAGAGAGAGAGAGAGAGAGAGAGAGAGAGAAGCAGGCTCCCAAGGAGCAGGGAGCCCGATGTGGGACACGATCCCAGGACCCTGGGATCATGACCTGAGCCGAAGGCAGACGCTTAACCATCTGAGCCACCCAGGCGCCCTGTTTTCAGTGTTTTAGAAGGCAATTTACAATTCTGGATTGTGCAGAGCATCAACATTATCTGGAAGTGAGAGACCAGGGCCTTCTCAGTCTTTCCTGAGCATGCACACAATTCTGCACAGGCATGTGGCCTTTTAGATTCCCAAGAATATGCTGGAGGTTTTCAGAGTCCCTATGGACATTTTATTCTCCAGCTTTTCAAGGGTTTTCTCATTTGCCCCAACTGTTAATACCATCTCAGGTAACTGAGAAGTTAAAAAAATAGCTGATTATTTTTTTTTCCATCTTCTTTTTTTAATTTTATTTTACTATGTTATGTTAGTCACCATACAGTACATCATTAGTTTTTGATGTAGTGATCCATGATTGTTTTCATATAACACCCAGTGCTCCTTTCAGTACGTGCCCTCCTTAATACCCATCACCATGCTAACCCATCCCCCCACCCCCCTCCCCACTAGAACCCTCAGTTTGTTTCTGAGTCCATAGTCTCTTACAGTTCATCTTCCCCTTCGATTCCCCCCCTTCATTTTTCCCTTCCTTCTCCTAATGTCCTCCATGCTATTCCTTATGTTCCACAATAAGTGAAACCATATGATAATTGACTTTCTCTGCTTGACTCATTTCACTTAGCATAATCTCCTCCAGTCCCATCCATGTTGATGTAAAAGTTGGGTATTCATCCTTTCTGATGGCTGAGTAATATTCCATTGTATATAGGGACCACATCTTCTTTATCCATTCATCTGTTGAAGGGCATCTCGGCTCTTTCCACAGTTTGCCTATTGCGGACATTGCTGCTAATTTTTAATAAAGGCCCTGGGAAAAGGCTGTTCTCACTGAACAAGCTCTGAATAAGGTAATGACTTTTAATAGAGGAGGGTAAGACTGCCCAACAGCCAATATTTTTAACTTATTCACTTAAAATATGTATTGGAAGATACTGTGTCCTAGGGCCGTACTACTCCAAGTGTGGACTGTGTCTGGTGCTGGTCAGTGAATTGCTTGTTAATGGTCCGACATGAGACAAAGAGCTTGTACCAGAGTGTATGTAAATCAATGTACTGTTTCCTTTATAGTAAAAGTCTTGATACAAAAAGAAAAAATTTCAGCTAAACTGGGCAACATGCTTAACGATGTGGACCATACTTTGACACCGTGGGGCACTGGATGAGGGAATGCAAAAAGAAAGATAAGCTTCCTTACGACTGAGTAGTGGAGATAAGATGTTCCTATTCCTATGCGCTGTTACTAGGTAAACTGTAGTAGGTGCCATAAGAAGCAGCCATCAATAGTGAGAGAGCTTCCAAGGAGAAAAATCTGGCGATGCTTTACTGACGCAGGGAATTTGAACTAAACTTTAAAGGATGGCTAAGATTTTCTTAGGGATAAAAGTAATTTTTTCCAGTTTTATTGAGGTATAACTGACAAAAATTGTATATGTTTAAGGTATACAATGTGACAGTTCGATTTACTCATAGATTGTGAAATGATTACACAATCAAGTTAACACACCAATCACCTCAAGTAATTTTGTTTGTGTGTGGTGAGAACTCCTCTAAGATTTACGCTCTTAGCACCACGAGAGACTATGGACTCTGAGAAACAAACTGAGGGTTCTAGAGAAAGGGGGGTGGGGGCATGGGTTAGCCTGGTGATGAGTATTAAAGAGGGCACGTTCTGCATGGAGCACTGGGTGTTATACGCAAACAATGAATCATGGAACACTACATCAAAAACTAATGATGTAATGTATGGTGATTAACATAACATAATAATAAAAATAAATTAAAAAAAAAAAGAAAAAAAAAAGATTTACGCTCTTAGCAAGTTTCAAGTATACCATACAGTATCACTGTACGTTAGCTCCCCAGAACTTGTCCCTCTTATAACGGCAAGTTTGTGTTCTTTGACTAGCATATCCTCATTCCCCCCAACCCCTAGCAACTATCACTCCACTCTGCTTGCATGAGTTCAACTGTTTTAGATTTCACATGTAAGTGATATCATACAGTATTTATCTTTTGGTGTCTGGCTTATTTCACTTAGCATAATGCCATGTTGTCCCAAATGGCGGGCTTTCCTTCTTTCTAAATGGCTGAATTTTATCTCTCTCTCTCTCCATATATATAATTCACATATATGATTGATATATATGATATATGATTTTTATACATAATGTGTGTAATATTTTCTTTATCCATTCATTCATTGACACTTAGGTTGTTTCCATACCCTATATTTCCATATATAACTAGCAATGGGATTGCTGGGTGATATGGTAGTTCTAGTTTTAATTTTTGAGAAACCTCCATACCATTTCCCATAGTAGCTAGTTTATACTCCCACCAACAGGGTTCCCTTTTCTCCACATCCCCACCAACACTTGTCTTTGGGGTATTAGCTATTCTAACAGGTGTGAGGTGATATCTCATTGTGGTTTGAATTTGTGTTTCCCTGATGATTAGCAATACTGAGCATCTTTTCAAGTGCCCTCTGACCATTTTTATGTCTCCCTGGAAAAATGTCTATCAAGGTCCTCTGCCCATTGCTTTATTGGGTTATGAATGATGGTTATGAATGGGGTGGGTAGGGTGAAAAGATAAGGCATTTGAGGTAGGACACAGTAAAAGAAAAAGTTTGGAAGTGGGAAAAATGAGGGTTGTGTTTGGAGACTAGTAAGTAGCGAATTTTGAATGGAAAATAAGGTATAGAAGTTAGAGTGAGGTAAGGTCAGAAAGTATTATTTGAGGCCTCATTAGAAAGGACTTGGATTCCACACCATGGGGTTTGTCCTCTTGGTGGACAATAGGGACCCACTGACATTTTGTGAACCAGGAAATGACATGGTTCCACTTTGATTTAAAAGACTGACCTCATATCTTTGAGGAGTAAGTATCTAAAGAGTGAGAGACTAGAGTGAGGGAAAATAATTAAGATGCTATTTAATAAGAGACCAATAATGAGGGACAGAAGCAGGGTGGTGGTAGTGGGATCTGCCAGGGCTATGATTGAGGCAGCATTTACAGGTCTTAAAACTGCTCAAATATGAACAACATGGGAAAGAAAAGGTGCTTGAAAGAATGATGGTGCCAAACCAAGGCAGAGAGGCAGCAGGTAGAACTGGTTTGGTGGGAAGATAATGAATTGGCTTGGATTGAGTTTGAGGTTCCTGGCAAGCCATCCAAGTAGAAATATGCAGGGACAATGTAGGTCAGCAACTTGAGAGAAAGGAGAGGTCTAGCGATCCTAATTTGAGAGGTAACAGCACCGAGATGATTAGGGAGCTATGAGGATTGAGATGCTCACAAAGAAAACTACTTGCAGAGAGAAGGTAGAAAACTTTGGGGGTATGTTCTCTACCTTTAGCCAAGCAAGAACCTTAGGGGAAGAAGGAATGGTGGTTGGCAAGGGCAAGAGAATGAAGAAGAGACACTGAAAGTGGCAGATAAATGTTTAGATTTCTGAAGACCACCGGGAGCCTGAGTCTAAATCCAAGAATTAGCAGAAGTAGGTGTCATGATCACCCATGTGGGGTCCACGGAGGGCAAAGTGAAGAAAACAGTGGGGTCTTCCAGATATATGTTCTAGTCAGTTATCTATATATTTTACATTATCACTGCAAGTGAAGAGCAGGTTCATACCTTACTTGGCATTGTAGTCCCAATACCCAGTACCATTACCATGTTCATATTTAAGAGTTTATTGAATATAAGGGTTTATGTTCATGTTCATATACAGGTTTACTGACTGCATAAACCGACTATGCAGCAAGATTAAAATTCTCATTAACTGGCTACCATAGAGCAGAAGGAGAGGATGGAAAGTGATAAACAGTGTTATTACTAAGGCTGAGTCAGTGCCCCATCAGCAGCTGCCCATCTCCACATGCCAGAGAGAAGATGCCAGAATCTTGGATCCCTCTTCCATGTAGAAGCTCAGCACGCCCACCAGTGGTGCAGAAGAGATCCATAAAGCCTCCCCCACAGCCTCCTTTCCTTGGTCACCATGCTTACCTTGCAGCTTTGATCTCTAATTCTGCTGCCTCAGATCTATGAGGTCTAATATCAAAGCCACATCGTGGCTTACTACAAAGATTGTATCTTCTTTAACATTAATAAATTAGCATGATGGCTTATAAACCAGTCTTGTGTGAATTTGATTCATGAGAGGCATATTAATTCATGGGTGAATTAATAGAACAAATTCAAAAGTTGCAAAGCTGGGCATCAGCATCATGATCACAGGCAATTTTACTGTAATTATACTTTTGCATTGCTACGATTGAAGTAAAGAAATATAGAATTTAGTGCTCTCTTCAACTAGGCATATATATATTTTAGCCAAGGACATGGGCTTTTCTTAAAAAAAAAAATCAGAAACCTCACGAGGAAGGTATAAGACAAAATGAATAATCATTTAGACCTAGATAGTCAACAGACCTAGATTCTCAGAATTTCATAGGCACAGATGACCATGAGCCTGCTGTGGCCCTACAGTGAATCTCATTGACCTCAAACGGCAGGGGTGTAACTGACCGCTGCTACTGGCCTACTCCCAGCCAGTGACTGGGTGCTTCAGCCAGGGAGGTGGAGGCATCCACATTGTTGGAAGACATGGATCTCTTCTGATGGCCAACTTTGGTTGGAAGGCTCTCTCCTTTGGCAGAACCTTCCTTACATCACACAGAGGTCTAGGATACCTCCAGCCAGTCTTTCTTCCCTGTCTTCTTCACTCAGGGTCAAATTTGCATGGGTATTAATGTTGCTTCCAGACTTTCCCAGTTCCCTCCCCTTTATCTCAGGGTTGGCTTCTTGGAGGACCTGGACTGACGCAGAACCTTTGCATCAGGATCCAGAGGCCAAGAGGGACTGATGGCAGGTGAGAGTTTCCATAGCATTGCTCTAGCCACTGAAGAGGCTCATGGTATTATAAGAAAT
This sequence comes from Mirounga leonina, assembly GCF_011800145.1. NCBI lineage: Eukaryota > Metazoa > Chordata > Mammalia > Carnivora > Phocidae > Mirounga > Mirounga leonina. The sequence continues at coordinate 72,417,276 of NW_023270305.1, forward strand.
ATAGATTTTGGTCTTTGTCCTTGGAAACTGATAGCCCCAATCTGAGTTCAAAAGCTTGAGGATTAGGGGGCTGACAGTATTAAGTCCTGGTCTGAGTCCAAAGGCCTGAGAAACAGGAGCACCAATGTTCAAGGACAGGAGAAGGTGGATGTCCTAGATCAAGCAAAAGAGAAAATTCACTCTTCCTCTTCTTTTGTTCTTTTCAGACCCTGAATGGATGGGGTGATGCCCAGTTGCATGGGCAAGGACTATCTTCTTTACTCAGTCTAGTGATTCAAATGTTAATCTCTTGGGAAATATTCTCACAGACACACTCAGAAATGATGTGTAAGTAGCTATCTGGCCATCCCCTAACCCAGTCAAATCAACACATGAAATTAGCCATCACATGCAGGTTTCTTCTCCTTTTAACTGGTAAGAAGACAAAGGGACAGTGTCAGTGAATTAAGATTTGATTGGCAAACATATTTCTGTGACCAAATCACTGAGCTAAGTGTAGTGGACATCTGTTGGGTGTGCCTGCCCAGAGCCCAACTCCTGTTCTTCTGCTAGGAGCACCACTGCTTTGTTTTGTGGAAATAGGCTTCTACATTGGATACAGTCTTTTTTTTTTTTTTTAAAGATTTTATTTATTTGAGAGAGAGAGAATGAGAGAGAGCACATGAGAGGGGGGAGGGTCAGAGGGAGAAGCAGACTCCCTGCCAAGCAGGGAGCCCGATGCGGGACTCGATCCCGGGACTCCAGGATCATGACCTGAGCTGAAGGCAGTCGCTTAACCAACTGAGCCACCCAGGTGCCCTACATTGGATACAGTCTTGATAGGAGTGTCACTCAAGATGCTTTCCCTCCCTCACTCAAGTATTGGCAGGTAACTCAAAGAGGGGCTCTCTCCCAGAACCTGAATTAGAGCAGTACAAAACTGGAGATGGTTAGAGAAGATTCATTCAGAGGCCAGGACTCTGAAGAGCCTTCCCTGGGCTCCTGAACCAGACCTCTAGAAACCAGGAACTTTGGCTTTCTTTCAAGTCTGTGGCCATCCCCAAAGCATCCCAAGACTTTCCTTTGCTTAAATTAGGCAGAGGTGGTTCTCACGGGTTGTACTGTATTCCATCTTTCAAGAAAGTCCTTTCAAGACAAAATCAGAAAGGAATAGCAAGGAAACACTGAAGTTTCTCCCCTCACAAGTAGGATCACCTTTCTCTTTAAAGGCGCCATCATATTCAGTGTCTCAGTGGAACCTCTCAAGATCCTCCTCCTTTTCCTCATGGGTTAATAGAGCCTGCCCAGAGTTATATAATTATGGAGCAATGGGGTTGGCACATATATTTAGTTATCTGACTCAATGATGCTATGCTGGGATCTCTCAAGTCACACTTTGGAGTGCCCACCTTGGTCTCAGGTTGTGATGTGGGCCCCACCACTGTTACCCTGAGGGGCCTCTTCTGGGCCTCCATTTCTGTGTCTCTAATGTGAAGATTGGATTGTCTGCCCCATAAGGCTCCTTCCCCACTCTCAAATTTTCTCTCTTTCTGTGTGACATTATGGGTAGAAAAAGGAATGTAAGAAAAAACATTTCCTCTGTGCTTAACATATGTCAGGTCCTATTCTATGTACTTTGTATGTATTAACTCACCTAATTGTCACATTGCCTGCCTCTGTGACAGAGGCTCTGTGAGGGCATGGGCTTTGTTTTGTTCACTGTTGTAGCCACTCTGTGCTTGGCATAAAAGAGACGATCAATAAATGTTACAACAGATGAATAAACAAGTTGAAAAATAAGAAAAAAATCGATGGATGAATGAGTAGAAAGGAGAAAGAGAGCAGTTTTCTCCCCCCCAAATCTAGTTCTGTGGTCTTTTGGCTTTCTTGAAGCTCAGTTTGGGTTCTCATTATTTCTCCAGTAGGCTCAAGGTGTCTTGAGGAAATTCCTGAAATAGTTCTTTTTTTTAGCTGCTGTGAAGATAATTCTGCATCTGCTTCATTTCTCTTTTTCTTCTTTCAAGTAGAACCAATAACTGAGCCCAATGGTGCAAGTACTTAGCTGAAGAATGGGTATCATTTATTTTACCAGGTTCTAGATAAGAAAGGCTCTTCCGTTTCTGAGATGGCAGGTGACAGCCCACATAACCTAGTTCCAAAGGGGAGTTTTCTATGACCAGATCACTGAGAAAAAACTTAAGCTTAGTTTTTTTGTTTTGTTTTTTTTTTTTTAAGAGAGAGAGCATGTGTGCTCATGAGCAGGGTGGGGAACATGGGGGGAGGGACAGAGGATAGAGAGAGACAATCTTAAGCAGACTCCCTACTCAGATTGAGCTGGATGTGGGGCTCAACATTCACGACCCTGAGATCATGACCTGAGCCAAAATCAAGAGTCAGACACTTAGCTGACTGAGCCACCCACACACCCCTTAAGCTCAGTTTATGATATGTGGCTGTCAGTCAGAAGTGGACAGCTGCAATGTTGTGGCTTCACCCAGGAGGGTGTCTGAAAGACGACACGGAAGACTAATCCTGGGCGGGACTGCCTGGATGGGGAGACAGCCAAAGAGATGGTCTATAGTGTTAATGATTTGGCTAGATAGCCAGGGACCTGGAAAATAAAAGACTGGGGACAAGGAGGTCTGAGAAGGGGAAACGTGCGTTGACACCTTGGAATGGGCAAAAGTTGGGAAAATATCTAACACCCCATGTGAATGTGCACCAAAGAGCAGAGGAGGACCCTAACAATCAGAAGAACAACATGCCCTATTCTGTGGATGTCACTTAGCCTCTTTTCCCTATCACCCCTGCCCTTGCCCAGTGCAGACAAAGGGGACATGGGCAATGCTTGGACTCAACAACCTATGCTTCCTTTCACTAGAGTGGTCCTGCTACTGTGGCTACTGCATGGTGGTTCAGCCACTAACAGATATTGATGCTTGGTTCCCAGTATGGCACCATCCCCAAAGGGGTCAGCCATCCACCTGGTGGGCAGGTCCATTATGGGGACTGTCATTGACCATGAGGGCTCTTCATGCCCTTGAACCAACAGGCAGGTTGTCTGGGTGACTGATCCTGATTACCAAGGGGAAAGGGCTCCTGATACACCAAGGGAGCATGATGTGTGGAAAACCTTCTAGTAAAACATAAAGGAAGGCTACAGCAACCAATAAAGATAGGACACTAAAGAACCAGTCGTTTCAATAAAGAAGGTTGGGGTCACTCCTCTGAGTGAAGAAACTCACCTGAACTGCTACCAGAGATGAAAAGGAACATGAAATGGATAGCGGAAGAAGGAAGTTAGGCTTATCAACCATGAATTGTGACCAGTTATATAACAAGGACTTGAGCCATTGTTCTATTTTCTTCCTTATTTGTTGTTTTTATATTCATCTGTAAAAATTTCCCTCCTCCTTTTCTCTATCATTTTATATGAGGAGTGATGGTGATGATTAACTTTATAATTTGGGCAGGAATTAATATCACCCAGGGTGGGATACAATGACTGATGGGCCTTTAAATCTCTCCTTTTCAGGGAGAGAGAGAGATAATCTTTATTTGTATAATGTGTCCTTGCATCTTGTAAGGTGGAAGCACGAGGTTTCTTGGTGGTGGTGAATGGACATTTAAACAATAATCAAAGGGGTAGACTGTGCCAACTATTGACCAATTGTCTCTTATAACTGCAATGTCTCTTTTCTAGTTGGTTCTGTAATGTGAAAGCTAGGAGTCTGAAAACTCTCTTGGAGTGTGGGATCTTAGAGTCCCAGGCTGTCTTGCCCCCTGACTTCCTATCACCTTCTGCCAATAGGAGGCTCCAATGGCAGATCCAAAGGTGGGAGAAGGGGAGAAACTGCTCCTTCAGTAGGTGAAATCCTGTGAGTATTCAAGAGTGTCTATGTTCAAATTAACTGGAGAATAAGAAATCATTTTGTCAGCTTTTCCAAATATTTGGGTCTTATATTTGAAGTTGCTAATTGACTGAAAAAGTGCAAGACCAAATTACATTGCACTAAAAATTACAAACATCAGCATGGGATCATTATCGCTAATGTCATGAATACCTAACAAATTTACCCCGGAAATTATGACTGTTCTCTCTTGAAAAGCCTGTGAAACATTATCCACCCAGTTGGTCATTGGGCATTACTGACTTATTAAAATGTGTAAAGACAGCATACATTTTTTTTCTCAGCGGTAACATTAGGAACCTCTTGGATCTCTGTTGACTTTTTAGCTGAAGGGATTTGGACATCTTTGTTGGCTTCAGAAAGGACAGAGTTGTTACTGTTTGATAGCTATTTGATATTTGATCTCTTTTAGCTGAAATGATTAGAGTCTTTGTAGAAATCATGTATTAACACTTTGTGAATAATTCTGTGTCTTAAAGGTCTGTGCAAATACATAAAAAACATAATTTTTTGGTTGCACAATATTGGTGAATGTACTGTCACTGAATTGTACATTTTAAAATGGCTAATTCTAGGGCACCTGGGTGGCTCAGTCAGTTAAGCGTCCTGATTTCAGTGCAGGTCATGATCTCAGGGTCGTGGGATTGAGCCCTGTGTCGGGCTGGGTGTGGAGCCCGCTTAAGATTTTCTCTCCCATTCTCTCTCATGCCACAACCCCCTAAAAAGAAAAAAAAAAAAAAAGGCTAATTCTATGTTATGTGAATTTCGCTTAAATAAAAAACTTAACGTATCTTTTTCACATTGAAAACTTATTTGCCTATAATTTCACCTAGATTCAAGGACATTTTAAAAGGTTCTCTTTGCAACAACAACAACAACAAAAAGTTTCTCATTGCCTATTTCAGCTTATCCTTAAGCTGTAGAGCCATTTCATAGGTCTCAGATCTTGGATTTTTTTGTTTTCGGTGAAACTCATGATTTTCGATCACTTAATAGGTGAAAGAGATATGGAGGACTTGTTGCACTGGTTATTTAACCCAACTATTTCAAAAGGCTCAAAATAATCAATTGTGAAAAATACACAGAAATCCCAGGATACTTCCCTATGCATGCTCAGAAAAATCACCAATTTTAAATTTGTATGAATTTGTAGGAAATCATTAAAAAAGAATTTTGGGAAAAAAAGTAAATTGTGGGAATTTAAGAGGGTTATAATGAAATATTATGACACGAATGCAAATAGTTCTGAAGCTTGCTATTTATTAATTTTATTTTTCACAGTTTCTGTCTCTATACATAGGAGATTGTTTCTTTTTCCAAAATAAAGCCGTAGAGAGGGCTCTGCAGGAAAATCATGTCTAATGGAATTATCATTGCTCTGCTTTATATGTTGCTGACGATTTTTCTAATATCAAATTATGAGGACCATCATTCAAAATTTGTTTAGAAATTTTAACCTTACATGCGTGGGCAGATATATCCTTTGTTTATTATATATATATATATATATATATATATATATATTTTTTTTTTTTTTTTTTTTTTTTTAAGATTTTATTTATTTATTTGACAGAGAGCGACACAGCGCGAGAGGGAATACAAGCAGGGGGAGTGGGAGAGGGAGAAGCAGGCTTCCTGCCGAGCAGGGAGCCCAATGCGGGGCTTGATCCCAGGATCCTGGGATTGTGACCTGAGCCAAAGGCAGCCACTTAACCGACTGAGCCACCCAGGCGCCCCATGTTTATTATATTTTACCTTTATTCTAGGTTCCAAATTTCAAAATCTACCAGACTTAACAGTTTTTACAAAAATCGTATTTCCTTAATAGTTATACCAATTTATATTAAGAAAACCTTTTATTGTATGTATGTAGGGGCTACATTAGACTCTCTCATTTCTCCCCATTTTTACGACTTAAGTCTCTGGCATAATGAATGAGAACCAATTAGCATTATTAGTTTTTTAAAAAGTAAAAAAAAAAACTAATTTAACAGAACAGAGCAAGATCCAATCCATTCATGTGAACTGAGTTTTGGTTTTTCTTTCAAAGATTTTATTTATTTATTTGACAGAGAGAGACACAGCAAGAGAGGGAGCACAAGCAGGGGGAGTGGGAGAGGGAGAAGCAGGCTCCCTACTGAGCAGGGAGCCCGATGCGGGGCTCGATCCCAGGACCCTGGGATCATGACCTGAGCTGAAGGCAGACGCTTAAAGACTGAGCCACCCAGGCGCCCCCTGAGTTTTGTTTTTAACTGGGTCTTATCCTTCACATTTTACTCCTTTTCAATAGGAGCTAATTTGTCACAAATATGTACTACATTAGTTTCCTCTGGCTGCCGTAACAAATTATCACAAACTTAGCGGCTTAAAACAACACAAATTTATTGTCCTAAAGTTTTGGAGGTCAGAAGTAAAAATGGTTCTCAATGAACTTAAATCAAGGTGTCAGCACAACTACATTCCTTTGAGGAGGCTCTTGGGGAGAATCCATTTTCCTTGCCTTTTCCAGCGTCTAGAAGCTGCCTGCATTCCTTGGCTCATGGCCCCTTCAGTCTCAAAAGCCAGCAGTAGCTGACTGAGTCTTTCTCACATTGCATCACTCAGACTCAGACTCTCTTGCCTCCCTCTTTCACTTAGAAAGACTTGTGATGGGGTGCCTGGGTGGCTCAGTTGTTAAACGTCTGCCTTTGGCTCGGGTCATGATCCCAGGGTCCTGGGACTGAGCCCCGCATTGGGCTCCCTGCTCTGTGGAAAGCCTGCTTCTCCCTCTCCCACTCCCCCTGCTTGTGTTCCCTCTCCCGCTGTGTCTCTCTTTGTCAAATAAATAAATAAAATCTTAAAAAAAAAAAGAAAAAAAGAAAGACTTGTGATTACATTAGCCCCATCCAGATATTCCAGAATAATCTCCCCATCTCAAGATCTTTAACTTAATCACAAAGACAAAGTCCCTTTTGTGAACCCAGTCACAGATTCTGGGGATTAAGATGTGAAAACCAATGACAGGCCATTAGTCTGCCTACCACACGTACCATAAAATAAAGCATAAAAACATAATGTTACAGAAGGATACTGACAACAAGATTCAATTATATTAATTTTTAAAGCACATAAAACAATACTATATACTGTGTGGGGGGAACACATGATTTGTGTAAATGATATACTTGCCATCTGCTGGATAGCTGTGACCCTGGGGAAAGGAAGAAAAAAGGGAGAGGAAAGGATCAAGGGTATCACTTTATTTCTTTAAGAAATCTGAAGCAAAGGGTGCCTGGGTGGCTCAGTTGGTTAAGCGACTGCCTTCGGCTCAGGTCATGATCCTCGAGTCCCTGGATCGAGTCCTGCTTCGGGCTCCCTGCTCAGCTGGGAGTCTGCTTCTCTCTCTGACCCTCCCCCCTCTCATGTGCTCTCTCTCTCTCATTCTCTCTCTCTCTCTCAAATAAATAAATAAATAAAATCTTTAAAAAAAAAAAGAAATCTGAAGCAAAATGTTAACATCTTATAAATCTAGGTGGCTGTTACATAAATGGATGTCTGTTATATCCTCTTATGTGTTGTGTTGTATTACTTCATAATTGATAACTAAAAAACATTAAGATAGTATCCAGTAACATCTCAGTGCTGGATAACCTGAACTAACTCCAATTTGATTTTGTTGTCATAAAGAAACCAGTTTTCCATAACTTTTACAAAGCATACTGGAAAGTGAATAAAATTTTTTTTTTGCTTTTATGACATTTGTTATACAGTCTGCTTCTCCATACAATATTTAGGTTGCTACTTAGAACTTATATGTTTTAGCATTTAGCATTCAAATTGATATTTCAATTCAAAGTGTTGATCTTTTCTGATTCAAGCACATGACTATCTAGTTAGTTGTAGAATTTGAGTATTGATCTGATGACTGACCAGAATGGCAGGAAGAAATGAGAAAAGACCTATCCATTGTATGGCCTCACTTGGTGCTGGGGAAATTACCCCAGAGATATCAATTCTGAGACACTTCCTAATAAAACTATTAGATTTCAAAGAAAAAGATAAAATCTTTAAGGCCTGCAGGGAAAAATATCAAATAAGTTACAAAAGAAAGAAGAATTAGTCTGGCAGCAAAAGAATTAGTCTGACATCAAACTTTTTGGTCTATATACCAAGAAAGCAACAATGGACACCATTTAAAAAAACAAAACAAAACAAAACAAGAAAACCCAAGGGTTTTATACCCAACGAAGTTGCCCTTCAAATATCAAGGCTAAAGAAAAACAGTTTTAGACATAATAACATAGAGAAATCTGCACCCATCAATCCTCCTTGAGGATTTGCTACAGGATGAGTATTATTTAACCAAATGATGACTGGGAAAACTTCAGAAAACATGATGGTGAGTATTTTGAAGTATATAGACGTACCTCTAAGATTAAAACAAAAATGGGGACAAAGGTAGAAGACCAATGTACAGATGTTATATATTATGACAAACTTGAAATACAGAAAGGAGCAATAGGAGAAGGGAGCAAGAAAGTAGAAAGTAGAATAAGCTTATTAGTTATTGTAGACAATAGGTGGGCTTTAAAGGATACTGATTTAAAAAATGAACCAGATCATAAAAATTAAATAAGAAAATAAAGGAGAGACCTAAATATGAGACTGAAACCATAAAGCTCCTAAAACAAAACATAGGCAGTAATCTCTTGGACATCAACCATAGCAACATATTTATGGATAGGTTTCTTCAGGCAATGGTAACAAAAGCAAGAATAAACTACTGGGACTACACCAAAATAAAAAGTTTTTGCACAGCAAAGGAAACTATTGACAAAACAAAAAGACCACCCACTGGATGGGACAAAATATCTGTAAATGATGCAACCAATAAGGGTTAATATCCAAAATATATCAAGAATTTTTACAACTCACCACCCAAACCCCCAAATTATCCAATTAAAAAATGGGCAGAGAATCTGAATTGACATTTTTCCAAAGAAGACATCCAGATGGCTAACGGACCATGAAAAGATGCTCAACATCACTCATCATCAGGCAAATGCAAATCAACACCGTAATGAGATATCACCTTATACCTGTCAGAATGGCTAGTACAAAAAGACAAGAAATAGCAATTGTTGATGAGGATGTGGAGGAAAAGGAACCCTATGCACAGTTGGTGGGAATGCAAACTGGTACGTTAGCCACTATGGAAAACAGTATGGAGGTACATTAAAACATTAAAAATAGAAATACCACACAATCCAGTAATCCCACTGTTGGGTATTTACCCAAAGAAAATGAAAACACTAATTCAAAGAGGTACATGCAGGCCTATGTGCATTACTTCCCATAGCCAAGATATAGAAGCAACCAAAGTGTCCATCGATAGATAAATGAATAAAAAAAGATGTAGTATGTGGTACACACACACACACACACACACAGAGGAATATTACTCAGCCATAAAAAAGAGTAAGATCTTTCCATTTGTAACAACATGGATGGGCTTGGAGAGCATCATGCTAAGTGAAATAAGTCAGTTGGAGAAAGACAAATACCACGTGATTTCACTTATATGTGGAATCTAAAAAGCAAAGCAAAACAAACAAACAAACAATAAAAGACTCTTAAATACAGAGAACAAACTGGTGGTTACCAGAAAGAAGGTGGGTGGGGGAGATGGGTGAGATCGAGGAAAAGGATTGAGATATACAAACTTCCAGTTATGAAATACAGAAAAAAAAAAAAGGAAAAAAGAAAAAATAGGGGAGAAAGGGCATTAAAAACTTCTAAAGAACTTCTGCCTCTAGCATGACAGAGTAACAGGGACTGGATTCACTTCCCCCGCCCCCTCCCGAAATGACTAAAACAAAGACAAAATACGTGACACAATGGTTTTCAGACATTGTACCTCAGATTATGAAGAACAGGGATTCCTGAGAGAGGAAACCTACAAGGAGAGAGGAGTGAGTGCTGCCCTTGCAGTCTGGGGACGTCTCCAGGTTGTGGGGGAATGCAGCTCGAGCCCAGGGGGTTCCCTGAGTTGAGGAAATGGGATCAGGAGTTCTGGGAGGCCAAATGGCTAGAGTGTGCAGGGCAAGAGTCAGAGAGGAGACAGCTGCACCAGAAATCTGCAGAGGGTCTTTTTCTAGTCTCAGTGCATGTGTACAAGGAAAGTACTCAAAGGCTGTGGAAAGAATCAGCCTTTCAGATTAAAGGGTACAATCCTGAGAGGTCACACAGGGCTAGGAATTGTTCTTGCGCTCACGAGCTAGAGTGGGAAGCCTCACAACTCATGGTCAGTGAGTAGAGTCCTCAGAAAATTATTGCCTCAGTAACACAGTCATATTAGTCACAGACTAAACGCTGCTTTGATCCCACCTAACCAACCCAAAAAGCAAAATTGAAAGGATCAAACTGTTTCTAAATAGCTTAACTTCATCCCAGAACAAAGCTCAATGATATTGCATGAGTACAAAAACATCTAGTACTCAAAACAAGATACAATATTCAGTAAAAAAAAAAAAAAAAAATGCTGGTGTTCTGGTATTCAATAAAAAATTTCTTTTTTTTTCCCCAAACCAAATCATTTTTTTTCTTTTTTTAAATTATTATGTTATGTTAATCACCATACATTATATCATTAGTTTTTGATGCAGTGTTCCATGATTCATTGTTTGCATATAACACCCAGTGCTCCATGCAGAACGTGCCCTCTTTAACACCCATCACCAGGCTAACCCATCAATCAAAAATTTCTGAGCATACAGGGGAGCCTGGGTGGTTCAGGTTGGTAGAGCATGTGACTCTTGAGCGTGGGGTTGTGAGTTCGAGTCCCACACTGGATCTAGAGATTACTTAAAAATAAAATCTTAAAAAAATTTTTTCTGGGCACCTGGGTGGCTCAGTTGGTTAAGCAACTGTCTTCGGCTCAGGTCATGATCCTGGAGTCCCGGGATCGAGTCCCGCATCAGGCTCCCTGCTCAGCGGGGAGTCTGCTTCATCCTCTGACCCTATCCCCTCTCATGTGTTCTCTCTCTCTCATTCTCTCTCTCTCAAGTAAATAAATAAAATCTTTTAAAAAAAAATTTTTCTGAGCATGCAAAGGAGCAGGAAAATATGACCCACAGCGAGGAGAAAAGCAAATGAATAGAAACAGACCCAGAAATGACAAGATGATTAAATCAGCAGACAAAGCAAACCGTTAATAAAACTCTTACTATGTTCAAGAAGGAAAAGCTTGAATGTGTTAAATAGAGACAAGGAAGATATAAAAAAGACACAAATGAAAACTCTAGAGGGACACCTGGGTGGCTCAGTTGGTTGGGCATCTACCTTCGGCTCAGGTCATGATCCCAGGGTCCTGGGATCGAGTCCCACATTGGGCTCCCCGCTTGGCGGGGAGTCTGCTTCTCCCTCTCCCTCTGCTGCTCCCCCTGCTTGTGCTCTCTGTCTCTCTGATTAATAATAAAATATTTAAAAAAAAGAAAACTCTACAGATGAACCATACACTAGAATTAATAGCTGATTAGACACTGCAGAAGAAACAAGGCCTAAGTACAGAGGTAACCACCAGAAGAAAACATGAACTTTCCTAAATACTAAGAATGTTTTAATAAATAAGAGTAAAAAATGCACTTTTTTTTTTTTGGAGAGGGAGAGGCAGGAGGAGAGAGAGAATCTTAAGCAGGTTCCGGGCTGGATCTCACAACTCTGAGATCATGACCTGAGCGAAATCAAGAGTTAGACACTTAAAAGAGCCACCCAGGCACCCCAAGAACGCACATCTTGTAGAAAAAGAAGTATAGTAAATAAAATAGACATCATTATAAAATTTGACAGACCAAACATACCAGTTGTGAACAGGCCTAACTCACCTACTACAAGAGTAAGATTTTCACTTTGAGTCACAAAACTAGACCCAACTATATGCTGCAAACAAGACACGTACCCCAAACAAAATGATTCAGAAAGACTATGCATAAAGGTATGGACAAAGCTTTATCAGACTCACAGAGAAAGAAAAGGAAACAAAATATAGAATTTATCACAATAGAGCTTTATGCTTACCTGTACACGTTCATTAGCATTTATTAACAGAATTTTTTAACTTCTCAAATCGACCAATGGACATTAAAAATGGTTCTATGTTTGTACTTGGCTTCACTGCCTTTTTTATGCGGGACCGAATATAACTACAGCTACCACTTGAAGAATGACTGACACATCAGGCACAGCACCAAGAGGCTTTACGTACACATCTCATTCCATCTTCAGAACAACTCTATGGCATTACGTATGTATTATGTATATTACTCCCAGTTTACTAGGGAGAAAATGGAAGGTCAGAGAGGTCAAGTACTTTGCCCATGGTCATACAGGAGTCAGGGGCATAGCCAGTACTCAGCCTCAGGCTTGCCTGAGTCCCTCGCTCTGGACTCATCCAGTAGTCCACACTGCCTTATCTTTCATGAAGCCCTGATGAGTATTTAAAAAATATGGACAGGTTACCAGAATGCATGTTAAATACTAATTGAATATAAAAATATGCCACATAGAATAAATACCATTCATTTTATTGGGTTTTGTTCTTATTTTTTATTTTTTTAAAGATTTTATTTATTTATTTGACAGAGAGAGAGAGCACAAACAGGGGAAGCAGCAGGGAGAGGAAGAAGCAGGCTCCCCACTGAGAAAGCCTGATGTGGGGCTCGATCCCAGGACCCTGAGATCATGACCTGAGCCGAAGGCAGACGCTTAACCGACTGAGCCACCCAGGCGCCCTGAAATACCATTCATTTTAGAGAAGACTTTAAAATGCCCATCGTGGAGCTCCAACTCATGACCTTGAGATCAAAACTACACACTCCACCGACTGAGCCAGCCAGGCACCCCTGACTTGCTCAACTTTTGAACTGTACAATTTCCATGGGTTATGGATCCTAACACAAGCTGCATTTGTATTCCTGACCTGAGGAATGTCAATACGCTGACTGTGCATACGAAGACACACAACAATAAAGGCTTTCATAAGATTGCATTTATGCTAATGTAATTTAAGTACATAGTATCTCCATTCAATTAGGAGTAGTATCAACTTATTTTTATCTGGATTTAAATTCCCTAAGAATTCTAGCAATGTCCATAACGAGAATTCCTGGCCTCAGGAACCGTGTGACATGATAAATGTTTGTTGTGTTCAATTGCTGAGTTTGGGGGTAATTTGTTACACAGCAATAGATAACCAAAACATTGTGATACAATCTACATCAACTAAGCAGATGATATGGAAGTTATTGGTTATCATGGCAGGACATCTCAAAATTTACTGAGTGGTTCTAATTAAATCAATACTTAAATTATTGGAGACAGAATGTCTCATGGCTCACAGAACGGTGCCTTGGAATACAGCTCTGTCAGTGATATTAAGCATTTACTCATCACCATCTTCTAGGGAGCGAGCCACTAAATCTGGATTATAAGAATAATTTGGCTGCATTCTCTGTTGGGGAATAAAGACGATCTTGTTTTCCTATCTCTGAATTTAGACGAATGACCCCTTCCAATCTATTCTACTCTTTTGATCTGTTTTATGCCTGTCAAACAACTCTGAATAATAATTCAGCTTTCCTGATGGCTGGGAAGGAGGGTGGGGTGGGGTTCTTCACTGTGAGGCAAGAACATTTGGATCTGTGGATGCTGTCCTAGCCTGCTCAGCCAAAGGCCATCTGGACAAACCCCAAGTCTGACAAAGTCAGGTTTATTGGTTCAAGGAAATAGAGCCTGCCTATCAGCAGAGCCCTGGGGCATTTCACCAAAGAAAGAAAGAGATAGGTTATTATGTAATTTGGGGGAAGGGAGTTTAGGTAAAATTTAAATGAAGTAATGTTTGGATAACTTCAAGCAAATAGGGCTGTGTGTAAGGGGTCAGCTTTGGGTGTAAACTGCAAATCAGTCTCAGGGCTTTGCTTCTTGGAAATTAGCAAATGAAGATAGCTATATAAATTTCTTATCTAGAAAACCCTTATCTGGAGCCTACATTTGGGTTGAAAGGCAGGCTGTTTCTCTATGTTAAAGACATAGATCTTCCTGGCAGAGGTGGGATCTTTCATTCTCGCTGATTGGATTTTAAACAGCAAAGTTTCTGACAGCTGATTTTAGGTTTCTCACCAAGAAAACAGAAGTCACTCAAAAGGGGGTTTGTTATGACATTTTACAGCTTTAGCATGACCTTGGGAGTAATACTGTTTCCAGTTAACTTTGTAGCTGGCTTTGTGTCTGTTCTGCTAGCCAGATTCAGGGTAGGGCAGTTTTTCCTTTCTCAGTAGGGTGTCCGGAGAGAGAATTGTTTGAATCTTTATTAAAAAAAAAAAAAATCATCAGCTACTTTGCTGAATGTAGTATACCACAGATGAATACAATAAAAAATAATTGCTATGTTTCAAAACCAACTAACCAACCCCAAACAGTCATACTGTTTCCCTGTTCCCAAGTACTTTTAGGTCAACTACATCATTCTTTCACAATTATCTATAAAAAAGTAGCATTCACATCAGAGAGATCCGGAGCATGATCTTAAAAGTAACTAAAATATTGTATGACTTGGGAAACATGAGTCAAGACAAAACAAATGTTTTTTTCTTATTCCATGAGAACCTGAGAGGTCAATGCCAAGAACATGTCTTTCTTGTTAGAAGGTGTTAATCGGTGTCCAATCAGAAAAACAAACACTCTAGATAATTCTAGTAAACAGCGATTTAATGCAGGGACTTGGCTAGAAAGACGCTGTAAGGGCTGGAAGAGCCTAAGACCCAAGAAGTGGGGATTATGGCAAAAGCCCCGACTGCCTGGCTGGGGGACGTGGGTCTGTGTTACCATTCTTATCTTTTTTTTCTTTTTTAGATTTTATTTATTTATTTGTTAGAGAGAGAGTGTGTGGGCGAGAGTGAGTGAGAGTACAAGCAGGGGGAGCTGCAGGCAGAGGGAGAAGCAGGCTCCCTGCTGAGCAAGGAGCTAGATGCGGGACTCGATCCTAGGGCACTGGGATCATGACCTGAGCCGAAGGCAGTCGCTTCGACTGAGCCACCCAGGCGTCCCTACCATTCTTACCTTATTGAATCAAGATAAACATTTGAATCGCAATTTGATACTGAAAAATCCACAGATAAGCCTGTTGAGTGGTGGTTCAGAGCATGGACTCGAGCAATTCCTAGCTGCGGGACTCTGGGCAGGTTTTCTCACTTGGCAATTAGAGGAGGACCTACCTCCCACGGTTGCTGCAGTGGCTAAAGAGGGCACAGCTTGTGAACGGCTCATAGCAGGCCTGGACCGTAAATCAGTGGTCCTTCAATCTGGAAGCAGTACCTGCCTAAACCCAAGGCCATGCCAGGGACGGCCACCCACCCTTATGGAGAATGGAAGGAAAACTACATGGAAATGACGTGGATCTTCCTGAAACCCCTACAGCTTTGAGAGGAGGGAGGGGCGGTTGGTGTCTGACAGTCCTGGGTTTAGTACCCGCTGGGCTGCCTACCTGGTCGGGGCACCGGGAGTGCAGGTCTGAAGAGTTTGCTGAGCTGCAGGTTTCCCATGTGGAAAACAAGCATTTTCTTCCTTACAGGACAGATGTAAAAACTAGAAGAGATTTTTTTTTTAACGTTATGTTAAGAACCTAGCTTATAACAGTTCAACGACAGGAACTGCCGTAATTGAATAATTATATTATAAATAATTAACATGTAAATAATTAAAAATAATTGAAATAATTAAATATTTAATTAAAATCACTATCAAAATATCATAATAAAGTATTGTGTCTGTCCTGTCATCATGTGCAGGGAAAACACTTATCTGCGCTTGTTTTCAAAGGGAGAGCGTGGTCTGCATGCCTGTCCACCACGGATACTTCATTAAAGGTGGCTCGGGGCCGCACTCTCTCCGGCCTGAATCTTGCATTCCGGGTTTGGGATTCTTTGTCCCCGGATTCCAGGTTCTGGAAAAGGGGAAGTTCCCAGGTATCGCCAGCAGGGGGCGCAGCGATCCTTTGCCAGGCTATCGTGAAATATCCGCCGGGTTTGGAAGCCTGGGAAGTTTAGTCAGAAGCTCTCGTAGGGTCACCAGTTTATCTGCAAGTGGCCAGGAGGATGCACGACCTCAGTGAGGGGCAAGAAGGCTAGGGACGAGGGTCACAGCAGGAGAAGGAGTAAAGAAGATGTGTCAGTGAGAGGTACCCGTGGGACTTGGGGCGGGGCTCTGGCCCAAAGCCCACAGATAATTCATCCCTGCTTGCCAAAACATGTGTCGAGTGCTTACCGTGAGCCATAGACAGGGCACAGTGTGAAATCAGGCCCCTCAAGCAGCTCACAGTCTTGCTGAGGAGTTTGACACAGGGACAAATGGCTAATATGTAATGTGAAAATCACGGGACAGCATGCCACCATCTCTTTAACCCTTAGGACGAGCCAGGCACTTTATGATACTCTTCCTACTTCGCCCATGAAGAAACCGCTTTTAAGGGATTCACTCATTGCCCAAATTCACAAAGCTGAGAAACAACGGATTCAAGCCATGCCACTCTATTTTAAAGGCTATGGTTAGTAGCGCTTTACAAATCACTACTCCTCCACTAAAACGAAGCAAAAGAGCCCCGCTCCGATAAAGCTCACCCCTCCAGGTTAGTCTCGGCAGGTGTCGTCGCGAACAGGGCGGGCATCCCCCTCCCCCACTGGGCTCGGGTGCCCCTCTTTCCCTCCTCCCTGCTGGCACCTCCCCACCTCCTGCTCACTGTTCACTCTCTAAGGCATCTGGCTCACCTTAACCACCATCTTCCGGTCGCTTCAGCGGCCGCTCCCACAGCCACAGCCTGGCCTTGGTGATCA
This sequence comes from Mirounga leonina, assembly GCF_011800145.1. Classification (NCBI taxonomy): domain Eukaryota; kingdom Metazoa; phylum Chordata; class Mammalia; order Carnivora; family Phocidae; genus Mirounga; species Mirounga leonina. The sequence continues at coordinate 72,434,029 of NW_023270305.1, forward strand.
CTGACAGATGGGCTCCAGAGAGCACTAGTTCCCACACTTCCCTGTTGGCAGCGACTTGGCCTTCCTGCTCGTTGGCTCAAGTGCCCCCTTGCAGCTGTGAAAATTGGTAGAAGGAAACCTCATTTAACTCGGGGTGAGGAGGCCAGCAGGGGGAGCGCTCACGCCCTGCCACGGGTTGTCAATTGCAGACCCAAAAGGAAGACTTGCGCAGACAGGTAATTGAGTTCGCTACTACTTCACTCTGCAGGCAGGAGGGAGAAAGGGTTCTCCCTGCTCCCACAGCCCAGCCAACGGGAGATGTCACACTCAGCCAATGAAGAGCCACTGCACTTTGAACTCCCAGTTTACACCAATGAACATTTTGTAACAGCTCCACCAACTCCCCCCATTTCCTCCAGGAAAGATCCGTCCTCCCCTTTGTTTGGGGGGCTTGCCTAGGATTTTGCCACCGCCTGCTTGTCCCAAGTTGCCATTCTCTGCTCTTCCTGAATAAACCCATTTTTGATGGAAAGATAGCGGACAGTTTTATTTTTAAGGTTAACACAGCTATTCTTTGCTTTACTGGGTCCCCTGACAGCTGGTCTAGCTTCTCCCTGCAATCATCTCTCCTGACTTCACTTCCTTCGTTCTCCAGCTTAGTTCCCAGGATGTGGCATGTCAGCTACCCTTAAAGAGCACCCGAAGCTCCTGCTTGTCCCACCCTCCTCCGTGGTGCTGGCTTCTACCTCCGATCACCTGTCCTTGCCCATGACTGCATTCCGCAGCTGTGGTGGGAAACCTTGCAGCAGGGGAGCCTGTTGGAAGACGGGGGAAGGCAATCGGCGATTCTGAACGGAGTTGAGGGAGTGCTCATCTGAAGGCTTCAGCGTGCCCTGGGAGAGGAACGAGGGTGTGGGCTCCCAGGGCTGAAGGCTGTGGAGGGGCCCTGACAGCTGCTTGAGAGAATGGGGAGCACCCAGGAGGAGGGGGGAGTTTGGTGGCGTGGAGGCCCCAGGGAGGATGTGGACCCTGGATCTAAGGTGGGACCGATTCTGTGGTTGTGGCTTTCCTCTGTTACCACTTGGTTGCAGAGATGAACAACCAATTTATCCAACACAAAACAGTGGGGATGTTGGGGATACTGGCCAAAGTGTTGGAGCAGAAGCTACAGAGATTATCAGATGACCTGGCTTAAAAACCTGATTGTTTACGGATTGTTTACAAAACAGAAGCTTTCTGAGGGCAGGGCCTTGTTCTGCATGGAGTCCTACCCTGTTGTGGGTCACTCCTTGAGCAGGTGAAGTGAGACGATGAGAAATCAAGAACCTCAGGGCTCTGGCAGCAGGAGAGAAGGCTGAGGGAGAGAGGGTGCGGCTGCAGGAGATGTCCGAAGGCACAGAGTTGGAGATGGGTCACTTCTGGAGATGACCTGCTCAGGACCCGAGGCCCTGAGGTTGAGTGCAGGTGGGTGACCAATCCATCTCTGTTTGCCCAGACCTTCCTAACTCAATCACTGAGAGCCCTGTGCCCTGGAGAACCTTCAGTCTTGGGTAAATGGGCCAAGGGGTCACTAAGTGGTAGACGGCAATATCTCTGAGAAGCCAGAATATCAGTCAGTGGTCTATGGAAGCCGCAGGATTGATCACTCTTATGGGCCTGTGTAATTTTTTTGCCACACTCAATGTGGGACTCCTTGGGCATGTTTTCTCAGCAGTGAAAGGGAGATTTTTCATAGCCCTTAGCTCTAGGAATAACAAGTATGCTAAAAATGGCAAATACTTCCAAGAGTGGGAATGCCAAAGTGTGGCTACATCAGCTTTTTCAAGTCTGTAAGTTAAGTGCTTTGTACTCAGAGCCTTAAAGAATCCTATCGACAAAGGGAAAAATGAAGGGGGGGAATCGGAGGGGGAGACGAACCATGAGACTATGGACCCTGAGAAACAAACTGAGAGTTCTAGAGGGGAGGGGGGTAGGGAGATGGGTTAGCCTGGTGATGGGTATTAAAGAGGGCACGTTCTGCATGGAGCACTGGGTGTTATACGTAAACAATGAATCATGGAACACTACATCAAAAACTAATGATGTAATGTATGGTGAGTAACATAACATAATAAAATAAAATTAAAAAAAAAAGAATCCTATCAACAAAGCTCTCCCGCTAATTCTTTTCTTTCTAGTGGAAATTTAAGTTGATTTATTATAATAGTATCTATTTTCTTTGGAATATAATAATGTCAATTTGCAATATTATATGAAAGGACTATATATAAATAATCATAATTTTATTTAATTGAGCATGAGAATCATACCAAGAATGAAATAGTCTTTGGTTAAATAGACATGACTAGTGTTGAAAATAGATTTCACACTCCACATGCATTACATAGCATAGACAAACCATAGCTTCACTATAATTCAAATTTTCTAATAACTGACTTGCTGTTATAGCAATCAAATGTGCATCAATAAATTATCCTAGAGATGTTTTATTTTCAGAACAGCATTTGATGGTTAAATCATTAAAAGTGAAATACTGACTTTCTGGAAAAATTGCAGAAATACATCTCAACCAAAAAATAACTCTTTCATAATGCATCAATACATACAAGGTATATTGAAATAACATCAGAATTGTATTCTCTATGTCAACATCATGGACATGTACAATCACTATAAATAAAAACATGGGGGTCAGGATATAGTTATTCACAGAAACAAAAGAATTATTTCCCAGAATATTTAGGAATATTCCAGGAAGATTACCGGGAATACAGTTCTTTGCTATAAACATCAGGGGAGAATCACTATGTACAGACTTGGATTCCTATATGTACCTATAGCTTACTCAACATGCTTATGTCAGAAACTTGAAGATATCCTCCCTTTCTAAGTGTCCCACATAAAATCTATATAGAGATTTGTTGAATTCTTATTAATTTGTATTCAATATTAAATTGAATACATTTAAGGAAACTTAAATCTTCTCCCTCTTTCACAAATGCATATATTAATGGTTAACCAAAGACAACTAATGTCTGTTCTGCTAGATTTTGGCATAGTTCAGTTCTTTGTTTTCATTAGGGACGAACAAGATATAGCATAAATGCCTTAGCACATAAGCTAAACCTTATATTTTGTTTGTACTAAACTTTTTACTCTAAGATAATTGCAGATTCTGAGATAATTGCAGAAATTGTCGCTTCACATGCAGTTGTAAGAAATAATACAAAGAGATCCTGTCTGCCTTTTACCCAGTTTTCCTCAAGGGTAATATCTTGTAAAACTATACCATATCCCAACCAGGATTTTGACATTGATACAGTCAAGACACAGAACGTTTCCATCGTAAGGATCCCTCGTGTTACTCACTTCTCTCCTCCACCCTCCTCCTTAGCAACCTCTAATCTGTTCTCCATTTCTAGAATTTTGCATTTCAAAATGTTGTATAAATGGAATTGTACAGCATGTAACCCTGTGGGATTGACTTTTCACTCAGCATAAATCTCTGGAGATTCATCCAAGTTGTTGCTCATGTGAGAAATTATTTTTATTGCTGAGTAGTATTCCATGGCATGGATGTTTCACATGTTTAACCAGCCACCCGTTAAAGGACATCTGGTTGTTTACAGTTCTTGAATATTATGAATAAAGCTGCTATGAACATTCATGTACAAGTTTTTGTGCGAACGTAAGTTTCCATTTCTCTGGGATAAATGCCCAACAGTGCAATTGCTGAAAGGTATGGCATCTGCATGTTTAGTTTTATAGGAAACTGCCAATGGTTTTGCAGAGTGACTGTTCCATTTTACATTCCCACCAGCTCTGTTCGACTGATCCAGTTTCTTTGCATCCTTGCTAATATTTGTTGTTGTTACTTTATCTTAGCAATTTTGTTAAGTGCACAGTGGTATCTCACCGTGGTTCTAATCTGCAGTTCCCTAATGATCAATGATGTTGAGTATCTTTTCATGGACTTATGTGCCATTTGTGTATCTTCTTCAGTGAAATGTTTGTATATATCCTCCAGTTTTGAAATGGAGTTTTTAGAAAAAAAATTGTTGAGTTTTGTGAGTTCTCCATATATTCTAGATATTAGTCATTTGTCAGATATGTGCTTGCAAATATTTTCTCTCAGTCTGTAGCCTGTCTTTTCATTCTCTTAACATGGTCTTTTTCAGAGCCAAAGTTTTAAATTCTGATGAATTTATCAAGCTTTCCTTTACGGATTGTGCTTTTTGGTGTCAAATCAAAGTACTCTTGAGGCTTAGCCCTAGGTCCCTACAATTTTCTATTTTTTTAAAAAAAGTTTTATAGTTTTACATTTTATATATAGGATTATGACCCATTTTGAGTTCATTTTCATATAAGGAATGAGGTTTAGGTTGAGGTTTTTATTTGCCTGTTGATATCTCATTCTCTAACACATTTATTGAAAAGATTATCCTCCCTCCATTGAATTACTTTTGTACCCTTATATAAAACCCAATTGAGTATATTTGTGTGGTTCTATTTCCAGATTTTCTATTCTGTTCTATTGATCTCTGTGCCTTCACCAATAAAAACCATATTGTCTTGATTACTGTAGCTACATAATAAATTTTTATATTGAATAGAGTGATTTCTCCTACTGGTTTTTCTTTTACAAGACTGTTGTTAGCTATTCCAAGGCCTGTGCCTTGGAATTTTTAGAAAAACTTGAATATGTCTACAAACTTTGCTGGGATTTTGACAGAAATTGCATTAAATCTATAGGTAAATCTGGGGAGAACTGACATCCTTGCTATTATGTGTCTTCCAATCCATGAACATGGTGTATCTCTTCATTTATTTAGGTCTTTGATTTCTTTCATTAGCATCTTTTAATTGTCAGCATATAGATCTCATACATGTTTTGATAAATTATACCTAAATATTTATTTTCTTTGGAGTGACTGTAAATGGTATTGTGCTTTTAATTTTGGTTTCCACTTTGCTCATTGTTTTTTTTTTTTTAAAGATTTTATTTATTTATTTGACAGAGAGATAGCGAGAGCAGGAACACAAACAGGGGGAGTGGGAGAGGGAGAAGCGGGCTTCCTGCCGAGCAGGGAGCCCGATGCGGGACTCGATCCCAGGACCCTGGGATCATGACCTGAGCTGAAGGCAGATGCTTAACGACTGAGCCACCCAGGCGCCCCACTTTGTTCATTGTTAATATTTAGAAATGTGATTACATTTTGTGTGCTGACCTTGTATCCTGAAACCTTGCTGAACCCACTAGTTCTTTGACTTTTTTTTTTTTAAATAGATTCTTTGGAATTTGCTATGTAGACAATCATGTCATCTGTAAACAGAGATACTTTTATTTCTTTCCAGTCACATGCATTTAATTTCTTTTCTTGTTTATTGCCATGTGCAGAATTTCCAGTACACCCTTCAACATTTTCATCAAGGTAAATTTTCAGAGATTTGCTGAAACCTACTGGCTTGAATGGGGCCAGATACACTTTGAACACTCTTATCATCCAACCTGTTTAGACCTCATTTCCTATCATTTGGATAAATAATTGATAACATTCATTAGTGGTTATAAATGGCACCCATCCTGCAAAGCCCCCTGAAGCAGCAAAGAGGGCTTTAATGAGCTGAGTGGAACCTGATTATAAAAGCAAACTTAGCATACGAACATTATTCATAAGAAAGAATCAAGAGGTAGTGATGCCCAAAGAATTAAGGTATGAGGTTGACTTATGGAGTATGTGGTTTATCCTTCTGGTTTTCCCCTCTTACCTCTAAACTGGGGGTAGCGATAATTTTTAACTCAGAAATACAAAATACCATCAAAGTGACCTTATTCTTATGTATTAGAAATTGTTATTGTTAGGAACTCTTTTGAGAATTGGCTTTTGACAAAAAAGAATTCTGTGCATCTTACCATGCTTTTTGTAACAGGCACTTAAAAATATTTTGACACCTCAAACTCTGTTCATGTCTTAATTTTTTAAAGTAAAATCATTAATAACATTTTACTTATTTTAAAAAATGTATATTTCCTATAGTGTATTTTTATGTTATACAACACACCTAACCCACCACAGAGGGTTCATAGCCATTATAAAAAGACAGAAAACTGGGTACTACTAGATCTTTACAGACTTCAGTGTAAGAGGTCTTGGATGTATACACATAGGTCCTTTATAGGCCTTAGATGTGTACTCAGGTACAATGTCGTTTCTTGAAAAACCAGGAGCTCCTGCATATAATTTGTAGAAAATTTTAAATCTGTAGTAACAATCAAATTTCAAAGACTTTTTTTTTTTTTTATAGTTAACCGTGGCAAATCAGCCTAGGCAGGTTAATCCTCACTTTACTGATTTTGCTGATTCAATGACCACCCATGCATTTCAGTGACTCTCTTGTTCTCAAGATTGGAACTTGTCTAAGTACCACTCCATCCATTGTGTGTGGTGAGTCAGGCCCTGGGACGCTGACCTAGCCTGTCTGAGCCCCAATTCTCTTGTATGTAAGTGGCAACAGTGATGTGACTCTCACTGGTTGTCAGGCTGACATGAGATAATCTTGCCAAGGCCCTGGTCCAAGGCTGGGCAGGGAGTATGCTTCCAATTACTGACTTCTTTGCTTCCTTGCTTCCTTCCCTGCTCCTCTCCTCTCCCCTGTCCTCTCTACATGCCACAGAATGAGATGCTTTTTTTTGGATGCCACTCCTCGTGCCTAAGGGACGGGAACCCTCTGTCAGAAGCATTAGCTGTGGGGATCTGGGGAGCTTGGTGCTGAAGCTGTCCCACCCGATGAAGGAGTCACCACGGCCTGCTCACACAGAACGGGGCTTCGCCCAGGACTCTGTGTTCACAGGTGGTTTGTCAGGTTGTAGTGGGACAAAGGCTTCCTACGTGACCAGGACATTCTAGCAAATGTGACTTGATCATGCATCTGCAGTCCAGTAAGTAGCATGATGAGCACTCCACAGACAACCAGTCCTGCGTGCTCACCCCAAACACAAGACCGTGGCCACGCGATGCACGTTTAGCTCCTTTGTGCTCGCGGTGAGCTCCGAACCAAGACTGCTTTGGGCACAGCAAGCAACAAAAATACTCTCACAATACAATGCAATCACATGGCACATACTTTTTTTTTTTTTGTTCTAAGGAATGGAATGGCAACGGTCTCAGCATGTCGCTTTGAGAACCATGAGGGTTCCCTAGTCGGCGAGACTGGGTGGAATACGATACAAACGGAGGCTATATATACGTGAGCACCTGCGTGAACTGGGGGCTTGCAAATGACCACTCTAATCGCCAGCCAGGCCCAGGGTTCCCCGGTCACCCTCTCTCGTTCTGCGGTGAGGGTGACAGGGCGGCCGGGAAGCTGGCAAGAGACAGACAGCCGTCAGGCACCGTGTGGCAGCGTGACGGAAAGGGGTCTCGTTTCCTGCAAACCCCGAGGACTTTCTGCTCACTGCATCAGGCCTTGCGTGGGACTGCTTTGAAGTAGTCCTCCTTTTTAATGTCGGATACGCCTCCATACCATTTCTGAAGCCAGATATGTTCTATCCTCATCTTCATAAAGAACCACTCATACTGACGAGGCCACTTCCTCATCACGGGGTGTCTGCAGAAATAAAGGAGAGGTCACGAGAGAGCTGCTCCCATCAGCAGGTGGGCCCTCCCGGGACCCCGGGCCCGCCTCCGGGGCATCGGCCAGGTCATCGGGCCTCCAGAGCCCAGGCCTCGTCTGGGCCGAAGCCAGAGGCAGAAGCCAGGGAGCCGGGGCTGGGGTCCGGGACAGCCTCGGGAAGGCAGGGAGCGGCCACCTCCACAGAGGGGCAAACCCGCCTTGTCCTAGGCGCCTTTGTTCGAGTCCCAGGTCAGCGGCGGATGAGCAAGAGGCTTTGTGGGCCATCTGCCGTCTCAAACCCTGGCCTCCTTACCCGTCATGGGGGACAAGGGTGGCGGTGCTTGGATCATGGGGCTGCGTGGGGAGCAAACAACTCTGCGCACAGGAAGCACCTGCACAGAGCAAGTGTTCAGTGAACGCCGGTTGCTGATGGCAGGAAACATCAAGAAAGGCTTTCTGCATCTTCGGATGAAAATTCAAAAGAATTGTGAGCCCCGAAATAAATCTGCTGGTGGGAAGACTGGCACCGCTGCTGCAGGCTGAGAGATGTTGGGCCACGGGGAGAGTCAGCCAGAATGCACAGGGCTCGTCACACTCCGCCTTCTACTTACCGACTTGCTTTCTCCCTCACGTGAAACCCTAGACATATGCGTCTTCTTAAGGGCAGGTGCTTGGCTCATTTCTTGTAAAGTTCAGAAACATAAAAAACTAGATTCTTACCTAAACATGTCAAAGACAAAAGTCAAAGGTCAAGTGCTGACTAGGGAGGCTATTTGCAACAATGTAGAAGCAATAATAGGCCGATGACCTTTTAAAAGAGACAATTTGTTTTGAAATAACTGTAAAAGCCCAGAGAAGTTGGAAGTACAGGGTTTTGTTTTGGGTTTTTTTGTGGGGGGGGAGGGACACTCTTTTTTTCCCTAAACCATTTGAAATGAAGTTGCTGATCTGATGCCCCAACACTCCAAATACGTGTAATGCCAAGATAATAAAAGGATTGTTGCTATTTTAAGCAAACGCAGTTTGTACTTGGAACCGGAACACATTTTGGCACCTGCAGGTGTGGCTCAGATGTTAATAAATCCTAATCCAGGGGGCACCGGCTTTGCATCCAGACAGTGAGGGGCAGGTGGAGGGAACTCCAGGAGACTCACAGTGGGGGGCTTAGAAGAAGGTAAAGATGAGGTTAGTGGAGGCGGCGGGGGGGGGGGGGGCGGCGTGTAAAGGGGCCCAAAAAACATAGTGGTGAAAATTTGGCAACACAGCACCTGCCGTGTTTCCTGCAGAAAGACACAATGGTCTACCTAAGATTCTGGCCTCTTCTCACTGCCTATTATAACACGAAAGAGGAGTGTTTAGAAGTAAAGAGGACAGCGGGGTTCAAAAATATGTCACCGGCACACACACACACGCACACAAAACCAATGTTCTTTTCTCAGCCTATGTTCTGAAAACCCTGCATTCATGTTGATGTATCCAATTGCAATCCAATTCGAGTTCATTCCCATTTTCTCTGTGCACGTGAAACCCTTTTCCACAGCAGTGGGAAACCAGGCTTCCCCTCTCCGTTCTATGCTTACTTATTTGATGGTTCCCCTGTATGGAAAAATCATCCCTTCTCCGAGGGGGTGTGGGTGCGCTCCCAGTTTACCACCTGCTGTCGTGTTAGTCTTCCACGTACTTAGACAAAGAGTTAATCTGCCTGTTTTCAACCCCTGCACCCCAGGGAGGATACCTGCCAGTCCTTGGCCCAGTTCTGACCTTGCACTCCAGGCGGTCCCCTGCGTGGACGCGTCCCTCACTCCAGCCCCCCTGGGAGACCACCCCTCCCTGCACACACCCTCCTCACACCTTTCGCAAGCTCTTGACCTCCCGCCGCCTCTCACAGGGCTGCCCTCTTGCTCTCTTTGACAGCCGTGATTCTTAAACTTCAGCATGCATGCTCATTTCCTGGGACATGCTTTTAACATTTCGAGTGAGTCTTCTCTCCCGAGGATCTGATTCAGTAAGCAGGCCGGGGCGGGATGGCGGGGGCAGAAAGCCCGTGGCCGCCAGCATCCTCAGTGGGTCAGACATAGGCAGCAGAGGACCACCCTGAGCAAGGCGCTCTTTCACTCTGCACTGTGCTTTGCTTAGAGTGGACGTTTGAAAATGTTTGTTGTGTTGCCTTCTCTGCAAAGTCCAGTTATTTCCATTTCAAGGCAGGCTGTTGTGGAAGGCAGCAAGTGCGCAGGGAAGAGTGCCTGGGGTCCCTCAATGCAGGATGCTCTCCAAAGGCAGCAGGGGGTGGGAGGGGGACTGCAAGACCACCTGCAAGGCCTCTGCTGTCCCCTCCCCCGCGCAGCCACCACGACAGCCAGCGTGAGGTTGGCAGCCCTGCCCGCCACCCAGGGCAGCTCAGACCATTACTATCATTGCTTCAGGGGCATCAAAGGGCACAGTCCTCACCTCTGCTTTTTTTTTACGGTGTATTTCTGGGCAAACCGACTTTAAAGCATATACAAACCTTGAAAACATGGCTTGCTTGGCAAATTCTACTTCTTCTGGAGACACGGCGATCATCTGGCCGGTGAGTGTCAGGCGGGCGCATCGGGGGTCTTCCGGGTCGACGATATTTTTTCTGCATACGAAGAACGTTTTTCACATGTTAAAAGGATGATAGAACGTCGGCCTGAAATACCAAGGATTTTATTAAAAATGAAAAATGGTCACGTGGCTGGTTATATCATTCAAGTTTTTACATTGTGTGTAATTCCCTTAACACACTTTGGCGTGGGCCATGTGAGGGGTGTGCTTGGGGGAGTTACATACCGGTCTGCACCCACGGGGCAGCAAACACCCGGAGTTCCCTCGTCAACGGGGCCAGTGCGAGCCTGGCCTCTGCAGGATGGCGGCCGGGAGCCACCGTCCAGAATCATGTTGCTGCTCTGCACACCTCTAGGGGGCGCCACTCGCTTAAAGACAACATGAGCAGTGCTCCTGAGGTCATGCAGTGCATCTGCCTGGATCCAGCGGTGACCGAGGTGAAGGGTTTCAGATATGTGGAGGCTCCTCGCTCAGCATAAGGGACATTGGAAATCATGAGAATGTTCGTGTGACTGCATGTGTGACTGCTTGCTGGAAGTGTTCCCGTGGTGGCAGAATGCTTCTAAGACTTGCTTTCATTGAAAGAGTCACCTGGCAGTGAGGGTGTATTTTGTATTCTGGATATCACTCTTTCTCTGGATAAATAGAATTCCTTTTTTTTTTTTTTTTGGCTGGGTACAGTATACTTTATTGATGGTACAGGACAAGGTAGGGCTCCTCTGGATAAATAGAATTCTAATAGAATATATTATGATATGGTATGACATGATCTAATATAATTCTCTTAATTAAAAATTCTCCTCATTAGGGTTGCCAGGTAAAATATTGCAGGACACAAAGTTATGTGGGAAAAATATTTGTTTATCTGAAATTTAATTTTTTACAGCTTTACTGATATATATTTACATATATATTTACTGTAATATATATATATATTTACATAAACTTCACCCTTTTAAAGTGCACCATTGAGGGTTGTTAGGATATTCAGAGTTGTGCAACCATCACCATAATCGAATTTTATTTTATTTTATTTTTTCAAATTTTTTTATTGTTATGTTAATCCCCATACATCACATCATTAGTTTTAGATGTAGTGTTCCATGATTCATTGTTTGTGCATAACACCCGGTGCTCCATGCAGAACGTGCCCTCTTTAATACCCATCACCAGGCTAACCCATCCTCCTACCCCCCTCCCCTCTAGAACCCTCAGTTTGTTTTTCGGGGTCCATAGTCTCTCGTGGTTCCTCTCCCCCTATGATTTTCCCCCCTTCATTCTTCCCCTCCTGCTATCTTCTTCTTTTTTTTTTTTCTTAACATATATTGCATTATTTGTTTCATAGGTACAGATCTGAGATTCAACAGTCTTGCACAATTCACAGCGCTTACCAGAGCACATACCCTCCCCAGTGTCTATCATCCAGTCACCCCATCCCTCCCACCCCACCCCCCACTCCAGCAACCCTCAGTTTGTTTCCTGAGATTAAGAATTCCTCATATCAGTGAGGTCATATGATACATGTCTTTCTCTGTTTGACTTATTTCGCTCAGCATAATACCCTCCAGTTCCATCCACGTCATTGCAAATGGCAAGATCTCATTCCTTTTGATGGCTGCATAATATTCCATGTATATATATACCACTTCTTTATCCATTCATCTGTCGATGGACATCTTGGCTCTTTCCACAGTTTGGCTATTGTGGACATTGCTGCTATAAACATCGGGGTGCACGTACCCTTTCTGATCCCTACTTTTGTATCTTTGGGGTAAATACCCAGTAGTGCAATTGCTGGGTCGTGCAATAGCTCTATTTTCAACTTTTTGAGGAACCTCCATACTGTTTTCCAGAGTGGCTGCACCAGCTTGCATTCCCACCAACAGCGTAGGAGGGTTCCCCTTTCTCCGCATCCCCGCCAACATCTGTCATTTCCTGACTTGTTAATTTTAGCCATTCTGACTGGTGTGAGGTGGTATCTCATTGAGGTTTTGATTTGGATTTCCCTGATGCCAAGAGATGTTGAGAATTTTTTCATGTGTCTGTTGGCCATTTGGATGTCTTCTTTGGAAAAATGTCTGTTCATGTCTTCTGTCCATTTCTTGATTTGATTCTTTGTTCTTTGGGTGTTGAGTTTGATAAGTTCTTTATAGATTTTGGATACTAGCCCTTTATTTGATATGTCATTTGCAAATATCTTCTCCCATTCTGTCAGTTGTCTTTTGGTTTTGTTGACTGTTTCTTTTGCTGTGCAAAAGCTTTTTATCTTGATGAAGTCCCAATAGTTCATTTTTGCCCTTGTTTCCCTTGCCTTTGGCGATGTTTCTAGGAAGAAGTTGCTGCGCCTGACGTCGAAGAGGTTGCTGCCTGTGTTCTCCTTTAGGATTTTGATGGACTCCTGTCTCACATTGAGGTCTTTCAACCATTTTGAGTCTATTTTTGTGTGTGGTGTAAGGAAATGGTCCAGTTTCATTCTTCTGCATGTGGCTGTCCAGTTTTCCCAGCACCATTTGTTGAAGAGACTGTCTTTTTTCCATTGGACATTCTTTCCTGCTTTGTCAAAGATGAGTTGAGGGTCCATTCCTGGGCTCTCTATTCTGTTCCATTGATCTATGTGTCTGTTTTTGTGCCAGTACCATGCTGTCTTGAGGATGACAGCTTTGTAATAGAGCTGGAAGTCCGGAATTGTGATGCCGCCAGCTTTGCTTTTCTTTTTCAACATTCCTCTGGCTATGCGGGGTCTTTTCTGGTTCCATACAAATTTTAGGATTATTTGTTCCATTTCTTTGAAAAAAGTGGATGGTATTTTGATGGGGATTGCGTTGAATGTGTAGATTGCTCTTGGTAGCATTGACATCTTCACAATATTTGTTCTTCCAATCCATGAGCATGGAACGTTTTTCCATTTCTTTGTGTCTTCCTCCATTTCTTTCATGAGTATTTTATAGTTTTCTGAGTACAGATCCTTTGCCTCTTTGGTTAGATTTATTCCTAGGTATCTTATTGTTTTGGGTGTAATTGTAAATGGGATCGACTCCTTAATTTCTCTTTCTTCTGTCTTGTTGTTGGTGTAAAGGAATGCCACTGACTTCTGTGCATTGATTTTATATCCTGCCACTTTACTGAATTCCTGTATGAGTTCTAGCAGTTTTGGGGTGGAGTCTTTGGGGTTTTCCACATAAAGTATCATATCATCTGCAAAGACTGAGAGTTTGACTTCTTCTTTGCTTATTTGGATGCCTTTGATTTCTTTTCGATGTCTGACTGCTGTGGCTAAGACTTCTAATACTATGTTGAATAGCAATGGTGATAGTGGACATCCCTGCCATGTTCCTGACCTTAGGAGGAAAGCTCTCAGTTTTTCCCCATTGAGAATGATATTCGCTGTAGGTTTTTCATAGATGGCTTTTATGATATTGAGGTATGTACCCTCTATCCCTATACTCTGAAGAGTTTTGATCAAGAAAGGATGCTGTACTTTGTCAAATGCTTTTTCCGCATCTATTGAGAGGATCATATGGTTCTTGTTCTTTCTTTTGTTAATGTATTGTATCACGTTGATTGATTTGTGGATGTTGAACCAACCTTGCAGCCCAGGGATAAATCCCACTTGGTCATGGTGAATAATCCTTTTAATGTACTGTTGGATCCTATTGGCTAGTATTTTGGTGAGAATTTTTGCATCCATGCTCATCAGGGATATTGGTCTGTAATTCTCCTTTTTGATGGGGTCTTTGTCTGGTTTTGGGATCAAGGTAATGGTGGCCTCATAAAATGAGTTTGGAAGTTTTCCTTCCATTTCTATTTTTTTGGAACAGTTTCCGAAGAATAGGTATTAATTCTTCTTGAAATGTTTGGTAGGATTCCCCTGGGAAGCCATCTGGCCCTGGGCTCTTGTTTGTTGGGAGATTTTTGATGACTGCTTCAATTTTCTTAGTGGTTATAGGTCTGTTCAGGTTTTCTGTTTCTTCCTGGTTCAGTTCTGGTAGTTGATACATCTCTAGGAATGCATCCATTTCTTCCAGGTTATCTAATTTGCTGGCATAGAGTTGCTCATAATATATTCTTATAATTGTTTGTATTTCTTTGGTGTTGGTTGTGATCTCTCCTCTTGCATTCATGATTTTGTTGATTTGGGTCATTTCTCTCTCTTTTTTTTTTTTTTTTAAGATTTTATTTATTTATTTGACAGAGAGAGAGATAGCGAGAGCAGGAACACAAGCAGGGGGAGTGGGAGAGGGAGAAGCAGGCTTCCCACGGAGCAGGGAGCCCGATGCGGGGCTCGATCCCAGGACCCTGGGATCATGACCTGAGCCGAAGGCAGATGCTTAACGACTGAGCCACCCAGGTGCCCCGGGTCATTTCTCTTTTCTTTTTGATAAGTCTAGCCAAGGGTTTATCAATCTTGTTAATTCTTTCAAAGAACCAGCTCCTAGTTTCGTTGATCTGTTCTACTGTTCTTTTGGTTTCTATTTCATTGATTTCTGCTCTGATCTTTATTATTTCTCTTCTCCTGCTGGGTTTAGGCTTTATTTGCTGTTCTTTCTCCAGCTCCTTTAGGTGTAGGGTTAGGTTGTGTACTTGAGACCTTTCTTGTTTCTTGAGAAAGGCTTGTATTGCTATATACTTTCCTTCTAGGACTGCCTTTGCTGCATCCCAAAGATTTTGAATAGTTGTGTTTTCATTTTCATTGGTTTCCATGAATTTTTTAAATTCTTCTTTAATTTCCTGGTTGACCCATTCATTCTTTAGTAGGATGCTCTTTAGCCTCCATGTATTTGAATTCTTTCCGACTTTCCTCTTGTGATTGAGTTCTAGTTTCAAAGCATTGTGGTCTGAAAATAGGCAGGGAATGATCCCAATCTTTTGGTACCGGTTGAGACCTGATTTATGACCTAGGATGTGATCGATTCTGGAGAATGTTCCATGGGCACTAGAGAAGAATGTGTATTCCATTGCTTTGGGATGGAATGTTCTGAATATGTCTGAGAAGTCCATTTGGTCCAGTGTGTCATTTAAAGCCTTTATTTCCTTGTTGATCTTTTGATTAGACGATCTGTCCATTTCAGTGAGGGGGTTGTTAAAGTCCCCCACTATTATTGTATTGTTGTCAATGTGTTTCTTTGCTTTTGTTATTAATTGCCTTATATAATTGGCTGCTCCCATGTTAGGGACATAGATATTTACAATTGTTAGATCTTCTTGTTGGATAGACCCTTTAAGTAGGATATAGTGTCCTTCCTCATCTCTTATTACAGTCTTTGGTTTAAAATCTAATTTGTCTGATATAAGGATTGCCACCCCAGCTTTCTTTTGGTGTTCATTAGCATGGTAAATGGTTTTCCACCCCCTCACTTTCAATCTGGGGGTGTCTTTGGGTCTAAAATGAGTCTCTTGCAGACAGCATATCGATGGGTCTTGTTTTTTAATCCAATCTGATAGCTTGTGTCTTTTGATTGGGGCATTTAGCCCATTTACATTCAGGGTAACTATTGAAAGATAGGAATTTAGTGCCATTGTATTGCCTGTAAGGTGACTGTTACTGTATATTGTCTGTGTTCCTTTCTGGTCTATGTTGCTTTTAGGGTCTCTCTTTGCTTAGGGCTGGTTTCGTGTTTGCAAATTCCTTTAGTTTTTGTTTTTCTTGGAAGCTTTTTATCTATTTTCAATGACAGCCTAGCTGGATATAGTATTCTTGGCTGCATATTTTTCTCATTTAGTGCTCTGAATATATCATGCCAGTCCTTTCTGGCCTGCCAAGTCTCTGTGGATAGGTCTGTTGCCAATCTAATGTTTCTACCATCGTGGGTTACATATCTCTTCTCCCGAGCTGCTTTCAGGATTTTCTCTTTCTCTCTGAGACTCGTAAGTTTTACTATTAGATGTCGGGGTGTTGACCTATTTTTATTGATTTTGAGAGGGGTTCTCTGTGCCTCCTGGATTTTGATGCCTGTTTCTTTCCCCAAATTAGGGAAGTTCTCTGCTATAATTTGCTCCATTATACCTTCTGCCCCTCTCTGTCTTTCTTCTTCTTCTGGGATCCCAATTATTCTAATGTTGTTTCGTCTTATGGTATTGCTTATCTCTCGAATTCTGCCCTCGTGATCCAGTAGTTGTTTATCTCTCTTTTTCTCAGCTTCTTTACCATAATCGAATTTTAGAACATTTTCATCACCCCCCAAAAAACCCCAGCGCCCATTAGCAGTTATTCGTCATTCCTGACCCCACACCCCATCCCGAGCAACTGCTGGTCTTCTCCCACCTCTACAGCTGTGCCTGTTTTGCCGAGACAGATGGAATTGTGCCGTTTGTGGTCTCTTGTGACTATCTTCTCTCACTTAGCATAGTGACTTCGAGGTTCATCCATGCTGGAGCCTGAATTAGTATTCATTTTTTCATGGCTGAATATTATTGCATTGTATGGGTAGACCACGTTGTTTACCCATTCATCATTCGATGGACATCTGGGTTGTTCCCGCTTTGGGGCCTTTACCAATAATGCTGCCACGCACATGTATGCACGTGTTTTTGTGTGGACATGTTCAGCGGTGGAATGGTGAGAAAGGGAATCCCCAGCTCCCATGGCAATGCGACGTATAACTTTGTGAAGAACAGCCGAACTGTCTTCCAAAGCAGCTGCACTGTTTTACCTTCCCACCAGCAGTGTGGGAGGCCAGTTCCTCAGCATCCCCACCAACACTTGTTTTAGTCTGTCCTTTTCATGCTAGCCAGCTGAGTGAATATGAAGCGGTATCTCGCTGTGGTTTTTATTTGTGTTTCCCTGATGGCTAATGATATTGGCCATCTTGTCATATGCTTGTTGGCCATGTGTATGTCTTTGGAGAAATGTCTGTTCAAATCCTATGCCTGTTTTAATTCGGACTTGATGAAAAATTTTTTTAAAAATTTTCATCAAGTCCGAATTACCTATTTTGCTTTTGTTTCCATTTGTGATTTTTTTTTAAAGCTCCCAGCAACCTAGGGCAAAGAATATTTATCAAAATCCTATACCTATGTTATATCTCATGGAACAAGATGAGCATGTCCATATTACTGGATATTGTGGTTTTTGTAGTAAGACAAGAAATAGAAATATGTATAAAGATTGGGAAATAATAAACGAAGTTATAGTTATTTGCAAATGATATGACTGTATACAAAGGAAAATGCAAGAGAATCCACACTCGGAACATTAATATTGAGGAGAAAGCTCAGCAAGATTGTTGAATTCAAGAACAATGATTCTAAAACAACTGCATTGCTACTTATAAGCAAAAAACTATTTTTAACTATTAGAAAGTATGGAAGAAAGGGACACCTGGGTACCTCAGTCGGTTAAGCGTCTGCCCTTGGCTCAGGTCATGATCCCAGGGCCCTGGGATGGAGTCCGAGTCAGGCTCCTTGCTCAGCAGGGAGGGGCTTCTCCCTCTGCCCCTCCCCCTGCTTGTGCTCTCTCTCTCTGACAAATAAATAAATAAAATCTTTTTTAAAAAAGTATATAAGATGGTAACAAAACCTATAAAATATCTAGAGATAAATTCAACAAAAATTGTGTAATATCTTGGTGGAAAAAATTATGACTTTATTGAAATACATAAATGGCCTAAAGCGAGAGTTATCCCATATACATGAATGGGAAAACCCAATTTAATGGAGATGTCAATTTTCCCAGAATTAATCGTTATAGATGATGTAATTTCAATTCAAATTCTTTTTTTTTAAAGATTTTATTTATTTGTCAGAGAGAGAGAGAACGGCAGGCAGAGGGAGAAGCAGGTTCCCCACTGAGCAGGGAGCCCGATGTGGGACTTGATCCCAGGACTCTGGGATCATGACCTGAGCCAAAGGCAGCCACTTAACGACTGAGCCACCCAGGCGTCCCTACTCTCATTCTTTTTTTTTTTTTTTAAGATTTTATTTATTTATTTCAGACAGAGAGAGAAAGAAGTGGGGGTGGGGAGGGGCAGAGAGAGAAGCAGGCTCCTAGCTAAGCAGGGAGCCTGACACGGGGCCCGATCCCAGGACCCTGGGGTCATGATGTGAGCCGAAGTCAGTCACTCAACCAAATGAGCCACCAGGCGCCCCCTACTCTCATTCTTGATTGATAGTTTGGCTGGGTAGTAAATGCTATGTTTGCAATAATTTCCGCCAAATAATGTTGAATGCATTGCTCCATTCCAGTGTGGCTATTAAACAGCCCAATGTGATCCCCTTTCTTGCTCTTTTGTATGTGATCTTCCCCTCGCTCTTTTGAAAGCTTTCATAAACTAACCTTGACCTATGAGTTCCTGAAATATCATGATGATGTACCTCAATACAGACTTTAAAAATAAAATCCACTCTTCTGGGTACTTGGTGGATAGTTTTAAATCTGGAGATGTAGGTCCTTTGGTTCTGTGGAATTTTTCTCCAATTATATCTGACAACTTTTTTCTTTTATTTTCTCAATTTACCTTTTCTGGAATTCTTTTATTTTGACTGTTGGACCTTTTGGATTAGTTCTTTAATTTTCTTATTGTTCAGCTCATATGTTTCATCTATTTCTTTTTATTCTACATTTTGGGAGATCACCTCAAATCTACCTTCTAATGCTTCAGTTGAGTTTTTTATTTCTGCTATCATAGTTCATCTTTAAGAACTCTTCTTTTTGTCCTCACTGAGCGTTTTTATTTTAAAGCCCATTCTTCTGCAATATATTGTCTTCTTTCCTGAAAAATTGCTTCCTTCTCTTTGTATTAATTTTCCCTAGTTCTTTTTATCTGTTCATTTCACATGGTAGAGATTTTCCTCAAATACTTTCCTTGGCTGTTTATTCATATTTAAAATGTGGTATCCCAGAGCCACTTAGAAATTCTGACTGCATAGGTATGGCTTTCTGACTAGTGGACTTTAAGGTGATCAGCTTTGATGGTTTTGTTGAGGGACCCTTAACTATTCAGTATCTGTGTTTTGTTTTCTCTTGGACTGTTCAGTATCCCTGGGGAAATCCTGAAAGGATTGATTCTTAGACAAAGCCTTGTTAAAGATGAGCTCAGTCCATAATTCACAGGAAGAAGCAAGAGCCAGTAGAAACAGAAATATTAGAAATAGATACCCAAGATACACTTCAATGATTATAAGATAAGGATATCTAAAATGAATAAGATCTCCCAATCTTTAAGTGAAAGATTAAAATGTAGCTCTTTGGAGGTCTGATTTTATATAGGGACTTTATTTCTAACTCTTCATCTGACCTAGCCCAAGCTATTGTTTCTTCTTTCTAGTTGTATTAAAACCTAAGCCTCTGGGCGCCTGGGTGGTTCAGTCCGTTAAGTGTCCGCCTTTGGCTCAGGTCCTGCTCCCAGGGTCCTAGGATCGAGTCCCACATCGGGCTTCCTCTCAGTGGGGAGTCTGCTTCTCCCTCTCTCAAATAAAATTAAAAAAAAATCTTTTTAAAAACCCAAAAAACCTAAGCCTCTATTTTTCTCAGACTGGTAAACCCCACTAGAGAAGTTCTGGTTTTTTGTTTCATCTTAATTTTTGACCCCTGGGGATGTCTTTTTGTTTCTTATGAGTGTGCATTTAAAAAAAGGTTTTTCTTCCTACTATTTTTTTAGATTGATGAAGTCTGTAGTTGTATTTCTTTTTTTAAGATAAAAACACTATCAGTTTCCATATAGAAGATTTGGAAACTATAAAAATATGTTAGAAAATAAAAATAAGTGTGTTTTAAAATAAGCTTGGGATTATATCATACTTAGAGCTTTTATCTTATTTTTTCCACCTAAAAATTAAATTGTGAACATTTTATTTGGAGAAGTACATGCTGTGAGGTCTATCTACTCACAGAATTCTCAAACATTTTTCTACCATTTCTGTCCACTGAGCATAGAGAAGGGGCTGGAAAACTGCAGCTCTGATGTTGAGTGATGTCACGCTGTATTGTGGGGCTGTGCGGAGCAGCTGAATCACAGGAAGTGCACGGTGTCCGCTCTCAATGCCGCCACTGACCTTGTGAGCTGCAGCCCCATGGACAGAGCCTCAGCTTCCTCTTCTGTAAAGTGAGGACATTAATTTCTTGCCCGCCTTCTTCACAGAGTTCAAAGGTGTGTAAAAGCACGAGGAGCATCATAAGGAAGTAATGAATGGTGTTCTCATATAAACGTTAATGTGGGCATGTTAAAGATAGAGCTCTTCGAGGCAGACTGAATCATTTCCCTTCCCCATCAGTCTATAGCCTTGAAAGATTTTCTGGCACCATATTTCATTATCGAAGGCTAAATGAGAAAATGGACTGTTCTCCACCACATCAAAGGAGAGAAGGAAGCGGGAGACAGCTTGCATTTCCCTTTTGCTTAAGGCCAGGTACAGTCAGAAAAAAGAGAGATAAAGTACTCTTTCCTTGTCTGTCTTGTACAGTCTGTAGGGCTGAGCATTCTGATATATGGTAAATACAGGAGGACGTGAAAAGCATATAGTGAGGTGGTTAAGAGCATGGGATCCTGGGGCACCTGGCTAGCTCAGTTGGTGGAGCGTGTGACTCTTGATCTCAGGGTTGTGGGTCGAGCCCCACGTGGGGGACAGAGATTACTGTAAGTAAGATCTTTAAAAAACAAAAAAGCGTGGGCTCCTAATCAGCCTCCTAAACTTGAATCCTGTCTGTGACTCAACCTCTTTATGCCTCAGTTTCCTCACATGTAAGAAACAGACATGAAGAGTCCCTGCCTCATAGTGGTGTTGTGAGGTGTCGGTGTGGGGAGATAGGGAGACTTGTTGGTCCTGTGATGAGGGGGGTTCCCCAGGATAACACTCTTGACTCTCTCCACTACTCAGACTTCAATTAATTGGCGAATCTGAAAGAAGATACTGGACATCTCCCTACAGGAAGTAACCATTCTATTCTACTTATCTCTGCCGTAAACTGGAAAGACCAGCCACAGCTCAGGGAGGTCTAAGGTGAAGCGTGGCAGACTTTGTAAATCTGTCAATTCGGGAGTTTCTTTGCCCACATTCTCCACATTGGCTTGATCAGTGTTAAAGGTGAGACTTTGCTTTACTCTTTTATTTCTCAATTGGTTTAGACCAGGCAAATGATTGTCTGTCACCTATTTCTGTTTGGTGTGACAGAGAAGAATGGATTTTACATTGTTAGAGGATTGAGAAAAATCAAAAGAGTACTATTTTAGGACACGTGAAATCTATATGAAATTTGGATTTCAGTCTACTTGAAAAAAGTTGTTTTGGAGGACAGTCACATTCATTTGCCCGTGGCTGTTTTCACACCCCAATGGCAGAGTTCAGGAGTCATGACAGGAACTGTACGGCCTACCACACCTACAAAATTTGCCATCCTCCCCCTACAGAAAACATTTTCCGACCCCTGGTTTAGATTGTGAGACTGTTCATCGGGTCCCCTGGAACCCCTCCATGAGGATTAAATGCACGAATTCACATAACGTAATGAGAACAGTGCCTGGCGTGTAGCAAGCCCTCAGAGAGTGTTGCTGTTGCTTCTCATCTGTCTTGGGGGCTGAAGGGATGGAGTGGCTGGAAAGTTCTGGAATTGTACAGCCTCGATTGGTAGTGGTATTGATCATGAAATATCAAGAAGATTGCTATGGACTGAACGGTGTGCCCTTCAAATTCCAATGGTGAAGCACAAACTCCCAGTGGGACTGTCTTTGAAAACAGGGTCTTAAGAGACGTAATTAAGGTTCATTAATTACTTAAGGCTAATGAGGTCATACGGGTGGTGTCCTCATCCGATGGGACTGCTGATCTTATAAGAAGAGAGCAGGGAGGGGCACACAGAGGGAAGCCCACGTGAGGACCAAGCAAGAAGGACGCCATCTTCAAACGCAGGAGAGAGGCCTCAAGGGAAACCAACCCTGCTGACACCTTAGTCTTGGACTTCCAGCCTCCCGACCTGAAAAAATGAATTTCTGTTGTTTCGGCCTCCCAGTCTGCCAGTTTGTGACGGCAGCCTGGGCTAATACAAAGATGGTAGGGACTGAACGGTGACTCTGAAATGGTGAGCACCAAAAACCTCCTCCTCTGCCTCTCGGGCCACATTTGTTGCAGAGGGAGGATATTATGGGCTGGAAGGGATTAAATTAGGACTGTAGTAAATAATATATAATGTAGATGGGAGTTAACTTATAAAATCTTAGAAGTATTTTCTTTTTTAAGCTTAAAATGGAGACCAATTATGTGTGTGGCAGATCCTCTCCCTCCATTGGGAGCCTCAGTGTCTAAGGAGCCCAGGGAGATGTGGGAAAGACACACTCTAGCTGGCTCCTAGAAGTGTATTTTTTTTTAAGATTTTATTTATTTCAGAGGGGGGGAGAGAGAGAGAGAGAGAGAGCAAGCATGAGTGGGGGCAGAGGGAGAAGCAGGCTCCCCACTGAACAGGGAGCCCGATGTGGGGCTTGATCCCTAACGCTGTGATCATGACCTGAGCTGAAGGCAGATGCTTAGCTGACTGAGCCACCCAGGCACCCCTGTTTGTGTATTTTTACCATCCTAATACTATGATATCCCCCGGCATCATGGTAAAAGCTGTCCCCACTAGAAGAACCTCGACAGTTTCTAGCCGGGCTGTGCATTTCATTTCAAATCTATCCACCTAGTTACCAATCCATTTGTTTTGTTTTATAATTGATTACTGCTTGAGAAAATGCTATCATTTCTATTTTCCTCTTTGAAATCAGGTATCATTATTTGACATTTACGTAACTTCGTTACATAACATGACCTATCTTTTAAGGCATCTGACTTGCTTAATCCTCACGATATCCATGTGATGTAGGTCCCCTTTCATGATGGCCTGGTACGTGCTAAAGAGCTAACTCAGCGGGTCGCAGCTGCCCAAACCCTGCGCATTCCACAGAGAGGCCTGCTTCAGGAGGACTGGCCCTCGACTGGCTCCTGGAAGATCACTTCTGAGCCCCTGACACATCCTCCTCCATGAGAGTGTTTTTGTATGTCCGAGGCCCTGGGCCACACAGGGTCAATTTAACCTCATGGGGCCCAGAGACTGAGTAGCTAAAATCAGTCCTGCGGACACTGTAGCACCCACGTGACTGAATTACAGGAAAAACCCTGGGTCTCAAGGCTCAGGTGAGCTTCTCTGGTGTGTTGTCATGCCCCGTTGCTGGGAGAATTAAGTGCATCTCCATGTAATTCCACGGGGAGGGACTCCTGGAAGCCTGGGCCTGCTTTCTCTTGGACTTTGCCTTTGATGACCTTGATCTGTATCCTTTCACAGTCGTCCTGTGAGTCGTCTTAGCGAATCCTCGCGCCCCGGGGAGGTTTGAGGGCTCCTGACACAGCTGGCCAAGCAGACTCTCCTAGATCCTCTTCTCCCAGATGGCTTGTATCATAAAATGGAAGCTTCGAGGCACAATTCATTAAAACTCATTCTCACCCATTAAATTGCATTAAAATCTCGAGAAAGGTACATTTGTTGAGCAAAGCATATGTTTTGCTTATATTTAAGGAACTTGTTTTCACCTGTCTGAAAGCTTTTCTCTATTACACAGCCTATTGAGTTTTAACAAGAGGAAGAGTGGGCATGCCCACATTTTCATGTCAGTTGCTTCATGTGAGAACACTGTACCATTTGAAAGTGTTATAGTCTGCTGTGTTTAGGACACTGCAAAAATGTAGCTGCTGAATTGTGAATTTCTCTTGTGGGTTAAGATGAAAGAATTTTGGGAAGCAATCCACATAATAACTACAAAAACCGAATCTATATTGAACTTTGTAAAAATACCTGCGACAGGAGAAAATAAGCAAGAACGGTAAACAGGAACTAAATCTGCATCTACTGGACAAGACTGTCATCAGTTGTACCTAATGCTTTGTTCAGTAGTAAAGCTAATTTCTTCACAGAATTGCTCTTTGATGAAAGCAACGAATTAGTATTCATAAGTAAGTCATTACCGAATTTAAATAGGGGCCATCATATTTAAATAGGGAGCGTTTTAGTTCTCCACTGGTGGTGATTACACAGAATAGAAAGGAGATTATGTAATGATGTACTCTATGTTCGCTAACTGAATATAATAAAAAAAAAGGAGATTATGTATTTAAATCAGTAAACAGAAAACTTTCCCTTTCCACAGTGGGCAACCCAGGCTAGACTCAGTATAAGTTCCTTTCCACCTGTGGTAGGGAGGATAATGCCATCCCCACCAAGATGTTTGCATCCTAACATGTGACTGTGTCACCTTACATGGCAAAGGGAAATTAAGGCGGCTAATCAGCTGGTGTTGGATAGAGAGATTATCCTGGATTATCCGGCTGGGCCCAATGCAGCACAGGGGTCCTTAAAGGTCTTGGGGAGAGACAAAACAGAGTGTCAGAGAGAAAGACAACCAGCCATTGCTGGCTTTGAAGGTAGAAGGGGCCACAAGCCAAGGAATGCAGGCAGTTTCCAGAAGCTCGAAAAGGCAAGAAAATGGGTTATAGAGTGAAATAGTGAAAAAGACCTTGCTGGTGTGAAATCTGGAATCCAGAATCTGGCCCTTGTTCTTTCTGGATTAGTCAGGGCCCTGCTGGTCCATCCCCAGACTGGGGATGTGTGGAGCACTGGCAGGAAAGGAACTGCCTCTCCTACTGGACTCCCCCACCCACGTCTGTCCGTTTACTTCTTGCTCCTGGTTATCATTTTGCACAGGGCCCCCTTCTGATACCCCATCTGCTATTTCCTGACCTCTGACTCCAGCTTCACGGCATTCCTTGGCTCCTGATGGAGCAAGACAATAAAATCACTCCTAAAGAAACAATAGCTGACTGCAGCTAGCCAGGAATTGCTGCGTCTCTGTGTGACTGGGGGAGAGGACCCGGTTGGGTGGGGAGGTGGAGGGTAGCCAGCACAGCTCAGGAAGGGCTGTTCTTCTGTTTAGGAAAGCACATGAATGAGTCTTGATGATCAGGACAAGGCAAGGCCCCCTCCCTGGTGCACCCAGGCTGGCGTGCGGGAGGGAAGAGAAGTAAATGTGTACAATCCTGTAAATGGCAGCCTCCTTGATGTTGCATTTTGGATCCTGGTACCAGCAGGAGACAGAAGAGTTTGGTTTTGTTTGCAGAGGTTGCTGAGACTCAGGGAAGAAAAGAAAAGCACAAGCAGGAGACATGGAGCTTGGAAGGGATGCCCAGCAGTGCGGTGGGAGGCTGGAGGTAAGGAGCAGAGGTGTTCTCCATGCCTGCAATGAGGGGCGGCCAGTGACTGGAGCAGGGACACCATGTGATCTTCTGAGATGGGGGCTGGGGGACCCTGGCAGCTCCTCAGCTGCAGGGCTGGCCTCTGATTGGATGCTGCCCTGAAACCACTTCCAAGATTCCACCCAAGCCCCCTCTGCCATTCTGCCCGCACCGCCGGAAGCCCGTCCTGGGCTCGCAGGGCTCGTTGCTCAGCTCGGGCGACCTGTGCTTCTTAGATCCACCACAGCTCCTGCCTCAGAAAGAGCACGGCATCTCCCTGCAGAGGCTCCACAGACCACAGGAGCCCTCAGAGTGTGCTTTGCTTTGGCCCTTATCCTGGTGTTACAATGACCTAGTCGTTGGGGCTCTAGCCTCAGAGGTCACATCCACGCTCTCTGATGACGCTGTCTGGCACTGCACGTTCAGTTGTCCTTCCCCAAGTCCTACTGTCCATCTTGCCCAGAGATGTGCAGCGAACGGTGAGTTAAGCAAGAGAAGCTGCCCGGCACTCCGACACTTCACTCACTTGAACGGGGAGAAGCGAAGAAGGCAGCTCCCGAGGAGCCGGAACCGGAGGTTGTGTGCGCTCAGTGAGGAGCAGGGCTGTCTGTCTGCACAGACCATGCATGGTGGTGGCGGTGGGGGGATGACCAAACCCTGCACCCTCCACGGCTGCCCTCCAGCTCTCAGCCCTCAGCTCCTAACCTGTAGGATGGAAGGCGGCAGCCTTGTCGCAGGCCCTCACAGGCTGTAAGTACCGCTAAGCACGCCGGAGCCCCGGCCCCTCTTACAGGGAAAGCTTTGCCGCTTCGAGAATCCCAAGTGCCCGCAGCCCGGTCAACCTCAGCGCTGCCTGCTCTGCAGACACCTCAAGGGGAACGGGGCAGGACGGCAGTGGAGAGCGAACTAGGGTCAGCAAGTGGGGAGCGGGCAAACACCCTGCTGTCCTGGCAGACCTGGGCGCAGGGGCGTGGGCCTCTCCGAGCAGGGGGTCCTGGGCCTGGGCAGTCCGCGGGGGCTGAGACCTGGGCTCCTCTCGAGGCAGAAATGAAGTGCACCCTGGGGAATGAACTAACTGGTAATTACTGGGACTAGAAAATGTGAACACAGCTTTAACATGGGAAGGAAGAGGCAAAGAAAGGAAGCGACTTTCAAGAGGTTCGTGTCTTCATTGTTTTTGTTTCTTAGGTTTATTTATTTACTTTAGAGAAAGAGAGGGAGAGACAGCGTGCGAGCGGGGGAGGGGCAGAGGGAGAGGGAGAATCTCAGGCAGACTCCGCCCCGAGCGCAGAGCCCAACCTGGGGCTCCATCTCAGGACCCTGAGACCATGACTTGAGCAGAAATCAAGAGTCCGATGCTTAATGGACTGAGCCACCCAGGCTCCTCAGTCTCTTAATTTTGAAGGACAGGTCAGGTTGGCTTGGATGAGATGAAAATGGTGGACAGATGCAAAGTGGAGATGCTAAGCTGGTGGAAACCACAGCTACCGTGTGGATTTCTATTCATCTCCCCTACTGTGGAGAGGGTGGCTTTAACAGTTAGGGGCCCTTTACGCACATGGCCATTGCCTGGCACACAGGCAGTGCTCGGTAAATGTCGTTTGAAAGAAAAACTTCCTAGTCTCATCACAATATTTAGGATGTTCCTTTGTACACAGTATGCCTAATTCAATTCATGTTTAGTTGAACTTACTGTTATCTCCCCACCGCATCCCTACATTATTAGAATAACAGCTTTCCCTCACAAATTCCTTTGTAATCCAATTAATTAAAATCTTTTTTCTTAGACATTCCTTAACATTCTACATTAGATAATTTAGGTACACTTCTGTATTATCTCAGGAAAGTTATCTCAATTATGTCCTTTTCTGATGGGGGAGACCCAGCTTATAGAAGCAAAAGGACACTACCAAGACTATATAGAATATATTTATTTAAGATCTTATTTATTTTTAAAAAGATTTTATTTATTTATTTGACAGAGAGAGAGATAGTGAGAGAGAGCACAAGCAGGGGGAGAGGGAGAAGCAGGCCCCCTGCTGAGCAGGGAACCCGATGTGGGGCTCAATCCTAGAACCCTGAGATCATGACCTGAGCCAAAGGCAGAAAGCCACCCAGGTGCCCTAGAATTTAAATGTCAATATTGAATCCTGAGTTTTTCTATTTCTTCCAATGACAAAAAGAAGAGAAAATTAGATAAAAATTATTTAGGAAAATATCTGCAAATTATACATCTGATGAGGATCATATCCAGAATACAGAAAGAACTCTGGCAACTGAATAATAAAAAGAGAAATGGCCCAATAAAAAGTGGGCAAAGGCATAAAATAGTTCTCCAAAGAAGATATACAGATAGCTAATAAGAACATGAGAAGACACTTAACATTAGTAGTCATTAGGGAAATGCATATCAAAACCACAGTGAGATACCACTCATAGCCACTAGGATGGACATCATAAACAAGTCAGACAATAACAAGTGTTGGTGAGGATGTGGAGAAACTGGACACCTCATACATTGCTGATGGGAAGATACAATGGCACAGCCGGTGAAAAAAACATTCAGTCCCTCAAAAAGTTAAACATACAGTTACCATATGACACAGCAGTTCAGTTCCACTCTTAGGTGGGTACCAAAGAGAATTGAAAAAAAAAAAAAAAGTCCATACAAAAATTTTCAAATATTCATAGTAGCATAATTCATAATAGCCAAAACATGGAAGCAAATGTCCACCAACTGATGAATAGATCAGTAAAAATAGATAAACAGAATGTGGTATATTCATACAATAAAATGGGATTTGGCCATAAAAAGGAATGAAGTATTGATACATGCTAAAACATAATGAACCCTGAAAGCTGATGAGAGAAAAACTCTCTAAAGACCCACCAGGGAAACCATTCTAGATTTCTTTCTATGTCAGCATGACTGTACATAAACTTTGTTCAACCTAAAAGCCTGATTTATGGCCCACCAGGCATGCACTGTGCATCTGCTTTGTGAAGGAGTAGTCTAAAGGAAAACCTTCTTGTCCTTGAGATATTGATCAATGTTCCTGTTCCCTGAATTCCTTGATGACAAAACTCTTGATTCCTGCCTTTATGCTAATCCATAATCTTTTGAGCTTCTACAGAATGTAAAAAGTATATAACCTTGTAAAAAGGATTCATTCTCCAGAGTACTTTCTTCCTTATGAAGAGCATATTTCCCAGCAGCTATCCTAACTTGGGCTCAGATAAAATGCTCTTTCTTCCTGTTGGAGATTCTAAAAGATTTGCTCATTTTGCATTGACAAAGCATCATGCTAAGTGAAAGAAATCAGTCATAAAAAGCATATATTATATAATTCCACTTATAGGAAATGTCCAGAATAGACACATTGAATAGATACACAAAATGGATTAGCAATTTCTTAGCTGCATGCCAAACACCTACATCAGCTTTGATGACAACAAGCTTTTAGGTTAAACCTCTCAAATTAATAAAACTGTGATATCAGTCCACTATTAAGTCAATTAGCAAAGACTCAGGCTCTCTTATCTATTTTGAGAGGGAGGCAGGCTCCCAGCTGTGCAAGGCCTCTTAGGCCATTACTGAGGATTTTGATATTTTTTCCCAGTGAAAGTATTTCAGCAGGGGAGATCCAGGATCTGATGTGGGTTCTGAAAGATCACTTTAGCTGCTGGATTGAGGATGCATTCAAGGTGACAGAGTGGACTGGGAGGGAACCAGTGGGGGTGACTGACGTATATGCCCTCAGAACAGGTAACAGTCGGATATGCGCGTCATAGCACACACACGTGCGTGCACGCAAGCACACGCACACGCACACACACCCAGCTAGCTGTCTGTGTGTGGAGCTCTACAAGCAGAGGGTCGATCAGCCTGCCTTCGCAGTAGAAACAGATGCACTGGGCTCACCCTCGGAAGGGAACCGTGTTCAGCCCTCATTCTGCGGCTGTGCCCTGTCCGTAAAAGTGGGCTCACCAGCCTGTCCCGGTGCAGACTCTGCGGGCACCAGGGCCAACCGTGATGCACGGAGAGGCAGGCTGTAGCCGAAATGCCCCATGGGCCATTCAGGAGAGGGCTGGGAAGGCACTTCTTTCCTTCAGCAGCCACGTTGCTTCCTTCCTGACTGGCCTTGATTTGTGGTTCAGTTGCTGCGGGCTCTTCACCCTTGCATGACCCTCGGGGCCTGCAGAGCCCTGGGATGCATCACACGGAAAGAACAGGTTCTGGATATGTCTGCCCACTTGGGAGGAAATGGGGTAGCCCCGGCCCCTCCCCAGGGACAGAGAGCGGCAGAAGACCACGAGCACACAGCATGCACCAAATGTGATGGTAAAAATGCTGTTGCATGTTTTCAATTCCCAAGGACACCAGCTTTAAAGAATGAAGGCAATGCTCGTTTTTGAGGATGAGCGGCCTTCTGAACGTGAAAGGATCAGGTGGCTTTGATTTATCATCATCATGAGAAATAGGAGTTGTTTTTTTGTTTGTTTGTTTTTGTTTTTGTTTTTTTAATCCCACTGCTCTGCGGGAAATGCTTTGAAGTGCTTGACAAAGAGCCCTGGTCTCACTGGCCATCCCTCTAGGCCCTGGGATCAGATAGGAGGGCCAGGCCGTTATTGTCTTGCCAGCCCGAAACCTTGAACTTCTTGCGTGTAGGAGTAGTTCTTAGCTACGGACATTTCCACCTGATGCCTTGCTATGCTCCTGTGGCCCGACGAGTTCCCGCTTGGCTTGATTATTCAGGGCTCCAGTGTTGGCCTGTCTCTCTTGTGAAGTCTCTGTGCTCGACATCCCCAAGATTCTGGAGGCAAAACCCGAAATGTAATGCTGAACTTGGACAATGAAGCTCACCCAGAGGAAACACACCTGGACGCAGGCAGTTCATATTGGGAGTAGGCGCCCTCGGGGTGACAACGAGCCCCACTGCCAGTCACCTGAGCTTCGGTGCTTCCTGTGCCTAAACTTGATTTTTGTGTGTAGTTCTTTAAGCTCTATTTTAATGCTTCAGAAGCTTAAGCAGGACGGGGGGCGGGGGGAGCAGTTCTGAGAAGTGGTTTCGCATGAGGATCTAGACACAGGGGTACCAAGGTGGCAGCTCATCCCTCCTCTTCCAGGCCAGACGTACAAGCGTGCTGAGACACCGTGGCCCTGGGGCCTGGGGGGGGGGGGGCCGCCTCGGGTCCCAAGCTGCCTCGGCCAGCTACCCTTGTGGTGCCCTGAGGTTTGCGCTTCCTGTAGGGGGTCTGCACACCTGAAGATGGTCAGCACACACGGTTCCAGGCCGCGCACACGGGCTCGCCCAGTTCTTACGGACCTGGATGCCCCGCAGCGAGGACCTCTCGAAGCCGGATTTCTCATGGGTGCCAGCTTTCAGCTCCGGCTGGCCTCCGCCGGGGACCGTCCAGTCGACAATTCCTCCCACACCCTGAGCACTGCCGCGGCTGCGCACTCTGCTCCGTGTCTCCCAGAGCAGGTGTGGCGTCAACATGCCCCAGCCTGGTGACGACTTTTAGGATGCCTGACTTAGGAACTCCCCCGATGTTTAGAAAGGTACCCTGGGAATAGACTTCTGGTGCCAGCAAGCTTGGCTGGCCAAGAACAGAGAGAATATTCCATGAAAGAGGAAACACCCCTGTTCCTGGCTTTTTGCCAGACGGTATAGGGAAGTGGGTCAGCTGAACTGTCTCCAGCCGGATGCAGTCCCTCCTTGTCAGTGTCCCAAGGGTAAGCGACGGGTCTTTTATCTGGGTGGCATTTTACAGCATGTTGTTGCTTTGATTATTAACACCCCCCAAACCCTCAAGGAACTAATCAGTTTGTTTGTTTAATATGTTTTTTATGCTTTGCATAAAGAATAATAGAATTTTGGGGCGCCTGGGTAGCTCAGTAGTTAAGCGTCTGCCTTCGGCTCGGATCCCAGCGTCCTGGGATCGAGCCCCACATCAGGCTCCCTGCTCCGCGGGAAGCCTGCTTCTCCCTCTCCCACTCCCCCTGCTTGTGTTCCCTCTCTTGCTGTGTCTCTCTCTGTCAAATAAATAAAATCTTTAAAAAAAAATGATAATAGAATTTTGGAATTGGGATGAATCCCATCCTAGTTCCTAAAGCGACGGAGTCCTGGGGGTTAAGGGACTGCTGAGGCCCCCTGCTGCATTTGCTGCTCCCCAGGGGGCTCCTGCCATGCGGCCCCCACACAAGCTTGGTGCAGACATCTCCCTGGCAGGATGCGATTTCAAGCTCTACACAATGGTGCTGGGTTAATGTTCCATCTGCACTTAAGTGTCTTTTCTTTTAGAGTTTTTGAAAAAGTGTATTAAAGAATTCGGGGTCTTTGTGCATACACATCTTGGGTGGGGGATGGAGGGTTTGAAATTAATCTGAAAAACGATAAACAGAGAGTGAACTAGGGAGCCCGCTGGGGGGCGGTAAATGGATTCCATGCTATGTGGGCCTCACAGACCAACTACTGGATCCTTCCTTCCCCAACCTCCCCTCCCTACCCCTTTTCCATCATAACAAGAGCTGCCATTTGCCCACCGGGTATTGTACAAGACCCTCAACCCTCCCAGTCACCCTATGATGTAGGGATTATTATTCCCATTTCACAGAGGAGGACGCCGAGGCTCCCAAAGTTGAAGTCACTTGCCCCCAACCACACAGCTTGGTGAGTGGCAGAATTGTATTTATCTGATTCCAAGGAGTAGAAAGCCCCTCTTTCCACTTCAGGTTGGTGAACACATCACTTTGCATCTCAGGGCCCTGCTAAAGTCCTGCGACGCAGAGAGGTCCCACCCCATAGTCTCCCTGCTTTATGCAGAGGACCTGTGCTGGCAAGACCGACCCCTTTGTCTACCTGCAGAACTCTCCTTCCGATTCCGGCAGCAGGAGGGAGGCCATGGGGTTTTTCATCAGATCGGCCACTGCAGGGTCCCTGGGTGTCACATAGAAGAAAGGAACCCCAGTGCTGTTGTTCAAGGGGCCATCGCTGATGGGCAGGCAGTTCCCAAACGGCAGTCCTGGGATCTAACAAACAGCGAAAAAGGCTTTTTCAATGCAGGGTTTTGGATTGAGCTGAGGCAGGAGCTTCCCTTGTGTCTCTGGCCAGGAAATATAGCCACGGGGATGGCATGGCATCACCATGGTTTCGACAGGTAGTAAATGAAGGCACAGTGGTTCCCAACTGACCCAGTTCACCCAGGGATGGCTCCAGAATTTCTACAGAGGAGCTGAGCAGGGGCATTCTGTTTGGAAGAACAGCTAGGGGGTTATTCTTGAAGCTCCTGCATATACATAGAAAAATGCTCCCTTTATGAAATTTAAAGTTATTTGTGGGAGGGGCGATGAAATTTATGGAGGGGTTCTAGAACTCTTTCCACAAGCTGCCGTGGAGGCCCCACTCTCGCAAGGTTTTGAAAACTTCAGGGATAGAACTTAGGTCTTAACTTTAATATCTTCTGTGATTTTTGGACTCCGGGAACTTTCTATTACTGTTTCTTTTAGAGCCACACCATTTTCTTTTTTTTTTAATTGTAATCAATATTTCATTATATAATTCAGCAACTCACCCTGAAGTCACAGAAACATGCTACACTCATTTTTGTTCATGATCATCCTGTGGAGGAGGTGAAGTTCTCAGACATATGTGCAAATATTTCTTAGGTTTCCCCAAGCCCTGCTGCGTCCTGCATCCCAATCTTCATGAGCTTTATTTACCCTTTACAGAGTGCTCTTTATTGTCACTGAGCTCAGAACTCAGGGGCTGTCTTTGCATAAAGCGTTATATGGTAGCGGTGTGTGTAGACTTGGAATAAGGGATGGCTTTCATCTTTGAAGAAGACACAATGTTCAGGAGTCTGCCAAAATGGTAATATAAGTTCAATTCACAGATTCTGTTTTTCAGCTTGTCGTAACTGCCTAGAGTCATGCTTTGCACATGTGATGTGTACATGGGAAATGTTCCCTGAATGTATTGAATTTGGATTAAATGTCAATACTGGAAAGGGGAATTCCTAACAAAGCTAAGAAAAGAGATGTTGAAAGTCAAAGTATCTTCAGTACATTGGCACTAGACTTTTAATTGCTTGTAACAACCTGTGTATTTTTTTTAAACATTCACTCTATCTTTTTTTTTTTAAGTTTATTTATTTCTTTAAGTGATCTCTACATCCAACATGGGGCTCAAACTCACAACCCCCAGATCGAGAGTCGCATGCTCTTCTGACTGAGCCACCCACGCGCCCTGAAATAATTTGTGTTTTAAACCAAGATCAGCCTCATATTTAAGCTTCATATCTGTGTAAGGTGTGTCTTAGGAGCATAATACATAACTGTGAGAAACCATTTGGATGCTAGTGGTTAAGACCACTACCATCATCAGAATAAACTTACTTATTTTTTAAGAGTAAAACAAGAACTTCAAAACTACATAGTCAACCACTAAGTTTCATATAGGAGGAAAGCAAAGTGGACAACCCAGTGACTTGGCCAGTTTCCAGAAGGGTGAGACCCCCCAGCGACCTACACATTCCAAAAAAATTGGTTTTGCATAAATTCAATAGGATTTCAAACTACCTCCCTGTAATAAAACCCTTATATGGATCTGACCAGCCCTGAAAGCTTTCTGGAGGGTGTGTAATTATGGATGGCACATCCTCATATTTACCCATGTCATTTTGGCTCAAGGTGGAAACCTGGCTAACAGGTGAGTAAAACATTTGCGAACTGAATGATAAAACTGCAGCTGAAAACAGCTCATGCCAGCATGTATACACTTTGCACCCTAAGCCTCCTTTCCAGAAAAATTCTTGAGTTCCATATTTCAAAATGTCAATTTCCACCACAGACCCCGTGGTGTCTTTCTCCCAGTGCCCAGTGTCAGTAGGTGACGGCGAAGTTCGGGTCTGTTGGGAGCCGCGGGCTGGGAGGCTGCCCGCCCCAGTCTTGATGCCGAAGGCGGGTCTGGCTTCTTCCGTGCAGGTGTCGGGTCAGGCGCTGGTTATGTGTCCGCCTCTTTGACCACCTCAAGACTGCACTTCAGGGGCCATCCACCCGGCAGGATGCCTGGCTGTCAGCACCCTCCCCCCCTTTCCCGGGTTAAGCAAAGCACAGTCTGGTTCCGTTATTTATGCGCTGTCCACCGTGCAACCCAGCCCGCCGGGCACGTCTGTGAGACCCGGGGCGGAGCACGGCTGTGGGGGGGCGGGGGGCGGCCGCCAGCGTTTCCCCGTCCCCAGGCGACCGCGAGGCACGCACCTGCAGCCGGCTCCCGGCGCGGCGGCTTACCTTCTCGTGGGCGGACACGGTGGCCAGACAGCCCCAGGCGCTGGCGTGGGCCAGGAAGCGGGCGGTGCCGGGGCGCAGCCTGGGGCCGCTCTCGCGCCGGTAGGAGAACATCCCGGGCGGCGCGGGGGGCGGCCTGGCGCGGGCGGCGCCGGGCGGGGGCGGCAGGTGCGCGTCCTCCTTGTGCGCCGAGGCCGGGAAGCTGCGCTGCCAGATGCTGCCCGAGTCCTCCAGCAGCGCGGGCAGCGCCTCCTCGGTGGAGGCGCTGTCCAGCTCCTCGTCCACCTCGTTGGTGACGGCCCAGGACACCGAGCTCACGATCACGTAGCCCGCGGCCGGCGACAGCAGGGCGCTGCAGCACAGCAGCCAGGAGAGGCGGGTGGCGGGCCGCGCGGGCCGCCGGCCGCGGCGCACCGACATCTTGCAGCGGCGCGCCCTGCCGCGGGCACCGCCTGGAGCGCGCGGGCGGCCGGCGAGAGCGGCAGCGCCCCCCTGCGGCGGGCGTGCGGAACTCCGGACTCGGCTTCCGACCGCCGCAGGATTCCCGGGCGAGGTCCTCACCCCGGGAAGCCCTCGCCGCCTCACGCCCGCCGTGAGAAGTCCAGGCTCCCGGGAAAGCGGATTCCACTCGCACGCTGCACGTCCCGCAGCCGCCGCGCGCAGAGCCCTCACCGCGTGCCAGGCCCGGGGATGGGCTCGTTTCCTGTTGGATGGCACGGGTTCTGCAGCCAGACGGTGGTGGGCGTTCAAATCCCGAATCAACACACTCCCCCAGTCACCAGCTTTGTGACCCTGCCAAGTCACTTAACCTGTCTGTGCCTCAGTTTCTTTATTAGAAAAACAAGCAAACCACAGTATCTAGCTCAGAGAGGTGATGGATGGGACAATTAAATAAGTTCACCTCTGCAGAGGCTTAGAACAGTGCGTGGCATGGAGCAGGCGTTATATTTTGGTAATAGACAAAGGGAGAGATTGTTACCATTTTAGAGAGGAGTAAACAGTGAAGGTAAGATTAGCACCGAGTCAATCTGATGCCAAAGCCGATTCCCTTGCTCTGTAAGGATAATGACCGTCTTAACGCTTTGCTCGGACAGGAATGCATTGCTGCCAGTTCATCTGAAAGCAAAATCAAATGTTTACATCATCAACCAAAGTAAAAGGGCACAGACACCCGGAGACAAAGTAGCTGGGATGGACGAGGCAGAGAACTGTATGAATGTACCACAGTTAAGCATTCTCTCATTGGTGGAAATTTGGGCTGTTTCCAATAGTACAGTTTTATAGATAACAACATAATTCTATGTCATTTACACTTTTGAACCTCTGCTTATGGTATTCCCTTATCTGCCCATAAGGAGACATATTCTGCCCTAGATTTCCTATCTAAAATCTAATAGTCCTACTTTCAATTTGTTATGGATCAAAGTTACAAGAATTAGCACCAGACTTTTTGTAGACATTTTGACAAATGTTCCATTGTGCAATAACCAGAAGAGCCGTTGTCTACCCTGCCCTCCATCTACCTCCTCCTTTTTCCTTCTCTTCAAAGCCATTTTTCTTTAAAAAGTCTTAGTCTCCTCAGTGCACATCAAGCTGGCCTCCTCCCATCCCACCCCAAAACACCCTTTCCAGGATGCCCTCTTTCTCTTGATAGTCTCAAGGGGAGTTCTGGTATTCTTCTCCCCACGATCTTGTCTCCTCCCGTGGCTCTGCCGTCCCTATATACCGCTGACTTGCCATCTCTCTCCCTCGCCCCCAGAATGATGTGTGCCACAGTCTTGCAGAGGCGGTATAAGCAAGTCGTTAAAACATGAGCTGTCTCAAATGACTTCAAATGAATTCACATCCTGTTCTATCACCTACTGGCCGTGGATGCAAAATAAGGACAGTTGCATCTATCCCAGTGGCCTAGGAGAAGCACAGAGCAGACCTGCCAGAGATGCACAGCGGTTTGCTCTTCACATGCTCCGCAGGGAGCTGGGCAAGCCTGGCGGCTGACTCCGTCCACCAAGGCTCTTGCTCTTGACGGTGAGGGGTTATGTCTTCCTTTGAGGCTCTGGTGAAGGTGGACGTTTTCCTCCGCCAGCCCCAGCACACGATGTGAAGAAGAAATGCCGGATTCTTAACTGTTCATTGCCAGCAGGAAAAAGTCTAAGCTCCTTAATCCAGTGTATAGGTCCCCTGTAGCCTGGTCCCTGCCTGTGTGTTTGTCCCTGTCTGTCCCCACTGCATCTCCCTTCCAGACTCTGCTGCAGCCATGCCAGCCTCTTTGTGGT
The DNA here is from genome assembly GCF_011800145.1 of Mirounga leonina. Lineage (NCBI taxonomy): Eukaryota > Metazoa > Chordata > Mammalia > Carnivora > Phocidae > Mirounga > Mirounga leonina. The sequence goes on from NW_023270305.1 coordinate 72,470,959, forward strand.
GCTATAGTCAGCGAGCACCCGCACTTGGACCAGGTAGATAATACAATTAACATTTTGATCCATTTGTATCCTCACTCTTTATCCCTCTGTTCATTCATCAAGCTACATGATAACAATTCAAAAATATTTTAAGAGATAGGACATATGCAGCAAATACATAAAATACATATGTATAATTTAAAGAACCACTAAAAAGAAAATCTGTTAAAATCACTCAGTGAGGAAATATTACCATGACCATTATCAGTTCCCCAGAAGCTCTCCATCTGCCCCTCTCCCCAAATCACAATCCCCTGCCTCCTCTCCTGGAGGTAATTACTATCTTGACATTTGTGATACACATTTCTTTGCTTCTCTTTACAGTTTGACTTCCTATGTATGCATCCCTCCATGCTATAGATTCATCTTACCTATTTTGAACTTTATATAAATGAAATCATACTTGATGTATTTTTTTGTGTCTTTGTATATTCAGTCAAAATTCTGTTTGTGGGCATCATACTTGTTTTGTTGTTTGTGGCTATATATGGCCGTGTGGTATTGCATTGTGTAGCTATATGACCATTTATTCAAGTATTCTCAGTAGATGTTTTAATAGGTTTTCTTATTCAGATAGGGTGAGGCCAGCAGATCAAGAAATGACAGCCATGGCGAAGGTCATTTATTCTACTCATAGATCCCAAGAAAAGGGATCTTTGACCAATGAGGACAGGAGCCAAAGGATAAATAGTCCCCATTTCCAGGTCACAGGTGGACAATTCACTTCACACAGCTTCTCAGAGGGTGTCCAGCAGGATTGAGCCCCAGTTGCTCGCAGTGCTAACAACTCAATGACCCCCCTTTGAATGGCTTTCCTTCCTCCCTGGTCTAATCATTCTAGTGCACCACTCCTGTTCTTTAGGACTACATCCCAAGAGAAACTACCCGAGTGCCAAGTCCTTGTCTAGACCCAAGCTAAGGCGCTGGTACACACATTCAGGAGTTTCTCTAGAGTGTATACCTTGTTGTAGAATTGCGGCTTGTGCGGTGCAAGTATGCTTAATTTTATTACATAATGTCAAACTTATTTCCAAAGTGATCGTACCAGTTTACATTGCTGCTATCACTGTGTGAGGGTTTCTACTGCTCCACAGTCTCACCAACACAGATTATTGTTAGATTTTCTGGGTTTTGTCTCCTCCCCCCCCCCCCCGGGCTGGTGGATAAGTAATGAGTAATTTTTATTTATTTTTAAGATTTTATTTGTTTATTTGACACAGAGAGACACAGTGAGAGAGGGAACACAAGCAGGGGGAGTGGGAGAGGGAGAAGCAGGCTTCCCACGGAGCAGGGAGCCCGATGTGGGGCTTGATCCCAGGACCCTGGGATCATGACCTGAGCCGAAGGCAGATGCTCAATGACTGAGCCACCCAGGCTCCCCGAGTAATTTTTATTTTAATGACTAATGTGGTTGGTTGATCACCTTTTCATCCTTTTTTGGCCAATTGGATATCCTCCTTTGTGAAATGCCTGTTAATGTCTTTTGTCCATTTTTATTGGGTGGCCTGTGGGGTTTTTGTTTTTTTTTTTTTTGTAAGACTTAATTTTATTTTCTGTATTCCAGTCTTTTGGTGTTGAAAAGTGCCAGAGCTTGTCTTTGGGTAGTTGTTAATGCTAATATTTTTACCTATCAACTTCACGGGGCTAAGGGAGGCACAGACAGCTATGAAACATCATTTTTGGGTGTGCCTGTGAGGGTGTTTCCGGGAAGACATTAGCATTTGAGTTAGTAGATGAGGAAAGAAGATGGGTCTCACCAACAGGGGTGGCATCACTCAGTCCTTGAGGGTCTGAATAGAGCTGAGACACCCATCTTCTCCTGCGCTTGGACATCAGCACTCCTGGTTCCCAGGTTTTCCGTTTCAGGCTGGGATTGACTCCATTGACACCCCTGGTTCTCAGAGCTTTGGGTTTGGACCCGGACTACACTGCTGGTTTTCCTGGGCCTACAGCTTGCAAATGGCAGATCTTGGACTTCTCAGGCTCCATAATCACATGAACTAATCCATGTTGTTCTATGTATCAGTAGTGTTTTCCTTTTTATTGGCGACTAATATTCCCTTGTGTGGACATAGCACATTTGTTTATTCATTCAACAGTTGATGGATACTTGTGCTGTTTCCTTTTTTTTTTGCCATTATGCATAAAGCTGCTAATAACATTCACATCCAAGTCTATGTGGGGACACATGTTTTCATTTCTCTTGAGTAAATACTTAAGAACAGGATTGCTGGGTTGTATGGTAATTATAGGTTTACCTTTATAATAAATTGTCAAGCTTTTCCCCCCCAAAGTATCTATACCAGTTTGCATTCCCACTGACAACACATGGCAGTTCCTGTTGCTCTACAGCCTGGGCAACACTTGGTATTGAGTGGCTTTTAATTTTAACCATTCTACTGCATATGTAGGGATGTTTCACTGCAGTTTTAATTTACATTTCTCCAATGGATTATTAGCATTGGGCAGCTTTAAAAAAATAAAAAATAAATAAAACTGAGCAAATCTCATGAATAAGTTAAGCCTTATGCCCAACTACTCAATAAAAATATGTATTCTCACCAAAAAACAATATAATGGACAGATTTTTATGTGCTTACTTACTTTTTGTCTATCTTCTTAGGTGAAGTATCTGTTTAACTCTTTATTCATTTAAAAATCTGGTTGTGTCTTCCTATTGTTGAGTTGTGAGAGTTATTTTATATATTCTCCATACCAGTCCTTTGCCAGGTACGTGTTTTGCCAATATTTTCTCCCAGTTCATGGCCTGCATTTCCATTTTCTTACCAGTGTCTTTTGAAGAACAAATATTTATAATTTTGATGACATCTAATTTATCAATTTTTTTCTTTCAGGGTTTGTGCTTTCTGTATCATTTCTAAGAAATCTTTGCCTGACCTAAACCCATGAAAAATATCTTTGATGTTTTATTCTAGAAGCTTAATAGTTTTATCTCTTACATTTAAGTCTATAATCCATTTAAAGACATTTTCTGTATATGGGTGAGGTTCATTTTGTCCCTGCACAGATCAAGTTGATCCACCACTCTTGGTTAAAAAGACTATCCCTTCTCCTGACTTTCATGTAATTATTGTTTTAATGCTGTATTTCTCTTAATTCAATGAGACATTGTTATTATTCTTTTATTCAGTCCACACTTATTTATTTTTAAATATTTTATTTATTTGAGAGAGAGAGCTTGAACAGGGGAGAGGGGCAGAGGGAGAGAATCTCAAACAGACTCCCCACTCAGCATGGAGCCAGATTTGGGGCTTAATCTCAAGAGCCTGAGATCACGACCTGAGCTGAAATGAAGAGTTGGACACTTAACTGACTGAACCACCCAGGCACCCCTAGCCCATATTTATTTGGATTTAGCTACATATTCTCCAATTTCCTCACTCTTCATCTTTTCTTGTATCTCAGATCTTCTGTGATCATTTTCTTTCTTACTGAAGTATATCCTTTAGAATTCCCTTTAATGAGGGTCTATTAGTGGCAAACTCTCTTTTGTTTGTCTGAAGTTTACTTCTCTTTCACTCACAGAAAATATTTCCCCCGAGTACAGAATTCTAGCAATAGCAATGTCTTCAACACATGGAAGTTATCATTCCACTTTTGGTTTCCATGTTGCTACTGAGAAGTCAGATTTCAGCCTCAAGGCCACTCCTTTGAAGATGGTGGCTCTTTATTCCTCCTGTGGCTTTAAAATTCTTCTCTACGTCTTTGGAATGCATCTAGGTGTGGGTTTCTTCCTTCCTCCTTTCTTTCCTTCCCTCTTTCATTAGCAACATTTAACACCTCTCTGGTCTCTAACCTGTCTTTCATGTCTGTGTCTATCTTTGTGTTACACTTTCGATAATTTATTGTTGTGGACAGAAGCTTTGTGTCCACCCCCCACCCACAATTCATAGGTTTGGGGGTTGCCAGATTTGGGGATAAGGCCTCTAAGGAAATAATTAAAGTTAAGTGAAGTTGTAAAGGTGGGCTCTGATCTGGTAGAATTAATGCCCTAATAAGGACACCAAAGAACTCTCTTTTTTCCCGTGTATGCGCACCAAGGAAAAGCCATGTGATGGCATAATGAGAAGGTGGCCATATACAAGCCAGGAAGAGAGCTCTTACCAGAAACTGAATCAGCTGGAGCCTTGATCTTGGATTTCCCAGTCTCCAGAACTGCAAGAGAAGAAATTTCTGTTCTTTAAGCCACCCAGCCTGTGGTGCTTTCTCATGGCAGCCCAAGCACATGAATATAATGAATATACTGAAATGGGTTTGTCCCTTATCCTACTGATGGATATTAGTCTTGTTACCAGCTATTGTCTACTATAAATAAAGCTTCTATAAGTACCCTTGTACAAGTCTTTTTGTGAATATAGGTTTTCTTTCTTTTGGGTAAATACCTAGGAATAAAATCGCTGGCTGATAGAGTAGGTATATGTTTATACAAAACTGTGTCATGGGCTGAATGTTTGTGGGTCCCCCGCCTTCATATGTTGAAGCTCTACCCCTCATTGTGATGGTATTTAGAGATGGGGTCTTTGGGCGGTAATTAGGGTTAGATTAGGTCATAAGGGTGAGGCCCTGTGATGGGATAATGGCCTTACAAGAAGAGGAAGAGAGAGAGTTCTTCCACCCACCTTCCTGCCCCACTGTGTCTATGCATCCAGGAAAGCTGTGTAAGGACACAGCAAGAAGAGAGATAGTTGAAACCAGGGAGAGAGCTCTCACCACAAATCAAGTGACCTGGCATCTTGATCTTGCACTTCTAGCCTCCAGAACTGTGAGAAAATAAATGTTTGTGGTTTAAGCCACCCAGTTTATGGTATTTTGTTATGATAGCCCAAGCAGATGGAAACACTGTCAAACTGTTTTCCAATATGATTTTTACCGTCTTATAGTCCCACAAGCAGTGTATGACTACCACATGAGGTCTCTAAATGATGCATGTGGTCATAGCACTTAGCCAGAAGGAGCTATTTTGAATTGGAACTCAGTTACTTGGCTTACTGACATTTTCCAGAGATTTTAGATTTGTTTACTGTAAGCAATCCAGAACCATCTGGTATTTGCTGCTATCGCGAAGGACTCTCCCACTAGCAAATACTCTCAGGTTTGGTTGCAGGAGACTGGCCATCGGTATCTTTACAAGAAGATATGACTAGTAATAGGAGAGAATGGGTTGCAGATCCACTGCTCACCCTTACTTCCCACTCACAAATACTTTGTCAAGAACAATGAGAGGCATGTGGTCAGAGGTAACAAAGCAAGGTTTAAAGTTTGGGGCTGGGAATGTACAAGACGCGCCTGGGATGCCTTCTCGAGTTAGAAAAGAAACAGAGCTAGAAAAGATTAATGGGTCATGTCAGAAAAACACAGGGGGCAACTCAAAAGGTCTTCCACTGGGAAAAGATGGAATAATTTAAGCATCAAAAAGAATAGTGGTGGAAGGAAGTTATTTTAAAAACTAAACATACATTTATTTACCGTACTCCCTGGCAATTGCTCTCCTGGGCATTTTTCCAGAGAACTAAAACCGTATGTCTCCCACAAAAACCTATATACATCACTGTTCATCGCAACTTTATTTGTAACAGCCCCAAAATGGCAGCAACCCAAATGTTCCTCAATATGTGAATGGCTAAACAAATGGGTATACCCATACCATGGAATACTACTCAGCAATAAAAACTGATATATGCAACAACTTGGGTGGATCTTATAAACATTATGTTGAGTGAAGAAAAAGTCCCAGACTCAAAAGGTCACACATTGTATGGTTTCATTTATATAACAGTCTCAAAATGACAAAGTTATAGGGATGGGAAACAGACTAGTGGTTGCTAAGGGTTAGTGATGGTACATGGGGGGTGGTGTGTAACTATAAGGGGGTAGCATGAGGGAGCTCTTTGTGATGGTGGAAGAGTTTTGCATCTTGGTTGTGGTGGTGGTTACACAAATCCACATGTGATAAAGTGTCATAGAACTATACACACACAGCACCAATGTTCAGTTCCTGCTTTTGATGTTGTACAATAATCCTGTAAGACGTAAGTACAGATAATGGGTACACTGGTCTTTTGAGTTAATAATGATTAAAAACAAAAACAAAAGACAAATCCTCAATAGTCATCACTGGGCATCTGATTTATTCTATTTTTTTCTAAAGCAAAAATAATCTAAGCATTTATCCTGCCTTTCCTCTTATATTTCAATTATATTTCAAAGTAACCAAACTGTTGATGAGGGAAAGATTTTCTTTCTAGAAAAATTCTAGCTAATACAGCTAGAAGGAATTAGAAAATTAGGGGAAAAAAAATCATTTTGCAACCCCTAATGGAGCAATCAATATAGGCAACAATAATCAATATATAAAATAATAGTGAAATTTTGAGTGGAATCTTATAGTGGATACATCTGCCTGGCAACACTTGAGCCCTGTGATCAATCTTAATTCTTAATTTCATCAAATGTGGGACAAAGGACAGTCTTAGTCTGTTTGGGCTGCTATAACAAAATAACATAGACTAGGTGGTTCAAACAACAGACATTTATTTCTCACGGTTCTGGAGGCTGAGAAGTCCAAGATCAAGGTGCTAGCAGGTTTGATGTCTGGTGAGGGCTCTCTTCCTGGCTTGTAGACGGCCACCTCACTGTGTTCTCACATGGCCTCTCCTCTTGTTCTCTTTTTATAAAGGCACCTAATCCCATCATGAGGGCCCCACCCTCATGACTTCATCTAATCCTAGTTGCCTCCCAAAGTCCCCACCTTTAAACACTGGGGTCTAGGGCTTCAACCTATGAATTTTGGAGGAACACAAACATTCAGCCCATTATAGTGACATCAAGTATTTCCTGATGTGATGTAGTAGTGTGTACACAAGTAGGAATTGCAAAGGGCTATCTATGAAGTGTTTTATTATTTTTATTTATTTATTTATTTATTTATTTATTTATTTATTTATTTATTTATTTTAAAGATTTTATTTATTTATTTGAGACAGAGAGAATGAGAGAGAGAGAGCACATGAGAGGGGGGAGGGTCAGAGGGAGAAGCAGGCTCCCTGCCGAGCAGGGAGTCCGATGCGGGACTCGATCCCGGGACTCCAGGATCATGACCTGAGCCGAAGGCAGTCACTTAACCAACTGAGCCACCCAGGCGCCCTCTATGAAGTGTTTTAAAAAAATTTGGCCTGACCTATGAAATGGGAGAAGATATGTGTGAATGACATGTCAGATAAATGGTTAGCATCCAAAATCTATAAAGAACTTATCAAATTCAACACCCCAAAAACAAATAATCCAGTTAAAAATGGGCAGAAGACACAAATAGACATTTTTCCAAAGAAGGCATCCAGATGGCTAACAGATACATGAAAAGGTGCTCATCAGGGAAATACAAATCAAAACTACGATGAGATGCCACCTCACATCTGTCAGAATGGCTAAAATTAACAACTCAGGAAAGAACAGATGCTAGTGAGGATGTGGAGAAAGGAAAACCCTCTTATACTGTTGATGGGAATGCAAACTGGTGCAGCCACTCTGGAAAATAGTATGGAGGCTCCTCAAAACGTTAAAAATAGAGCTACCCTATGACTCCACAACTGCACTACTAGGTATTTACCCAAAGGATACAAAAATACAGATTTGAAGGGGTACATGCACCCTGATGTTTATAGCAGTATTATCAATGATAGCCAAATTATGGAAAGAGCCCAAACGTCCATTGACTGATGAATGGATAGAGAAGATGTGGTATATATAAACAATGGAAAATTACTTAGCCATCAAAAAGCATGAAATCTCTTGTCATTTGCAATGATGTGGATGGAGCTCGAGTGTATTATGTTAAGTGAAGTAAGTCAACCAGAGAAAGACAAATATCATCTGACTTCACTCATATGTGGAATTTCAGAAACAAAGCAGATGAACATAGGGGAAGAAAAAAAAGAGAGGGAAGCAAACCATAAGAGAGTCTTAACTATAGAGAACAAACTGACGGGTTGTTGCAGGGGAGGTAGGTGGGAGGATGGGCTAAGTGGGTGATGGGGATTAAGGAGGGCACTTGGGATGAGCACTGGTGTTGTATGTAAATGATGAATCACTAAATTCTACTCCTGAAACCAATATTACACTATATGTTAACTAACTAGAATTTATTATTTTTTTGTTATTTTCCATAGAACTTTTATTTTTTATTTCTTAATTTTATTTAAATTCAATTAATTAACATATAGTGTATTATTAATTTCAGGGGTAGAGGTCAGTGATTCGTCGGTTGCATATAACACCCAGTGCTCATTAATCATGTGCCCTCCTCAATGCCCATCACCCAGTTACCCCATCCTCCCCACCTACCTCTCCTACCCTCCTCAGTTTGTTTCCTATTAACTAACTAGAATTTAAACAAAAACTTGAAACAAACACATAAAAATTTTGGCTTGAACCCACCCAAGCATCTATTTTAACTTCTAGATAACAGAAAAACAGAATGCAATGGAACAAGTTATATAATTCAGAATGTGGAACACTCCATGGTATGAATAACCCAGTTTCTTCAACAAATAAATGGCATGAAAAATCATGGGTGTATGGTTATAGATATGAAAAGATTCAGGAGACATAAAATGAGGTACAATGTAGGGACCAACTGTTAAAATCTATTATTGAGGTAAGTAGAGAAATCTGGATATGGGCTAAGTATTAGATGATATGAAAGAATGTTGTTATATTTATTAGATGTGATGAAGACTTTTTTGCTAGGTAAAACATTCTGTTACAGAGACATCCTGCAGTATTTACTGTTACAATATGTGCAAATCATGTATCTGACAAGGGACTTGTATCCAGAATATCCAAAGAACATCTACAACTCAATAACAAGAAAACAAATAAGCCTATCTAAAAATATGCAAATGGGGTGCCTGGGTGGCTCAGTGTGTTAAGTGTCCAACTCTTGATTTCAGCTCATGTGATGATCTCAGGATGAGATCCACTCGGCACAGAGTCTGCTTGAGATTCTCTCTCTCCCTCTCCCTCTGCCCCTTCCACTGCTCACATGCTCTCTCTCTAAAATAAATAAATACAGGGATGCCTGGGTGGCTCAGTTGGTTAAGCGTCTGCCTTCGGCTCAGGTCATGATCCCAGGGTCTTGGAATCGAGCCCCGCATTGGGCTCCCTGCTCAGCTGGGAGCCTGCTTCTCCCTCTCCCTATACCTGCTGCTCCCCCCTGCTTGTGGTCTCCTCCCTCTCTCTCTCTGTCAAATGAATAAATAAAATCTTAAAAAAAAAAACCATAAAATCTTTAAAAATAAATAAATAAGAAAAAATGTGCAAAAAATTTGAATAGACATTTCTCCAAAGAAGATATGCAAATGGCCAATAAGCACATGAGAAAATGCTCAACATCATTAGTCATTAGGGAAATGCAAATCAAAACCACAATGAGATACCACCTCACACCCACTTGGATGCCTATGATCAAAAAGGCAAGTGATAGATATTGGTGAAAATGTGGAACTGTTACCCATTTCTGATGGGAATATAAAATAGTGCAGTCACTTTGGAAAATAGTTTGGGTGTTCTTGAAAATGTTAAACATAGAGTTAGCATATGAACCAGCCATTTCATTCGTAGGTATATATACCCAAGATAAATGAAAACGTATGTCCACACAAAAACTTGTACACCAATGTTTGTAGAGGCCTTATTCAAATGGAAATGACATTATTTATGTTTCCATTCAGGGAAAACAACCTAAATATCTATCAAATGATGAATGGATAAATAAAATGTGGTTTATCCATACAATAGAATACCATTTGTCAATAAAAGGAGTGGTTGCTAGGGGCTGGGAGAAAGGGAGAAGAGTGAGTGACAGCTTTCTCCCTGAGCTGATACACACAGCAACCTTCTTTGAAACCTCCTGGATGTGGAGCAGGGGTGGGGTGGAGAGGGCAGAGGCGCATTTACTTCTGACTCACCCTTACCTGGAGTGTATAACCCTTCGGATGTTCCAATTTGTGAGGTCTGCTATTTGACTCCCTACCCTGGGTGGGTTCTGGTATTCGGCTACTGCTCTCTTCACCCTAAGAGGTCATCAAACCTGAAGTTCAAAGTTATGTAGATTGGAAAAAGTAGACTTGGTGCTTGGCTTATCCCACTGAAGTCCACTTTCTCTTAGATTTTGATCTGGAGATTTTTTTTTTTTTTCCTATCTAGTCAGCTTTTTGATGCTTTTAAGAAGACGTTTTCTATTTTTCCCAATACAGATAGTAGTTTTCACCTGATAAATTCATTCAAATAAACAAGCTTGCTATATTTCTGAAACTGATAATTGATTTTAAATCCCTTAATAATTTTAAATTCATGGCCATTAACTTCAAGAAGCCACTGGGGCTGCCTGGTAGTGCTACTCAACAACTCTGATTCATTGTCCCACCCTTCTAGAAGATTCTCACAATTTCTTTTTTCCTACTTTCTTCAGCTCTCTTTTTCAAATTATACCTTCTGAAGGAGACCTTGCTGGCGAACCCTATAAGTAACACCTGCCTCCCCATCACTATCTCCCTTATTGCATGTTATTTTTAGTATTATACTTAGTAATAGCAATCACTACCTAAGATATCAGACTTCTGTTGATTAGTTAAGTGTTATTCTTCTACCAGGAATATAAACTCCAGAGGAGCAGGAATTTGCCTGTTTAGTTCCATGATGATCTGTGATGCTTAAAGAGTACTTGACAAAAGAATATGCATGACAAATATTTAATTTTGGAACACATCGCCATACATTTTAGATCAAATATCTGTGTTTGCAAGATCTGTCTGCTGCCAGAATGTTAGTGGGCTTCCAATTTAACATCATCGTGGGTGCAATTTTATGTTCCAAGATCTATGTGCTATTTGATGTGCTTCTCTTTTTGCAAGCACCATATTGACACTAGTGATGGGCCCTGGGAAGATTTCTGTTTGTACGCGGTCTCATTAGTATTTCTATTTCAGATGACTGTTCCAGAAAATACTATTGCCTCCATGGCAGATGCCTGAGTGAGCCCAGCTGAGGTTCACGAGGTCCAGCCCAGATCAGCATAACCATCCAAGCAACCTGAGGACCGGTGAGGAAAAATACACATAGTGTGGCTGTTTTAAGCCATTAAGGATTAGTTTGTCATGCCCAAATTGTGAAGTGATAGATGGTGCAAGCAGAAAACAATCTTTGCCATTCGCTCTGTGAATTATTTCTGGCTCTTGGATAAAAACCCAAGTCTGGGGAAGGGGCCAGAGGGAGCTCCTATTTATGCTCATGTTCATGTTCACATCATAGACCACCAGGTCACTCTCGATCATAAGACCTGTTATGACTTCAAATCCACTTCTTTATGGCATAAGTGAAGCTGTCTTGATCTAAGGGTGACTTGGTTTACATTTGGGTGGCCATATCAAAAGGAGGTCCCCAAAGCTGCTGCGCTCAGTGCTTATAGATAGGAAACCGTTAATACTAAACATTTGCAAAGACTTACCAAGAGTGTTCCGTCTGGACAAGGCTACTCTTTGGTGATCTAAAGAGCTCTTTGAAGACCTTGGACATTAGCTCCTGCTGTGGCAAGGCTACTCATTGCTGGGGAGCCTCTTCCCCGCCAACACCAGCACCTCGGCTCTGCTAGCATGGTGCTCTAGGAACAAGACACTTTCAATCTGGGCTGGCCCCTGGACGTCGGCTCTTGGGTGGCTCAGCCGACTCTTCTGAGAATCAACTGGTGGAAACGTACCCCTCAATTAAATTTGGACTTTCTTGGGGGCGCCTGGGTGGCTCAGTCGTTAAGCGTCTGCCTTCGGCTCAGGTCATGGTCCCAGGGTCATGGGATCCAGCCCCGCATCGGGCTCCTTGCTCCGCGGGAAGCCTGCTTCTCCCTCTCCCACTCCCCCTGCTTGTGTTCTCTCTCTGTCAAATAAATAAAATCTTAAAAAAAAAAAATTTTGGACTTTCTTTCTTTCATCTCCCTTTTGCCTGGGACAGTAATGTAATTAATCTATCGCTGGTTTGGAGTATGTTCTTTCTTTATTGGCTCATGAAGAGACATTATCCTGGATGCGACTGGCTTGTGACATATCATTATTATAAATTATAATTCCCACAGTGAAATTTCGTTAAATAAATTATTGGCAAAGACAATCTCAGTCTCTGAGCATAATTTGCCGTGAATGAAACAGGAACCATCTCTATTGAGTAATTAGAATGTCCGATCCAATGTAATAATCCAAATGTCAAACTTTATTAAGGATAAAAGCAGTCTTCTCTCTCCTGGCTGAGAACTGTGTTGGGTCTTGAGGCCTGAGGTGAGGGAGTAGGATGTGGTTAGACTCTTGGTCTCCTTGCTCGGCCTCCTGCCTCAGCTCATCAGGGAGGTGGATTGAGTGGGAAAAACAAAGATGTACATGGCAGGCGCAGTCCCATTTCCACATCGGTGCTCGTTGATCTCGGAGGCTTTCTAGCCTGGCTCACTGTCTCTTGAAATCTTGTGTGCTTCTTAACCATTCTCCCACCAGGAACCTCCAACACAATCCCCATTACGTGTGCAATGCCTTCTATTTTCTTTTCTTTTCTTTTTTTTTTTTTTAAAGATTTTATTTATTTATTTGAGAGAGTGAGAATGAGAGAGAGAGAGAGCATATGAGAGGGAGGAGGGTCAGAGGGAAGCAGACTCCCCCCCAAGCAGGAAGCCCGATGCAGGACTTGATCCTGGGACTCCAGGATCATGACCTGAGCTGAAGGCAATCACCCAACCAACTGAGCCACCCAGGTGCCCTGCCTTCTATTTTCATAAAGCAGAAAAGTAAATCAAATCATAAGCTTTATGATACATTTTCACAAGGTGAACGCACTTGTATGGCCACCCCCCCAGCCAAGAACTGGAAACACTATGAGGGTCCCAATAGCCCCTTCTGCTCCTCTTTCTTACTACCCACCCTCATCCCCTACCCTAACTTCTAAGTCCAGAGACAAACAATTCAGACTGTTGCCTTTGATAAACCTGGTTGGCTTTTTCAAGGACGTTATGTCCTCTGCTACTCAGCTAATCAGTTTACCCCCAAATATGCAAACAAAATTCACTGTTCCCAGACTGATACATCTTGGTACTACCTTTGTTCCTTGACGCAGTCTCCCAACCCTCTACTTATGTGCAAGCAAACAAAGGATACGCAAGGTCACTGAACAGTGAGCAAAGGAATATCTCTTTGTTAGTCTTTGACAAACAACTCCTCCCAGAGAGCTTAAGTAATGATGTAATATATTAAGTGTAGGGGGAGAGGGCCTTGAAAAATGATTACTTCTTTAACTATAAAGATGAATAATTCTTAATGGATCTAGAGACAGAGTTCTTAATGTTTCTTTAAAATTTCCAAGCGTTTAGGGAAATTTAATTAATTTCTTAAATAACATGAGATCAATAAAATATTCTCTATTATCTCCACTTATGCCAGAAATCATGTTAAGCATGAATTGTTAAATTCCTTTTAAATATTATAATCAGTTACATAGAAACTGATCTGGTTTAACGAGGCTCTATTCTTAGTTTCAACATTTCTTAGGATTTTGCAACAAAGAGAGGAATAAAAAGTGATTCAAAGCAGGCTATCATCATTTGTTGCAGACACTGTTGGGTTCAAAATTCGACCTCACTTTAGGAATGTTTTAATGGACCAATGTGTAAGCCAAACAGTCGGTATCAAATTGCATTTTGTCTGTTCCTCACTGCCTGAGGGGATCTTTCTGCAAATTCTATTTCAATCAAGGCACTACCAAGGGGAAGAAAAATGTTACCATTGGCCTTCTACTCCTGGTATCAGTTTGTATTCTTCAAACTTTATCTTTCTCGGGGCGCCTGGGTGGCTCAGTTGGTTAAGCGACTGCCTTCGGCTCAGGTCATGATCCTGGAGTCCCTGGATCGAGTCCCGCATCAGGCTCCCTGCTCGGCGGGGAGTCTGCTTCGTCCTCTGACCCTCCTCTCTCTCATTCTCTCTCTCTCAAATAAATAAATAAAATCTTAAAAAACAAAACAAAACAAAAAACTTTATCTTTCTCTAGAGATCTATTTCTCTACTCCCAACAAGATTTCTCAAATTTCTCTTCTGTTAAGTTCCCAATAAACACACCTGAAAAGCCCCGAAGAAAAGCATCAGAGGCAAAAATTATTCTCCAAATCAGTTTATATGATTCATCAAAACTAACTCCTTGAAATACATATAAACACAATACATACAGTGCTACCTCTATTATGTACATAAAATCTTCTTTCCTACCAATACAAAAGCTTTAGCATTTAATATATTTTTAAGAGTGAAAATCTATGTTTTCTCATGTCCTATTCAAATAAATAATCATATATTGCATTGCTTTCCCTGAAAAAAAATATTTTCAGAGCTTTGGGGTACATCTGATATGTGAATTACAAATTTTTGTCCATCTTTTAGGGTTACAAGGGCTTCTTGTCCCACGGGAAGGCTGAGTTTGACCGTGCTTTCTGCGGCCTTGTCCTCCAATAATACCTGGATGAGCTGCAAGGGGGAAATGTTTAAAAGACAAAGATAGAAAAAAAAGTTATTCCCTGTTGCTGGACCCACCATTTATATTCTTCTACCATGACCTCGCCCCACCCTTGGACCTCAACTGGAAGCTTCTGCCTTTATTTGTTCCTACTACGGGATATCCTAATTTCTTTGAGGAATGCTCGGGGCCTGGTGAGGACTTCAGGGAAGGAATCTCAACCCTGGGATGGTGCAAGAGAGAGGGGCCATGGGGGGTGAGGCGGGTGAGCTCTCTTTAGGAAAAGGAATGGGCCTGCGGTTGTTTGTGAGGAGCTGAGATCAAACCCAACACTCTTCCATTAAAGACACGGGAGAGTGTGGATCCGTTGTGAAAATCAAGAAGGAACCTGTGAAATGTTTAAGGGCTCCTATGTGGCTGCAATGCTCATCGCTTTGGCTGCCTTCCAGATGGATACCAGTCCCTGCATTCTTGGCTCAAATTCCCACATAGACCCTCCCTCCACCATCCATCAGATATACCAATAGATAAGGGGTGGGGGTGGGGGGAAACCATGAAAACAGTCATTGGTTAAATTAACACTCAGTTGGGTAGTAATAGATTTGAGAGAGTCACAGATTCTAGTGTTAACTTAGTGCCCACTCTTGGATAAGCCATCTAACTTGCCTGAGCAAGGCTTCCTATCAGAGAAACCAGGATACTAGGCCTTCCTTCCCTTAGCTCTTATGGTACTGGGAAGATTAGCAATTCCTCGGACATGAATACTTTCAAATTGATAGAGATGTATTTTCTTGGGTCTGGTTTCATTGATAACCCCCTCCACCCCCCATAAGGAATATATTTTACAAAGATGTACACAAAACAACTTCAAACGCAACGTTAGTGAAAGTATTTCTCACTCTTTCTCCCTAAATTTGACAATAACCATCACCACCCAATGAGAGGATGTTTTTCTTCTCTCTCAAAAAAATCGTCTTTGGGCGCCTGGGTGGCTCAGTGGGTTAAGCGACTGCCTTCGGCTCAGGTCATGATCCTGGAGTCCCGGGATCGAGTCCCGCATAGGGCTCCCTGCTCAGCAGGGAGTCTGCTTCTCCCTCTGACCCTCCCCCCTCTCATGCTCTCTGTCTCTCATTCTCTCTCTCTCAAATAAATAAATAAAATCTTAAAAAAAAAAATCGTCTTTACCTTTGTCCTATAGCTAAAGAGTCCCTTGTTTTTAAATATTTTTGCCATGCTTTAATCCTTGAGTACATGCCCTAAAGTGAAAAATGTGTGGTATGCTTTTATTTTTTGTTTTTATTTTTTATTTCTAAATATTTTTTTAAGTGATCTCTACATCCAATGTGGGGCTCAAACTCAAGCCCAAGATCAAGAGTCACGTGCTCTACCAACTCAGCCAGCAAGGCGCCCCCATGTGGTATGTTTTTAAAAAGAATATTCCTTATTTAATATCTGTGATTTTTTACTTTATTCTTAAACACTCCTGGGCACCTTCCTATCGTGAACGTTGCTGGAGTTGTAGAAGAGAGACAGATGGATAGGGCAGTCCAGAATACTGACTCTGGATGTTATCATAGGTGCAGGGTAACACTAAATTGTTCAAAGAATGAGGAAGCCACAGATGTGCCGCTGAATGGGGTGTTAACTCGTGGCAGATGAATGCAGATGGGACACCGTGGGTGTGCTTTTTTGTTGGTGAGGAGTGCAAATGCTGAATAATGAACGCAATAAAAATTAGATGAGCATAACTTTTTGGTGTTAGAGCGTTTAAGTCATTATAGCTAATTCAGCAGGCATGCACAGACAGAAGCAGGTTTAATTAATCTCTAATGCATATTACCTTGGGTTATCTGACATTCATCTGCCTGTATTGCTTTATTATGTAGTTCAATTAAGTATTTAATGTCTTTCTCCATTGTTTCCACCAATTAAATATAAGTCAAACCCCACTGCAATAAACTTTGGAGTTGCTAGGGGATTGGGTGGAGTGTCATGGAAAGGCGCTCAGATTAAGTTTCTTTGGAGAAATAATAATGATGACTAATGATTATGGGTTCTTACTATGTTCCAAGAATTTTGCAATGATTGACTTATTTAAACTTTATAACAGCCCTATGGAATTAGATATTATTATTCCCATTTTGTAGATAAGGAAGCTGAGGAACAGATAAATTAAGCAACCTGCCCAATGTTCTCAGCTAAGAAGTGGAAGATGGGGCATTTGAACCCAGGAAGTTATGTACTAGAATTGCCCACTTACATTCCCAAGTCATCAGACTTGAAGGTATTTTTAATTTATTCCCAAGTCACTGCTTTTGGAATTAGAGCACATGGTAGCATCTTCTGGGGAGAGAGAGGGTGCTAGGAAGGGACAGTTTTGCAAGGAGATCTACAGAGGTTTGAATCCCTGCTCTGTCAATTACTAGTGAGGTGACCTTGTGAACATTACTCCACCCCTCATGAGCCTCAGTTATGCTATCTGTGAAACGGGGGCAATGATGGTACATCTCACTGGGTTGTTGAAATGATGCATTTAAATGCCCAGCACAAGGAGCTGACAGTGTCTGCTCTCCACCAGCTTCTAACTGTGGCCAAAGAAGTAAAAGTTTACTCCTGGTTACCTTGGTGACTAAGGGGCATGTCAAATTGTCTACAGTCCTAGCTCTCTCCCCAGCCAGTGAGTGGAGAGATGTACACACTTGGAGCTGAGCATCCAGCACAATTGCTTGTCCTGTTAGGGTTCCATAGAATGCTCCAGAGTGCACTCAGGGGGGCTTCCTACTGGCCAGCCCTTTCTGGACCCTGTTGCCAGGACAGGGTACATCGTCCAGAGGGTCAGGGTGCAGGGAGAGACATTTCACTGGGCACAGCCTGGCCAACTGGGTCTAACTGGGCCTTCTCTCTACCAAAAGCCCTGAAATACCAACTCGTGAGTGATGCCCTAATTGTCCCCAGCTGTTGTTTTCCTAAGGCGGCCCAGCTCTCCTGCCCCTGCCATGGGGTCCCTGATTTGAGGCCAGTATGTCACTATATCCCTATTTCATGCCTATTTGTCATGTCTGCTTCACAGATACACTCTCAGAGGAGGTGAGTTTCTTATTTATAGACACACGTCTGAATCTACTCTACCAACCATATCAAAGGCAGCTGGATATATGAACTTATTATTGCAAGGTAAGAAAACAAAAACCAAAGACAGAGAATTTGTAAACCTGAGAGGCATCTCTTTTGCTCCTGCTCATATTATTTTTGTCTAGTAGGTTGTTCCATCCAAGTAGTGCTCAATAACAGGGTTCTCTGGGGGGTGCCTGGGTGGCTCAGTTGGTTAAGCATCGGACTCTGGGTTTCAGCTCAGGTCATGATCTTAGGTTCCTGGGACTGACCCCGTGTTGAGCTCCCCGCTCAGCAGGGAGTCTACTTGTGGATTCTCTCCTTCTCCCTCTGCCCCTCCCCCTAATCACACTCTCTCCCTAAAAATAGATAAATAAATCTTTATATAAAAAAAATTAACAGGGTTCTCTGAACTCTGGAGTACTTGGAATGACAGTTTGTTCAGGAAGGAAAGGTCCCTTGGAGGTTGTGGTTATTGTGGGGACTGTAGGGTATGGACAGTTTCAAGCTGTGATTCATTTCCATGATCAAGACCCCTGTTAGGTGAAGGGCAAGGCCTCTGCCTGGGTCTCCTACTCAACTCAACTCCTCATCTTCTCAAAAGAGGAAGGAACTTGAGGGTGCGGAAGAAATACTATGCAAAGTGGCTAAACTTCCAAACATGTATAGAAATTTTAGAAATTAATACTAAGGCAATTTTTTTTTTTTTTTTTTTTTTTTTTTTTTTACACCAGGTACCCCTGCTTCCTCGGTCAACAGAGGAGTTGCAGTTGCTTGTTTCATCAGTTTGGCTCCACTTTCTGGCACTCAGAGAGGGCCCCCTCTCTGACCTCTGCAACCTGTGTCCTATTCTCCTTGGGGCATGGATCACCCTCCTCTGATCTCGTGTTGCGGGAGAAGAATGGACTGGAGATCAGGCAGGCCAGGACTCCAATCTCTGTTCCACTGTTTACTTGCTGTGTGACTTTGTGCAAGTCACTTAGCTTCTCTGACCCTCAGTTACCTCAGCCATGGCATGAAAATGGTAAGAGCAGATACTCTGCAGGATTGTATGGCTTTGAGATAATGCATATAAAGGGTGTATAGTAGGTGTTAGATAAATAGCAATTCTTTTTTTTTTTTGAGGTGGGGGAAGAGGCAGAGAGAATCTTTTTTTTAAAGGAGGGAAGGGCAGAGAGAGAGAGAGAGAGAATCTTAAGCAGGCTCCATGCCCGGTGTGGAACTGGACATGGGGCTCGATCTCACAACCCTGAGATCAGGGCCTGAGCTGAAATCAAGAGTTGGCCACTTAACCAACTGAGCCACCTAGGCGCCCTAGCAGTTCTCACTTTTATCTTTCAGGATGTACCCCAATTCCATCTTTTCAAAATCCAAAATACCAGAGGTGTTTTCAGTGCTTCTCTCTTAGTTTAGTTAGCTCAGTCAGTCTAACCACCCCTGGTAAGTGTGGGAAGGCAAGACCCAGGCCATCCAAATATTCCACACCTCTGAGTGTGCCAGGTACCTATCTATGCACCACGAACCTGAGCCAACCAGTGATCAACAGATAAGCTACTATAATCACCTCTGGCAAAATCTCCCAAAGCAAAGACGGATCTAGAGCTGTGTATCGTCGTTTGGACAAAGTGATCTTTATGGGTTTCCTAACCATGTGATAGTTCTTAGTCCTTTGCAAAGACTGCAGAAGCTGGGGCCCCTGTGTCTGTACCTTATTGCCCGTGTCACTGTCCACCAGGAAGCCCAGGACCCTGAGAACCACACTGCTCACACCCATGGGACATTGGCTCTGGCCCATGTGTTTCAGGGTCACCCAGTGTGGATCCACACTTGGGCTTTCATACTCCTGAGATGGAGAGGAATCTGGAGGGTGGAGAGATGCCTGGTCTGGCTGGACAAGAGACTGATCATCTGGTAGCCTTTCCTTGAGATGTCCCCCGTCGTCATCCTCCTCTTCCTCTTCTATGCATGACTGAAGTAGATGAGTCACAAATTCCAAAAGCAGCAAATGGAACAGATGCCAAGAGCCTACATTGAAATAACAACCCTAAATGAATAATTAGATAGACAGATGGACAGATAAACCGATCACTATGGAATTACCAACTTTTCTGGGGCTTTTAACTTCTGTGTACTGGGGCCTTCTCACTCCTCTAGCAGATCCTGGGGGTCCTGGGCAGGCATTCTGTACCTGTGAACCCCAGCAAGGTGGCTTTTGGGACAGAAAGCACAGACAGCTAAATCGTCTTGAGCCATGAGAGGGAACTTAAAGCCCATCTAGGGTGAGGTGGGAGAAAAGCAAATCCTACAGAGAGAGAGGTGCCATTCCCAGAGCTGGAGAATGTGCCCCTCAGCCCCCTGTGGTTGGCACACGGGGCAGTTAAGGGCTAGGCTGGGAGGAGACGTGGAGGCAGAGTATGGATGGGAGCCAGCTGCCGATCAGAGGCTGGAAATGTAGCACCTGCAGGCCAGGCATCAGGGAGATCGTGAAGGGGAGACAGGAGGGCATGTGACTCAGCGGAACACTCCAAATCCCAAGGTCTTTGGTCTTCCAGGAAAGAAGGATAATTAATGTTCAGCTGAAAAGCAGGGCAGGGTTGAGGGGAGGGGGATCTGGCTTATTGCTATCGTTAAAAGATATTTTTTTTCTAAAAATTTTATTTATTTATTTGACAGAGAGAGACACAGTGAGAGAGGGAACACAAGCAGGGGGAGTGGGAGAGGGAGAAGCAGGCTTCCCGCTGAGCAGGGAGCCTGATGCGGGGCTCGATCCCAGGACCCCGGGATCATGACCTGAGCCAAAGGCAGACGCCCAATAACTGAGCCGCCCAGGCGCCCCAAAAGATACTTTTTTAATGAAGGTAAAACCACCGCTCTCTACAGATATAAAATGAACATGTGTCAAAGATCTCATATAAGTCATTTATTAAAGAGGAAGTTCGTAAAATGTTGCCAACTTGTTCAAAGGAGAATTCCAAGCACTGAGCGTGTATAGACAGTAAAGATGCCCCACAGATCTGTCCTCAGGGCAGTAATCAATAGCATCCACCTGACACAATTAGTTTGCATTTCCCTGGGGGAGAATCATTTGCATTATTATTGATACAATTTAGAGAGTTGTAAAATAACTCAAACACATGAAAGCTGAAGATAACTCAGAACCTTCTGCCTATTTCAAAGCCTTTTGTCCATTTCCAGCAAACTTTTGTCCATTTCAAAGCCTTACGCAATGTTTGTTTTTCTGTGATGGATCCCGGTGAGACAGGATGGCCTGACCTGGTCTGGAATAAGCTTGACCAGCAACCCCTGGCCCATTTAACCACGTGAAGAGGAAAAACCAGTGTAAATACTTTTTGGGACATCATACGAGGTCCAAAGAGGGTGTGTGGTGGGGTAGGGGGCAACAGCTTCAGGGCTGGGTTTCTTATCAGGAGCTCAGCACATGAGCTCCGCTCCCTCACTTTGCTCTGGGAGAGCATTAGCATAAAGCAGAGTCATTTTGGACTTCACTAAAAGGGAGAGTCTCATTACCAGTGGGTGTCACCTCCATGGATGACAGGTGACAGCAGCCATCCTCGAAAGAGTTCCAGAGTGTTGGCAAAACTGGTCTACGATAAAGCTTGTCTTCTCTTCCTCGTTTCACCTGCTGTTAGGGCATCTGGCAGCTCTCTGGAGCAGGGATCCTTCACCCAGATTGGTGTGCAAGCTCACAGGGGCGGAGACTTTGTCTTTTCACTGCTGTTACGCCCAGTGCCTGGGAAGGTGCCTGGGACTTTGTAGGGACACAACTATCCACTGGAATGAATGATCCTCTCCATGGGGCTCAGTGGTGAACTTCCCTTCCTACAGTTCCCCTATGCTGCATCTTTGCCACAGATGGGACAGACGTGACCCTTCCTGACAGAGAAAGACCACCTATTTGAGCAGATAGTTTGCAATGGATGCTACTGCACTCTTTCCACTATCTGCATACAATGGTGACTGGATCAATCATTAGTCCTGAAATTTAAACTTGGGTGCCCCAAAGAACCCATTTGTTCCCCATCTCATTTGGCTCCCTGGGTGCTTTTCTAAAAACACCCAAGTACACAATTCAAAAACAAGGGGAGGCCTCTTATGCATCCAACCATGATGGAATGGGAAAGGGAAGCTTGGTTTGACTGTTTGATGGACTATGATGGTTGCCATTAAAACACAATTATTATGGCTTTCTAGGTCTGTGTTGTATTTTACAAAAAAGGTGAAAAGAGGGGCGCCTGAGTGGCTCAGTTGGTTGAACGTCTGCCTTCGGCTCAGGTCATGATCCCGGGGTCCTGGGATAGAGTCCCTCGTCGGGCTCCCTGCTCAGCGGGCAGCCTGCTTCTCCCTCTGCCTCTGCCTCTCCCCCTGCTCGTGTTCTTGCTCTCTCTCTCCCTCTCACAAAAATAAATAAATATTTTTTAAAAAGGGTGAAAAGAAGGTGACTGGATTCTATGCTGTCATAACATTTTAAAATACCAAAATGTTTTGTGTTCTCTGCCTTACCGAAACTATCTCTGTGGCAGAGAGTCATGGCTTTGCTCACGGTGGTGAGAAGGAAATTCCATCTTAGCTGGAAGCTGGCGGCCAATCTGATAAACTCCTCTTTGCTTCTGCTGGGCTATTACATTTTTGTGAGGAAAAAAAATGCTGGGGTTTGTGACAAAGTCCGGAAGATCACAAGCGCACAGCTGCCACGCACAGATGCCCCCAAGTGGCCGGGCGAGAACAGGAAGAAGAAATGATGAGGCAGAGGCACACTAGCCTATTTGTGGTCCCCCTGCATCTCCTGTGGAGATGACTCTAGGGCAGAACCTTTTGAGGTTGGTGGAGAGAAGAAAGAGCTGGGAAACTGGCCTACGTTTTTTGTTTTGATCCCACACAGTTTTTCGAAAGCGGTCATTTGTGAAGCACCACAGGGGACTGGCGTGGGCAGCCTCGCTGGGCCCACCTGGCTGTCGCCCCTGAGAGAGCTGCTGGCCGCTCTATGCCTGCCCAGTCCAAGCACGTGCAAAAGCAGCTAATGAAGGTCACCGTGCTGATTCTGGAAAGCACAAAGCTGGCCACTGTGCCATGTGCATGACCTGAGGCCTGGAAGGTTCCACCTGGGCAGCCAGCGGACAGCCTGAGTAGCACTAAACTGGGTACCAGTGAGATGCCTCCACATGCAGGCTGCGAAACTCCATCTAGACCGAGAGTCGCCTTGGGGATCCTATGAATCTCACGGGCATGTGTTGGAACGAACACCCCTGAAGCCCTCCTAAGCCTCATCGTGTATGTGGGCCACACATGGGGCGCAACTGCAAGTCTCTGAGGAGGAGATGTTGAGCCTGGCTAGAAATGAGGGAATAATACCCTTTTTCATCTCTGCTGCTCCTTCCTCTGCACACTGTGAGTGCCCTGGGCTCTGGGAGGTGGTGAACCCCAACCAGGAGCGGCATCCTCCCCCCGTGGGCTCCTGGCCCCTGGGCTGGTGCTTCTGACCACCTAACACAGGGCTCCCAGGAGGAGCCCTGCTCAACAGACACAAGGATACTTCTGAAAAGCATGGAGAGAAGTAGCCCTGGGTGACCAGCACTCTGCACAAACGTTGAAATGTAAACCCTGAGCGCTGTGGCCATCCATGTGGCACTTCAGGCCCCTGTGTCCAGAAGCTGCTGCTGGGCCCGAACCGCCGAGAACTGGGAGAGCAAGCACGTGACCCAGAGGATCGGTTTCTTCTGCGAGCGCGCTGCCAGACGCCAGCCACTGAAGCCATTAGTCACCTCCCACATGCCTCAGGGCTTACATTTCCACAGTCTGAGTATTTTATTGACAATAGTCTGGTTTTTTTATCAGCCAAGCTGTTGTACAAAAACAAGCCCTTCAAAGGCATGGTTACAAAAATACCATTTTTCTAACATGCCTCATTTGTGAAGGCTGAAGATATGGGGGTGGGAGTCTTGGGAAATACAGAGTGTTACATGGTCTAAAACAGGGTGAGCCTCTTGGGCTCAGGGGACTCATCTTGGTTCAAGTCAGGGGTGGAGTGAAAACCCAAAACAAGGAACAGAAGCTCGAAAGCTTCTACGGGTGAAGCTATCAAATGAATACATGTCTCCACAGCAACGCAACCCTAGACACGCTTACCACTGTTACAAACAGGCTTTGCCAAAGCCCAACGAGGAGAAAGAAAAGCCATACAGAATCTGGAACGATTATCACCCAGAGGCAAAGAATGGAAACAGACACCTGCCAAGCATTGGAACTGACTTTCAAGCTCCTTCCTGAAAAGTTTCCTGGTTCATCTCTGAGGTGTGTCACCCTACTGCAGCCTGCAGTCTTAGGTATTACCTATGCCCTTTTCTCTTTGATGGGGCGGACAGGCATACAGACAAGAACACGTGCGGCAGGAAGGGGGAGAGAAAGAAATGTGACTGGAGGCTTAACAGAAAGCCCAAAGTTGAGTTTCTGGCCCAGGCCCTCCAAGTCTTTGCTCTCTGCTCCAGAGACATTTGCTTCTTCCGTAAATGGCCCTCCATTTTTCCATATGCTCATTCTGCTCTTGCTAGTTTCGTGTGGACATTGTTCCTTTTCTTAGTTTGCTTTAATCCTATTCACCTTCTACATCTTGTTTAAATCCCACCTCCCTCATCAAGGCCCTTCCTAATTGCCTCAGCCTTCAGAGGACAATGCCTCAAGTTAGCGCAGCCCTGGGCTGCCTCATTTGGGTCTAGGTTTTAATGCATAGCCCCCAGCTCCTCGCCCACCACCCCCGATGGGCCACTGGGCAGGCTTTCTCTGACAGTACTCTTAGCTCTTACGGTGAGGCTGCCAAGGCAGAGGATGAGGACAACAAAGCCAAAGTAACGCCCTAGTCAAGTAACACCCAAGTTTCAAGTCGATCAGAAGGACCAAACCCATCTGTATCTAAAACAATGCATCTTGGATTTTGTGAAATCAAGCTTAACACTTGGATGGTTCTGCAAAATACCTAGACCAGCACTGTTCTCCCTAAATAGACTGCGCTCCCTCTTCCTCCTAGACATTCTTGCTTGGTGCACACATACGCTCATCCATGCTCATGGGCTTGCACATGCTCACCCACCCTCACACACATTCACCTACATACCCATGTTCACTCCACACTCATGCTCACTTGCACACACACTCACCCACGCTCACCCACACACACATGCTCATCCACTGTCACCCCCACTCACCTGCAATTACATGCTCACTGGCACACACACCTGAGACCACACATGCTCACCCAACTGCACATGCTCACCCACAAACACACACCTGTACGTGCCAGCCTCTGATTCCTGCCTTGTTACAGGAGGGAGTGAGACACCACTTCCCTATCTTTAACACCCACACCAGCCTTGACACATTTCTGGCCAGAGAAAACTCTTTCATTGCACCAGGTCATGGGCACGGGTGCTAAAATGTAGCTAGAATGATCAACAACCCCTTCTTCCCTTTAAAAAAAAATAATTGTTTTGTACCTGGAAGACAAATGTTTGGAGATTTGAAGACAGACAATTCAGGAATATGCTGAGATCTGTGGATGTCCCCAGCAAAGAAATCAAACTGCTTAAACCTGTAAACAAAAGAAGCAAAACGATTGTGAGCAAAGTAGCAGGATTTTACTGTAGGTATTTGTATACTAGGTGACCTAGGGGACAACACTGGTCCCGGAGTTCAAAGGCATTTCCTGGCGCCTCACACTCCTTTTGAACACAAAGGATGAATTCTAAAGCTGGATTTGTCACCTCTGCAGTCAACTAGTTCAGAGTTACATGGTCTTGCCTCTTAGGAACCACGTCTGTCACTTGTTGAAATGGAAAAAAATATTTTGAAATAATAACTACACCTTGTAATTATACAGAACCCAGCTACAGATGAGCTCATTGCATGATACAGACATGAGCTCACCTACCCTTGCCGTTTTCACAAAAGGGGTAGTTTATTAATGTCCTTTAAACCCATGGTGGACATCAAAGCCGATGAGGGATGTGGCTTGCCTGGGGCTATAAACTCAGTTAGTACAGACCTGAAGGGTGGGGCCCAAGCATGTGTGACATCAGGACTGGGTCCTCACCCACACAGGCAGCACTGAGCAAAGAACAGCCTTGGGCTCGCCCACCTTTTGGAATGTGGCTATGTACCAAGCAGAGTTTAGAAACCCGAGTAGGTTGCCATGGCCCTGACTGAGGCTTGGCCAGGTCTCATCTGGAGGATCCTCCAGGGACACCTCAAGCATTTATCTGCTAGGCGTCAGCAGTGGTGACCAGAATATTGCCTCCCTGCTGGCTCTGTGCCCTTCTGGAAGTCCTATTTACAAGAATGCCAGTAGGAGCCCACAGGACTACTGTGCAGGCTTCTGGGGGAGAGGCCTCATGCCCTCCTGGGGCTCCCTGGGCTCTGGCTGGGGGCAACAGCAGGCTTTGAGCAATTACCTGGAGTTTGGGGGAGAGCCAGTAGCCTGGGGAGGGGGCCTTTTGGGCTCCTACAAATGAGCACTGCTTGTCCATATCTCTGAAGTTTCCTAGGTTAGGGGTTTACCTTCTCATTACTGGTTTGGGAGGGGAGGAGCTGGGATTTGGAACAGCCAGACAATAGGGGCAGGTGCGACCCGCCGACAAGTATGGACCTATTTATATATTTTAATAACTGGTACAATCCTACCAAAGTCGGCCCTACTTCCAGGTTAAAGAAAGAGGCCAGGATAATTTGTGGTGCATTTATGCACTACTGAATCCATGTATTCATCTAGTTATGAAGTATGCGGGTGCTACCATGTGCCAGCACCGTGTTGGGTAGACCAAGATGAATAAGCCACAGCTGACACTGGAAGAAGCCCACACGTTCTGGGGAGGCAGCCCTCAGCACAGCTAAGTGTATCAGGACAGGGCCAGGCTCATGGAGGATGAGGCTACTGGACCTTCCCGGGCCATCCTGGGGGAGTGTCTGGAACATGCATGAATGGAGCGTGGCTCCCATGGCCCCTCCTGGCAACTCTCCTACAAAGGCCTAGAGATTCGCCTGTAGTCTGGGGGAGGAGGTCATACACCTTCTGCAGCTCTCCTCCTGAAACAGCACCCAGGTTCTCCCTGCTGAGTGAGGACAGCTTCTTCTCTCACTACTCTCGCTTCCCGGAGATGGAACAATGCTGTCAGCCTGCTTGCCAAGCTCTTTGTGCAAGGGAGATTTTTCCCTTGAAAAATAGTTACAACTCTCAGATAGCAAAGGGCAGGAATATCCACATACTCACTATCACTTGTTTGGAAAGTAGGTTGGAAAGTTCGGTAAGAGCACGTGGCTAAGCTTCACCTTATGAAAGATAACACTGGTGATGCTATAACAATAGCGACACAGCAGCACCTGGCAAGGCAGGGAGCGAACTTAATGTGATTCGGACCTAGTTAGAAGAGACACTGTCGAATCTGCATGTACACGATCGATGGTTTTTTCCAAAGGAGATACCCCAGGTTGATTTCCAGGAAGAAATACTGGGAAGCAACAACCACCCTCCTCTGTTCATTCATTCAACGAAAGTGGATTCGCACTGGGGACCTGGTGGACCCTTCCTCACCCCTGCAGGAAGAGATGTGCGAGCAGACACATGATAATATCAAAGAGTAAAGTAGGTTCTACCTCGACTAAGAATTCATAAACTAGTGATGGCCGCACCAGCCCCAAATATATCCCAAAGGCCCCAATAATGCAAGGTGCAGAAGGAAGATTACATTTCATCTCCGCGTGTGTCTCCAGGTCAGCGGCACTACTTGGGTTACTTGGCAGGGCTTTCTTAGACGTGTCCAAAGCACCTTGACTGGTGATGGCCTGTAGGTCTGACTTCAAAACGCTGACTCTCCTGTTATTTTTCAACACCATTCTCATAGTCTAAAGATAATGGAGAAGCATGATAACTTCATTAAATCTTGCCCTTTTACTTTTGCCTAATTCCCCTCTCCAAACGACTAAGTTTTTTTTTTTTTTTGAGGAGAAAGAGAAGTGGATTTGGGTATTACCCACTAAAACTGAATCCTACATGACAACTGAAATGTTCAAATTGCATGCATTCCAGGATGGCCTTTCTGAAAATCACCATTTGGAGTGCTTCTGCTCAGAGGCAGATATGGTCAGGGCTCCCGGGGCTCTGTGGCTCTTCCTCTCCCTGATTCTTATTCTCTGCACCCCACTCCATGAGCCTGAACTACTCTAGAGAGGAGCATGGTGGCTGTGCCGGAAGCTCTGCAAGGAGAACATGGCTCCACAGACGCCAGTTCCAGAGGGGTGCTGCAGGCACCAGATGCTGTCTCTGTCCTTCCCCTGGGCCATGAATTCAGCCGCTGGGAGCTGAATTCTTCAGCCACCCAATGGGGACAATCCAATCCCCTCCATTTCTGGAGCCCCGGGGCTGAGCAGGGGGTCATCCTCAACACCAGCCTCAGGAGCAGGCCCTGCAGCCACCTCCTCCACCTGACAGGGGAAGAGCCTGAGGGCACCTGGGATGTTGAGTAAACCTTCCCCCAGCCATCGTGTTCAGAAAGAGAAGATTCAGAGCAGGGTGGCTCTAGAACCCGAGCTTGCCGCTTGGGCTGGCCATCATCAGTTGACCTGATCAGGAATGAGAAAGTGCTGGAGAACTGGATGGGCTGTGAGCACATAGGCAGGAAACAACCCCAGGAAACGTGAAGTCGAGAGAGAGTTTTGTGCTGGAAGGACAGAGATGGCGAAGCGGAGGGGCCCAGCCGCGCTCCTCCCGAGCTGGGACTGATTTGGAACAGAGCCTCAGTCCCAATCTGGTGTCCACAGGATTTCAGAACAGATTCCTGAGCGGCCCACACACTGGCATTATGGAATCTTTCTTTCAGCCCTTCTCTGCCTTCCTCTAACACTGAAGCTACATAAACAACCCAGGAGGGAGAAGGTCAGAGCTGAGAAACCTGGCAGACTGGACACACGGAGTCCATGGGGCCATGCACCGGGTGATGGGCTCCGTCTGTCTGTTCTAGACTCTGCCATGATGCCCTTTCACCTCTGACACTGGCTGGCCCTGGTCAGCACTTATGTGGGTTCTTCCTCTCGAACTTTAGAACACTGACCTGCTTGTTCTGCTTTTTCTCCTGCAGGGAGAACCTTTCTGAGCAGGGGAGAAGTGGGGTGGGCTTCTAGCTGAGAGTTTTGGGCACACTACACCTTCCCAGTTAGTGGCCAACAAGATCCTCCTGTCTGCCCTCTGCCCTCTAAGGGGATGGACATGGCCTCCCTACAAAGGGAGCTACCGTCTGCTCTTAGGACATACTTGCAGCTTTCACTTTTTGCTTCAGGAAACTACTTTGTTCCCTACTGTCCTGTTGGCTGAAACCTACCTTTGCCATGTTGGAAAGGTATGTCTTCCTTCTTAGTCTTTTGACAAACACAGTAACTTCTGTTAAGAACAAAACATATGGCCATTATTAATACTGTAGCTTCAAGTTTTTTAAAAATAAATATTTCTATTTATTTATTTGACAGAGAGAGAGAGAAAACACACAAGCAGGGGGAGGGGCAGAGAGAGAGGGAGAAGCAGACTCCCCACTGAGCAGGGAGCCCGATGCGGGCCTCGATCCCAGGACCCTGGGATCATGACCTGAGCCAAAGGCAGATGCTTAACTGACTGAACCACCCAGGCATCCCTGTAGCTTCAAGTTCTTATGTACACAGCGGGGAAGAGGACGCACAGCACGGACATGAGGCCCACGCATTTGCCTAGGAAGGTACGGCTGCCTAAGCTGCCCTCCACACAGGGAGGCCTCCACGCATCCTGGTCTTCCCACTGCCCACTGGCCCTTTCCCAAATGGCTAGGAGATACTGGCAGGGACCACTTGACTAAAACCATCCCCCCCGCCCCCGTGCCAGAATGTGATATACTCCCAGCATCTGACGTGCCTGCTCAAAGGAATTTAGGACTTCCCCCAACTTTGTCATCTCTACAGTGCTCTCCTCAACAACTGACCCAAGGAGGGGCATCTGGGTGGCTCAGTCAGTTGAGCGTCCGACTCTTGATTTCAGCCCAGGTCAGAATCTCAGGGTCCTGGGATCGAGCCCCGCACTGGACTCTGTGCTCAACGGGGAGACGGCTTCAGGATTCTCTCTCCTTCTGTTCCTCCCCCCATGCTCACTTGCTCTCTCTCAAATAAATAAATAAATCTTTAAAAAAGAAAAGTGACCCAAGAAAAGGAAAGGGTGAAAAGAGGAAACATAAAAGGAGTGTGTGCATGTATTCATCTGACAAATATTTATGAGGGACACTAGTGCAGTGTTTGCTCCATAATGTGTGCTGGGTGTTCACCGGATTGTTGGACAAAGGAGGGCAGCCTCCACCTGCTAGGGGCTCACTGGCTGAGCATGGGTCACCAGACAGACGTGCAGACGCCTTCCCCACAGCAGGGTAAGTGCCCCGGGCAGTGTGAGAGCCACCTGGGGAAGAATGAAGGAAGGGGTGTGTGGGGGTGCAGAGGGGAGGGAGGGGCCTGTTTGGAAGAAGGTGTCAGGTGTGGCTTCATTTAGAATGTGCAAGTTAGGAGTTAGGGAGGGGTGAGGTCTTGGCGGGGGAGGGAGGTGGGGGCTGGGGACGGGGCTGGCAGTCTAGGCAGAGACAGGAGCAGGAATAAGGACCTTTCTGGAGACAACCTGTCTTGTGTTGCTGGGGAGTACCAGTGGGGGGATTCCCCCAGGGGTTGGGGACAAGGATGAGGCCAGAGGCCAAGCTGTAAATGACTCTGCATAGTGAGTGAAGGCCTGTGGACCGTCCAGGCAGCAGGGACCGTGGAAGGTTTTAATGGGTCAGATCACTGTGTAGAACCATCACTAGGGGCAGAGGGATGTGTGACGGAGGGGGTGAGGCTGGAGGCAGGATAACCAGCTAGAAAGCTCTGAAGTAGCCTCAGGGAGGGACGGAGGGAGACTGGGCTTGAGTGGCAAAGTCTCCTCACTTCATGGACCCTCTGCCATAGCAAGTTCCAGACCTCATATTCCCTGCAGCACCCTCTTTCTGCTGATTCTTGGCTGGCAGTCTCTGGCCCATGGTCCCTGCCCGGCCATGGGAACATGTCCATGTGGGTCACACGGGATCAAGATTCCCAGTGTGAGCACTGAACACAGCAAGGGGTGCAGGGCTGGTGGGTTAAAATTAGAGCTGGTCCTGTTCTGGGGCCAGTTTGAGAAGACAGCAAACAGTGTGCAAAGAAAGCAAGACTCAGCCCTGAGCAAGCTGGCCCAGGAAGAGGAGGGCCCGGGTGGGGAGGGCGCTGGAGGCAGCTACAGGCAATGGTGGAAAACCTCACAGAGGCAGGAGGGGGAAAAGAGGTATTTCCAGGACCATAAAGCATGTCCTGCACACGTGGGTGAGTGTTGGCATTTTAAGCCGCTGTAGGCCTTGAGCAGACAAGCAGCCTGGGGGAAGTAGTCTTCAGAGACTACCACCTGGCAGCAGAATGGAAGGGAACATGTTCTAGAAAGTCAATGGGGAGACCAAGACCACAAAA
The DNA here is from genome assembly GCF_011800145.1 of Mirounga leonina. Taxonomy (NCBI): domain Eukaryota; kingdom Metazoa; phylum Chordata; class Mammalia; order Carnivora; family Phocidae; genus Mirounga; species Mirounga leonina. Next base: position 72,502,195 of record NW_023270305.1, read on the forward strand.
GTGTGAATGCCCCAGTGGCCCAAGAGGTGTGAAAGTTAAGGACATGGGAGGAATTTCTAAGGAGGGAGCAATATTCTTGGAAGCCTTGCTGGGAGGCCACACAGAGCACGAAGAGGCAGAAGAATATTGGGCCACCTAGCCCAAGGACTGTAGGCTGCCTTCAGAGGGCTGGTTTGAGAAGGCACACATTAGCCACCAGCTGGATGCACTGTGGCTTCTCCCTGGCCTGGGCCATAGTCAGCGGCACCTTTTCTGCATCTCTAACACCGTGGGCCTGTCAGAAGTCCACGTTAGGATTTATAAGGGGCAATCGATGAAAGGATGTGGATGGACCAGCACAAGGACCCAACATTGCACTAAAGAAAATGCCAGCAGATCCGAACTGGTCAGGCCTTGCGGGCTGCAGTTTAGTGCAGGAGGAGAAGAGTTACCCACCAGCTGAGATGTCCTGCCTCAGTGTGAAAGTTAGATCCTTCATCTACTCTCACAGAATTCATTTTTTTTTTTCCATTGAAACCTACCTTTGAGTTTAGAGATCTGTACAAGGGCTGGAAAACCTTCCAATGCATTAAGTAGCCACAGCTTAAATTTCTTGCTGAATAACCGGACAGACTTCAGGTACTGGATAGAAACATCTTCCAAAAAGTCATGAAGGAGAACATCCTCAATTCCCTACAATGGAATTGTCGAGAGGTGATGACTGCAGGCCAGGGTAGGCGTCCTCTAGTTCTTTTTTTTTTTTTTTAAAGATTTTATTTATTTATTTGACAGAGAGCGAGCGAGAGCAGGAACACAAGCAGGGGGAGTGGGAGAGGGAGAAGCAGGCTTCCCGCTGAGCAGGGAGCCCAATGTGGGACTCGATCCCAGGACCCTGGGATCATGACCTGAGCCGAAGGCAGACGCTTAACGACTGAGCCACCCAGGCGCCCAGGCGTCCTCTAGTTCTAAGTGGCCATGTTCGGCTGTGCCACAAACTCAGAGAGAAAGCTACCACGCAGCCCTCGCCACTGCTCAATGTGTGTGGCCAGAATGGGATTTTTCTTAAAGATCTTAAAATACTGATAATTGTTCCAAAAATGTTCAGAAACACTATTTCAGCCAATAGTAGATGTGATCAAACCCAACTATGTAAGGGCTGAACCCAGCCTCCAGTTTTCAACCTTTTTGTTAAACATTTCGAGGTACTAGATTGTTTCCTAAAAAATAATAAAGTAAGAGGTAAAGGTTCATGACCAGCTTCAGGAGAAGCACAGAAATTATATATAACTGATCCCCAAATAACAATAATCACTCTGGAGATCGAGCATTTAAAAAAAGCAATGAGAAAACCCAGCACTTCTGTATATTCCAAAGCAATTATTCCAGTTACTCATTTTAAAGACTTCTTTGTTGAAGTTACCAGAGAAAGAACTTTAACTCAGTGCAGGGCTCACTAATCACTGGAACCATACTTCACCAGGTGTACTGGCTTTTTCTTTCCATGAGGTAACTCTCACTGAATTTAAAAAAAAGAAGCTGAGTTTTAGGGAAAGATTAAAAGGCTCCATCAACACCACAATTTACTCCTTAGAGGGCCTGAAGCCCATGGAGTCTGCAGAACAGGAGGGCTGCAGTCCTAACCCCAGCATCTGGTATTAGTTTCTGGAAAGGACACAAACCAGCAAGGCAAGCAAATGTCTTCCTACCTTGTACAGCTGCACATCGTAGCATTTAAAGAGCTGGCACACATCGGGCAATGTCATAAGCATGACTGTGTCTTGCTGCAGAGATTTCCAGAAGGAAGTGAGCAAGTCCTCCACCTGATGAGGGAACAGAACATACCTCCCCAAATTCATTTTGTGCCTGGTGAGATTGATCCCCCGTTATATACTTAATCAGCCCCAAATGATAATGGGATGAATTTCAGTCCAGTTAATGTATAGCTCAGCCTATCAGCTTTTCCAAGCTGTGTTTTAGAAGTGTTCTTTCCAGCAACCCATCAGTGAGCCACTAGCCAGTTGGATGGGATGATGTGGAATGGCATTTTCATGAAGTTTTCTGGAATGAAGGCTGTTTCTGACCACAAGGGGGCTCCTGTTGATTTGTAATAGGATGAGGATCTGGCCACAGGGCACAGACCACAGTTCAGAACAAATGTTCATTGACTGACTGACTCCCTCAATTATTTGTCAGCTCAGAAGGACATGTAACAGTATGTAATCAAAGAGACCTCCTTGATAAGTTAGAATTCACCCAAGGACTATGTGAGCCAAAGGGCACCGGTATCATTCTCCATGGAGCCTTCTTTAAAGACTTCTGTAGATACCTTTTGTTGTGGAACAAAATGGCAGCTTCCTTATTTTTCTTTATGTTTGCCCATGTTGACTCTTCAGACTCTATTACTGAACCAGGTGGCCAATCTGAGATGCCAACTAATAAAGACCCTTGCCTTTTTAGGATTTTTGCAGGCTCAAATATTTTGCAGCGTTGAAATCCTGACACAAGGACCTGCTGATGACTCTAGGCAAAGAGCTATTCCTATATACAGGCTGTCAAGGTAGTTACAGCCAACTCTCAAAGTACCTGATGATGAGCCTGTGATTTGAAATCCAGTTATCAGGGCATTAATTCTAGAGAAGACATCTCCAAAGAGGCTCATAGATATTGAACAAAAAATGCAATAGTGGGATGAATAGGATTATTTAATCTTTTTACTGTCAGATTGGTAACTTTGGAGCATGGCTTTTGGGGTTGGTGGGTCTGAATGAGGTAGCAACCATGGGCTCATCTCTGCTAACTCCCTCACCACCCTTGTCCAAAGTCATCCAATCCTGTTGCATCTGCTTCAGATATATTTCTCCAATTTGCCCATCTTTCTCTCTGATATCATTGTCACTGTTCCAGACTTGACCCCTCCCCTCACTTCTCACCTTGACTATGACAAAACCTCCTCATTGCCATCTACTCCAATATGGCAATCTTGCATCACTGCTCCCCCACCACCTTCTCAATCAATCAGAATTCTTCACAGGGCATGAGGCCCTTTCTAGGACCAGACTACTTTCCCACATCCCCTCTGGTTCTCTCCTTCAGAGATATTTATATCTAGTCATAGTGACTCTTCTGTCATGTCATGCTTGAGAACATCTTGCTGCTCTTACCTACACCATTAGTTCTACCTGGAACTCCTTTCCTACTGCACTTTTGAGTGTATCTGAACCTCTGCTTTTCCACTGCAATCAATAGCATCATGGCTTCCCCTTGGGAGACTATCCAGCCATCTTTTTTACTCTTTCTCCCAGCACCCAGAACAATCTAATCAAGCTGCTATTCTAGAACTTGCCATATTGTATCATATTTATTGGCTTATATTGCTCCTTTTAGTACCAGATTGTAAGCTTCTTTTTTTTTTTTTTTCGTGAGTAGTTGTGTTTATTTCAACAGCGGATTTGAAACCCTTGCCTTAGGCAAGAGACTACAGTAATTATACCAGGAATAGACAATTTCCTACACTGTCAAATATATAAAAGTTCTTCTTGCACTTTCCTCAACACTGATCAACAAGTAGATTCAGTCCACATTTGCTTTGATCATTCTACTAAGTTAACCCAAGCTTCTTCTTCAGAGACTCTGGCATTTCAGGTGGAGGAGGGCGAGGGAGCCTGAAGTAGATCTTCACAGAGTCATAGATGAACCACTGTAGTGCAGTCAGAGTGCCAATCGTGATGATACAGGCAAAGATTGCCTTCCACACACCTTTAAATCCAAGTCTCTGAAGAACTTGAGAAGCACTGCTACCTTTCTCCTTATTCAACACAGATACCACGGAATCAGCAGGGTGAGAAACAATTGCACAGAAGACTCCAGCTATGTGACCTGCCACAAATGTTACAACCAGTTGCTCTGCCTTTGAACATTCACTTTGGGGCTTAGGAGCCACAAACTTGTAAAATGCTTCAATGATATGTTCAAAGCAGGCAAATTTCATCATGGTATATGGTATCTGTCTCATCGAGAGAGGGGCAACTCCCTTGTAGAATGCTTTTAAGCCTTCTTCCTTATACATTTTGGGAGCTGCATCCCTCAAAGTGTTGGCATAACCTGGCTGGGTTTGAATTTGAACCTTAGCAGCTTCCATAGGAGCCAGGGCAATGTCAGCAAAGAATTCAGCACTGGCAGAAGCAGCCAAATATAGTGATGTGTGCCAGAGATAGGCATTCTCCTCCTCAAGCATGTTGCTATACAAGACTTTGAAAACTTCATAAAAGCCAAACTTGCAGAGCCCCTGCATAGAGTAGCCAATGAAAGTCGGAGCCCATCGTTTAGCCAAACCACGAACACCACCCTCTTCAAGTGTAACTGAGAATCCATTAAATATGCCCTTGTACTTTTGGGGTTCACCCGCATAGAGCATTTCCCTAAATCCAGAGGAAGGACAGCAGTGTGTGTCAGACCACAACTTAAGACCCCACCAAAGCCACACAGTGCATAAAACTTCATGGAGCCATATTCGCAGCTGTATTCTTCCACAGCAGCTGCTGCCAGATTGCAGGAGTGGGAACGGCAGGGCCGGCCCGGGGGACCTGTGGGGCTGCTGCGGGGGCCCGTGAGGCCATCGTGTACCAGCTGTAGGTGTGGCGTGTTGAAGGGGTTCACCTGCACCAGATGCACCATAGACGAGAACATCTTCTTCCTAAGATGGCGAACACACAACCGCTCCCTCGAAAAGGCTGCAGCTCACAGAGGCCGAACGTCCTCCCAAACCCTTAGATCTGTGCCCTTCAGGCAGATTATAAGCTTCGTAAGCCTTATGGAGAATACCTTCCTAGTTCCAGAAATGGTACTAGTCACAGGGTAAAAATTAAGTTAATGTTTGATGAGCAAATGAAGGAAAGGAGTGTATTAGATATTCAAGGTGGATGGATATTGAGAAAATTGCATCAGTAGGACAGGGGTCATCCTGAAGACATTTTGGTCTCTCCTTCACTATAATGTTTTACACTGAATAAGTACTAAATGAACTCATGCTAAATGAATATTATCACCCAAAGCTGAAGTACTTAGAACCCTAGGCATCAGAAAAGCTTTCATTGAAATGTGTGCTTGTTTCCCTGGATTTTCTACTGCAAAAGATAAAATTCAGAATGGTTAAAAGATGTGTTTGTTTTCCACAGCCAATTCTAGAATAAAACCCAATCATTACAACACAGATGACCCTGCTTCAAAGTCTTGCTTCTTTTTCAGTTAGCACTTATCAATAAAGTGGCTCTTCAGCATGACTGAAAATTCTAAGGTGAATAATATTACCAATACTTTATTCAAAATCAACATGAATTAGATCTTTAAGAAATAGCTGAATTATACTTAAAGCATAAGGTTATATTAGCACCTTGGAAAATTTCCAAATGATTAAACTGAGTAAAAATATCACCTCAGATATCACCTCAATATCTATAAATAGCTGACTTCTAAGCACTACAGTGCAATGAATTACCACTCGACATCCCTTGAGGGGGTCTTTTCAAGTAAAATGATTAATAGTGAGTCATAAATACTTATATTTTATAGATAAAACCCTACCCTCTCAAGTTCTTGGTTCCTCACGTTTTGTAAAATATCTTGGCAATAGTTGTAGTATTCATCAGCAAGAAAGGCCATCTAGGAAGGATATGGAAAATTATTTCAGTTTTAAAGTCACTTCAAGAATGAACTGATCCTCAAAGACCTCTCTCTAAGCCCTTAGAGGCTGCTGCTTATGTTGCAGTTCTGCTATGAGAGTAGCTGAGCTCTAACGGTGTTATTTATTTATGTGGAGCAATGGATACACATTATTGGCCTAACATGGACATAGCTTCAGTTTTGAAGTCATAACTCCAGGGTCTGTACCACCCACTAAAGAGGCCACCAATCTCTGACATCTTTCTCCCTAAACCCCAATTTCCCCCTTCATATTCCCCCGTCCCAGTTTCTAGAAAATCTGCCTATCTGTTCTCTGCTCTGTCATAGGGAAGCCCTCATTCTAGATGACAAAGTGGTTCCAGGTAGAGCCTTTCTATAGGATGTGAGGGGAAGATCTGAATTTCCTGACTGCCACCAAGCCCAGGAGGGTATGTCGGTGCTCACAGGTCTGGAAGAAGGCAAATACTACTCCATTGGGTTCAAATGATCACAGGCAAACTAAGAAGACATTTACTCCTCTGGGCATCAAAGGCATGAAAAGTTAGTTTCTCCCATGCATGCAAGCCTACCATTTTGTAGGAATACTTCTTTGCCAGTTCTTGCTCCCAGAATGGACATCTCCTGAATTCAGACAAAGGGGATCCAACTGGATCTGTCCTTATCGGTGAATGATTTTCACACTAGAAACCATTTACACATAGATTATCTCTTGAAAATAAAATGCATTTTCTTGCATATAAACCATGTAATAATCACATTGCTACTACAGGTTAATGTTCTATGTAACCTTTTATCCACACCTCTGGACATATTGATCCTAGCAACTTTTCCCCCTTATTTCATTCCAAATGATATTAACCTTCCCTTATATTCTATAAACTCTGGTCATCAGGAAGCAGTTAGAACTGAATATATTACTCAAATGTGTCATTCTTGTGGTCGTGTATTACAAGTGCTGTATAGTAACGTGATAAAAATATTATCTATGAATAATTTAATACCACAAATACATTTATACAATCCTTGTCTACATAACTGTCCCTCCGAAATAAAACCATATCCTGTCTAGGTCATGATGCCTGTATTATAAAAATGGTTAGTTATATCAGAAATCTCAGGGCCTAACTACCAAGGAAAATGAAGAGCACAGACTTCAGAAGGACACATTACAGAATGGTAAAACTGTTCCATCAAGGAGGAAAGAGGTATTCCTCTTGGCAGAAAGTGAATTCAACATTCCTTCCTGCTGTCCCTTTTGAAAAAGGGAAGGCAGGATCACTCCTGATTGATTGCAGGACCTTGATTTTATTTTAAATGATTTCTTCAAGATTTTCCAGAATGACGTTTGAATAATTTCCATTTCAATGGAGTAGGTTGAAATCATTCCTAGGAGTTGGAAATTGAACTTGTGAAGCCTGCCACATTGGATTGCAACACACATGAGGGTTTTCCTCTTCATTCTCTCTCCACCCCAATGGTTTGCTCTGTGACAGTACAGTTCCAAGGTTAGTATTTCATTCTTAGATCTTATATCCTCAGATCTTATATATTCAGAGCCTCACTGAGCTACTCACTTACATCTTGCTTAGTAGACTATGTGGGTTTGCAGTATGTTCCTGTCTACAAGCCACGTGAGGGCAGAGCGGCCTTCTGAACTGCCTGTACCCACCCTCATGGATAGAAGTGGCACTCGGCTACCACCCCACGAGGCGCTGCACACAATCGAGAACAGGCACTGCCAGCTTCCTCCTTCTCTCATGCTCCCTTGTTATCAACTCATATCACAGTGAGGATCAGGAGAGCTTAGGGGTCATGGTCAACAGTCTTTTCAGTGTCCTAAAATCTGTACTGCTTAACTCTTTGTGGTCCTGAACCCCTTTGAGAATCTGATGAAAGCAATTGACCTGGAGAAATGCACACTATGCACTTAATATTGTGAAGTTGAAATTACCCTTATCGGTATTTTTGGAATAAATAGAGGCATGGGTGTCTAAATAAATACATAAAGTAGTCACACAGAAAGGTGACAGCTCAAAGGATGTCATTTCCTGTGGGTTCTGTTTGGTTCCTACTGGGTTTGCACTGGGTGCTATTCAACCCCCATTCCTCCCACTTTGGAACACTGGTTTCACTCAGAGTCACTGGATGGACAACCGTTGTAGTATGTGGGTGAAGGCCATCAAGAAGGTTGGGGCTATTCTGTGGAGTTCACTGGCCTGGCCATCAATCTTCTATTAGAGAAGCACTAAGGAATCATCCAGTCCAATTCTGGCTAGCTTCTCTTCCCTACCACATCTTACCCTAACTACATCCATTTTCTCCATAGCACACCCTGACCTCCTGTATTCATCAATGCTCCTGAGGCTGATGTTGCTATGATCAAAGCCAGTGTTTCTCAAGTGTGGTCCTGAAACCATCTACAACAGAATCTCCAGGAGTACTTGGGGTTCATATCCCTAGGGCCCTAGTAGATCAGATGAGGGCAGAAATCTGTCATTTTGATCAGCCTCCCAAGTGAGCCTTACGCACGCTCAAGTTGAGAATCACAGTTCGAGGCAGACTGTTCTTTGTCTTGCTGCAGAAATCTCTACATTTCAACATGGCAAAAACATCACAGTTCTACCTGTTCAATGTCCTATGTACTATCGTAGTAATGTACTATTGTATATTACATACTATTGTAATAATGTAAGAAATCATTGCAAGGAAAACGTGAAAGTAATCAATTACTAACAAAATAATAATAAAAAAGAAAGTTACATGTTCCTGGAGTTAATTCCTTCCAGGCTCTTCCTGTGAAAAGAACTGATCTTTCAGAAAAAGATTCAGAAAAAAAAAATTGTTTTAAAATCACAAATTGAAATATTTTCTTTACAATATAAACAATCAGAAATCTAAAGTGAAAGTATGTTACAGAACCACTTAAGTTGGAATTTCTGCAGGAGAAGGCATTCGGGAAAGAATCAGAGGGATTCCCATTCTGGAGAAATAATTCAGCAAAATGACAAAGAAAAAAGTGAGAAATTCTATTTAGATTTTCCAGGTATATTAAATGCAGTTTGGGATTTTCAATAATTCTAAAAAATGTCATTGTAATCTTTAGTGAGCACATACTGTGTGTCACACCCTAGAGATACAATGGGGGATCCTTCCTGTCAATACCTGACCCTCTACGCATTATATGTCTCCCCTATCAATTCTCCTGGATGCCGTTGGTCCTTCCTGCATCCTTGAGGACACTGGTCCCTCAGTTATCACCCCCAAAGCAAATCTATCCTGTCATTCTCCTTCTAAAGATGCCTCAATGGTGGCCTACAGTCTCCACCAGTCTTCACTACAGGTGAAATGTAAACTCCTCGGCCTCGCATTGACAAGCTGTCTACCATCTGACCCTACCCAGAGCCTACTGTTCCCCCAAATCCTCACCTCTGCCTCCTCATTGCCCACATACCTCCCAGCATGAATGCTAACCACGCCAAGATGAATGCCTCCTAAAAGAAGATCCAAGTGACCCCTCCAGGATCAGCTCAAGGACATTGTGGCAGGCAGAATGATGGCCACCAAAGATGTCCACATCCTAATCCCTGGAACCTTAGATGATGAGAGGGACTTTGCACATGTGATTAAGATTAAGGAACTTGAGATGGGGGAGATTATCTGGATCATCCAGGCAGCCCCAGTGTAATCACAAGGGCTCTTAACAGTAGGGAGCCCTTCCCTGCTGCAAAGAACCAGAGGGATGGCAGTGTGAGAAAGACTCAGCCTGTCTTTGCTGGCTTTGAAGACTGAGGAAGGGGCCATGAGCCAAGGAACATGGGCAGCCTCAAAAGCTGGAAAAGACAAGAAATGGATTCTCCCCTACATCCCCCAGAAAGACTGTAGCCAGCACTTAGATCTTTGCCTGGTGAGAACCATGTCAGACTGACTTCCAGAACTGTAAGAAAATAAGTTTGTGTTTTAAGCCACTAAATTTGTGCTAATTCACTACAGTAGCAATAGGAAATGAACACAGGCCACCTCTTCCATGAAGCCTTCCCTAATCACTCTGGCCCACTACAATTTTTCTCCTCCAATCCCACTTTGGACTTCTCAATCCACCTACAGCCTACCCAGCCCATTCCACAGCACACCAGTTATTTCATGTCTATCTTAGATTCCCAACCCTGAAACTGTATTCTATTCAAGTACAGAGAGTATGTTTTCGTTTGTTTTTACTTTTCTTTCACACCTCATTCAGTCCCCAAGAGTGCTGGTCACAAAAAAAGGTTTTCAAAAAGTTGTTCATTCAATGACACCATGTACTACCATGTCATCTTGGCCAACTTAAGTAAAATTCAATGCGTGATGTCATAGATTAGCTATTAATAGTTCTGGTGTCCTAATTCAAAGAACTATAACTGTAACATGGAGACACTTTCACACAAATTTATTGCTAACAACCTATGTCCTTCTTAATTATAGCAAAAGAAACACAAACAGCTGATGTACAGCAAACAGTATGCTTCTTGAGGACATCTGTCCCAGTGTGGCACACTGTGGATAATCAACAACCTTGGTCAAATGGGTGAGTGGTTAAGGACCACACATAATAAGAACATTAAACACAGGAAAACAGTTGCATCTGATCAAGCAATTACTGAATATTGCAGGGTCTATTATAGTAAATCTATTATATTCCATACTCACTGTTCCTTCTTGTTGGATAATGCTGTTATAATTAGTAGATTTTTCAAAGCCAATGATGTCTCCACTGTGATAGAACAGATAACAGAGAAATAATTTTAGTAAGCCACCTGTTTCTGAGCACAAGTATGAAGTGGTGTTCTTCTTCTTCCTCTTCTTTTTTTTTTGCAGCAAGTTTACTTATATGGGGTTTAACTTTTTTTTCAAAACTCTCCTCCAAGTTCCTATACATGACAGGTGATTAGAACCTGCTTGGAGTTAAAAAAATTGATTTCTGTAACTGGGACAACCATGTATTTCTTTTGAGGGGTTTATTCCCCTTAGAAGTAAGGTTATGATGTCATCATGGGTAGAACTTGCTCCTGAGAGAAAAGAAAAATCTTCATGGAAATGAGGTCTTATACTTTCTGATTTGGGGCTTTTAAAACGATGAATTCAGAAATGATAATATCCTCTGATGTATGTAAATGTAACAGAGCACCTTCACGGAACAAGGAAATGGAGAATAATGAGATGTACATTGCATTTCACCATGCCTCGGATTCATACCTTATAATGAAGATATTTGTACATCATGGAGAACAGATTCAGTCCTCCCCATGTGGTGTGGGACATTTTCCCTTTAATTCTGGGTATTTGAGAAACTGGGAGCCCAGAGACGACCCTCTTTTCACAGGAAATGTTTATTCTCTGGATGCCAGAGGAGGAGGCATCTCCTTCCCAGTTCCCCCACCATCCTCAGAGCTGTAGCTGCTCTGTCCACTCCAAGTCAATACATATCCTTACACCTGATTGTTTCAACTTTACGTAAACATACAAAGAGAAGAGGAAAGCAGTAGACCAGTGCTCTGCTTCTGGAAACAAGGCAATGTTCTTCAAGGTAGGATGGCCTGGGAGGAGGTCAGGGTCCAGGGGCACAGGGGAGATGGAGATCAATGGCTTTCATCTCACACAGGGAGAGACTACAGCCCCTCCCATTCTCTCCAAATCCCCAGAAGCTCTCTGCTAAAGGTGTCTGTCCAGTCTCCAATCCAAGTTGTGGGAAACTGGGCAGAATACTTGATACCCATCTGATCAATATTTCCACATAATATTCTACTTCAAAACAGGGCAAATAGATTCAGGGTCTGAAACAAAACCACTAGAAAGCCACCCTCTTCATCTTCAATTAAGAGTTGTTATCACAATGGGAATTGTACTTTGGAGTGTTCAATGGCAAGAGGGTTTCAGAATGTGGGATCTGTTCAACCTGGAGGGGAGATAACCCTCCACATAGCATGATGGATTGATGCATGATGCAAAGAGAGCCACAGGTGAAGAATTTGAGATGTCTTGGAATTCCACTTGTCATATCTCAATGATCTCTTGGGTAGGTATGGACAAAGATGGAGTTTCTCCAGGTAAAATCTGTAAGCAGCTCATTGCCACACAGGTTCTGGGACATTACCTCAAGACCAACAAACAATAAATAAAACACTGGATAAAACCTAGAATGAAAGAAGACAGAAGAGGGGTGCCTGGCTGGCTCAGTTAAGCATCTGCCTTCAGCTCAGGTCATGATCCCAGGGTCCTGGGATTGAGTCCTGCATCAGGCTCCCTGCTCAGTGGGGAGTCTGCTTCTCCGTCTCCTTCTGCCCCTTCCCCCTGCTTGTGCTTTCTGTCTCGCTCTCTCAAATAAAAAAAGAAAATCTTAAAAAAAAGAAAAAAGACAGAAAAAAATGTCAGAAATGAAAGTTCACTGAGTAAAGGGCTAATAGAAGAGGAATTTAAATAAAAATATATAGTCATCAGCCTTTAAGAGATGTCCTAAAAATCACTTGTGAGGCCTTTCCTCAACTAAATTGGAGGGAGAGCAATTTCTCTACAATTCCATATTGGGTTAATATGCTACCCTAATATATTTTCTTTGGAAAATGAATCCAAGACCATGGTATGAATATATTCAGCCCCATCCATCCATCCATCCATCCATCCATCCATCCATCCATCCATCCATCCATCCATCCATCCCCCATTGCCTCATGAAATATTTACTGCATGCCTACTATGTCAGGCATTGCACTAGGCCTTGGGGGATATAACTGCGATTGTGGTGGACAGTCTGTTCTCATAGAGGTGACAGCCTATAGAGGAAAAAAGATGTTACATAAATAACTGCAAAGACATGGCATGGGAGTTAAGACAGTTGAAGTATAGGGTGTTAGGGGAATATATGTTGGGGGGCATGCTATTTCCTTGTTAGTTTGACAGTTTACATGCAGCTTAATAAACTCAGGAGGGTGTCACTTGTGATTAGCTAGTCCCTTTGGTTAGTACATATCACAACACTGTACTTGGACAGCACTTACTAAACTCTTTTGACGATGACAGCAATCTTCATGGGACATTCCTTTGGCAACTTAGAAACAGGAGTCTGGAAGCTAGAAGGTTTGGTTTCTGACTTAAAGGAACGACAAGGGAAACCCTCCGCCTTGTTGCTCAGTCCCTCTGCCCCAACCCTGATTCCAGTAGCTTTGGAAGCCAATCAGTTGAGAGTGATACTCTCAATTATTTAGGACTTATAAATGCAACTCCCAAGTTCCTGCCATGTGTTCAATGTGTAGTATATGAGTTTAATTCAACAGCCATTGAAAGGAGGGTGGTGTTACCCTCCTCACTGTTAAAAGGAGGCTGAAAGCGAACTCCCTGCCACATAGGGGCCTTTGTGTGTCAGACTAGGGGACACAATCCCACTATTCTCACTGGGGCGTTATTTTATTTTTATAGCATTTAAATTGGGGGATTTTGTTCTTTGAAACAACAGTGACAGGAAACATAAAATCTCCTCTTCAAAGAGAGATGTTAAAAAAAGTGTCCATCTCCTGCTGGCCAGATGGTGACAGCTCGCTTGTTCAAAAGAATTGCAAGGCTGCCTCTTCTAACCTTTGGGATCCCTTAATACGGGTCAATGGCTCATAACATGGGTCTGGGATTAGTGCAATCCTATCCATTTATTTAAAAAATTACCTAGTCTCCAAGGCCCCCTTCAAGCAAAGATGTATGAAAGTATGCACCAGTTGGTGAGAGAGAAGGAGGCAGTATCAGAGCCAGGCTACAAAGCAGGTGAGCAGAGGATCGCTGTTGGAGACCAGCCTGGTGGCAAAGCGGGGGATCTGTGGAAGGCCAGGTCAAGGACTTTGGCACCCAGAGGATCTGGCCAACTAGGCCAAATGGACACAGCAGGCATTGGCCCCATGCTTTAATCTTAAGACAAGGCTGGTCTGAGTTAGAAAGGGAGACTGTGGTAGACCACTGAGGTCTATCACTCAAGAGGAGGGGCAATGAGGGTAGGGAGGCCAAAGCAGCATGAGAGGTGACAGTTTCAGTTCTTGGGGTGCCAGTCAGGATGGCCTCATGTTCTAGGGGTCACTGCCACTGCATCACTTCCCGTGTGCGGTTCTGACTCAGTCCTTTGGGACATTCATCAGGTTGTGGTCAAATGCATAGTCATTGCTGAAATATGGCTCTAATAAAACCACATTAACATCCCCAGAGCCAGCCTTGCCATGAATGAAGGGCTTCCAGTCCAAGAGGTCTTCTTCCACCATTTCCTGAGGCCTCAGATGCTTTAATGGTGACCAAATCATGGTGAAGCCCATGGTTCAGGAAGGACCCCGAGTCACGTCTGCCCAGTGAAGTCACTTGTGTTCCTGGTGAACTGTCTCCTCAGCTCCTGCTCCACAGGGTACAAGCCAGCCCAGGCCCAGGATGTCAGGATTTAACCACTAGGGATAGGGAGAGGTCAGGAGGTGCTGCAAAGAGTCCCCTGGAAATGGAGGGAGAGAGACCTGGGAAGAAGGAAGGCTCAGAATTCACACAGTACAATAGAGAATCTCGAGCAGACTCCCTGTTGAGCCTGGAGCTCAATGTGGGGCTTGATCTCACAACCCTGAGATCATGACCTGAGCCAAAATCAAGAGTCAGGTGCTTAACTGACTGAGCCACCAAGGCATCCCATTACTTTAGTTAGATTTTATGATCAATTTGGCTAAAGAAGGATCCAGCGTGAAGAGGACTGCGATACGATTATAGGGCACACAACTCATCTTTTTTTTTTCTTCCATAAAATCTTTCAAATGCAGTGTTAGCTTAATATGCTTTTTGGCATTTGACTTTCTTTTAGTCTAACTACAATTTGCATTCACATTCTCAGGTTTTGACATCATTTGTCATTAATCCAGACTTTCATTTACATCATTTTGGCCTCGTAATTTGTCCTCTCAAATCACTCCAACAGCAGTGAAACAACTTGAAGCAATTACAAAGGTAAGAGGATAAAAATGTAATAAAACCTAATTCGTGGACCATACTTGTTTAGTGTCAGATTGCAGAGCAAAGGTGCTTCATCTTCCAATCATTAAAGGATCCAATTTCAATTTTTACTCAAAGCACATGAATAATTATATTTCGGTTTGATTAGGAGAAGATGAACCTGATGAATATTTGTATAGCTGAAACTAAAATAGTAAATATATGTAGTCATAGAAGGACGTGTATCATTAGGATTGCAATATAAGCTTTCTTTGATATAATTTTGCTTCTACTAATGATACTAATCACTATAATCCACTGAGTATTTATTTGTTGCTGAGTGGTTTACTTTGTATTACCTAAATTCTTCCAACAATCCACGAGGTAGATAGATAATAATTCATTATTATCCCCATCTTATATATTGGAAAAGAGAAACAATTCAAAGAGCTTGAGACCCAGCTTTGACTCAGAACCTCATCTCTATTGCCCATTCTACTATTCTGTCTTGTGAGATGTATATGTAGGATAAAAAATAACATACATGAGCAGGACAAAGTAAGACATCAGGTATTTGAAACTTAAAAGTAGAAAAGAACTATCTTATTTTTAAAACTGGTTTGCTGAGTGTTGTTTGTGGATTAGTCATATTCTGCATTGGGGGCTGTTGCTTTTTATACTGCTTAACTGTACCCTGACCCATTAGATTTTATGAACAACTTAATTGCAAAATGATGACCGCAGGGAACACCCTGGGAAATGTTGAAAGTCTAATTCATTCACGTTCACCCTCCTGAAGTAAAACTCAGCAACCAGAAGTTAAGCTTCACCGGCAGACAGCAAATAGCACGTTGCATTGTAGGAGCTGGCTCCGGCTGGAGCTGGGTGAGTGAGGGAGGCTCTGAGCAAATTGGATGGTCCTGTGTTCGCGAGCTTGGGAGCGTTACCTGCTTTTAAAATCTTTTCCAAGCAAGGGTGCAGTCTAGGGTATAATTCTCCACACGTATGTTTCTTGAGCTGCTAGACAGCAACCAGGTAATGCATATTTTTTTTAACCTTAACGAGTTCTAACCAGCCTTGAAAACCATAGGGTGGACAGGGCCAAAAAGCGGGTTGCGACTTGGACACCTTATTAGTGCCTGAGAGTTAGGCCCTCTGGGGCTCCTCAGAGCCAGGTGGGCTCACACCCCGCCAGGTGCCATGGCTGCACAAACAGAAGGAAAAGGCACCTTTCCTGGGTCTGGAGAAAGACTCTGAAGGAACTGCTGGTGTTCTCTCTGACATCATTAGGTCTGTGGTGCCCACAGTTGCCAGGCTGACAGCTCCCTGTGAACTCACTCTCCTCAAGGGGGGTGTGGTCTGAAAGACGAACCCTTTGCCTTTCTGCTTTGTCGGCACAACTAGCCAGCTTTGGGCCCACAGCCCCGGAATCTGCAGGCTCAGGCCCCACCGAGGCAGCCCCCTGAGCTCATGAGCTGGCAGAAGAACAAAGGACCTAAGAACAAAGGCATGGAATGTTGAAGGCATGATTTTAGAAGCTTTTTAAAGGCTTTTAATATCCTAAGTTGGAAAAGCTGGGAGGGAGGGAGAGAGAAAGAGAGAGGGAGGGAGGGAGGGAGGGCAAGGGAGAGGTGGCGAGAAGGAGATTGTTGTTGGGGGAGGAATGAGGGCAAGGGTTAGTTTCCATATTTCCTGAGAGAAACATGAGACTGTACAATGGATTTCAGAATTTACATTAGGTAGAATGGGGATTCATCTATTTGCAAAATGACAAAAAGGTTTTCCTTGGAACATACTAACGGGGATTTTTGCCTCAGAGGTAGAGCATAACAGTGAATTAGGCAGGGTTGTTTCTCTAGATGTGACAATAATACACACATACTCCCTCCATTCCCCCCTTCTCCCCAGACAATAATAAAGCATTTTATACTCTGGCCTCAATTCTTCAGTTTGTTTCTAGGTCAGCAATTATACCCAGGTCCAAGTCTCAATCTGGTTGCCAGCTAAACAGGATTGGAATCTGGGGAGGCCTATTCCCTGTAAAATTATGTTACCCCGGAGAGGGGAGCAGGAGGGAAAACGTTCTGGATTTTGTGAAGGGGTCCTTTTCATATGGTGCACACTGCATATTTATAGTTATTTTTCTTTTTCCGGAAAAAAAAAAAAAAAAAAAAGAAAAGCCTCAAACTTTTCATTTGCTTTGAAAATCAAACCTCAGTCTCTCCTTGGTTCAGGGCAGATGCTGCCTCAGCAGTTTTGAGTGAAATTCAGCACCAGCCCCACTCTACCCCAGTGCAAGCAAATGCTGTTGACACACTGGACTCCCTATCCGCTCCTATTCAGGTGTCCAGTGAAGGGGATCATCAGTGACATTGTCCCTGACTCTGGATCACGTCCTTCTGCTGCTTCTGCTTGAGTGGAAGGAGGGGTGGGATGGATGGTGTCAGAGACCTGGGCATCAGAAGTTCTATACTGATGAGCCTAATTGGAGCCATATTGGAGGAACAATATGGAGGAAAGAGGGAGGAGACAGAGGCTTATTTTGAGACTAAATTTATTTTAATTAGATATATGCTTCTTTGCAGTGCTTGGCAGTGGTGGTGAAGAGGAAGCAAAGTTCCCCAAAGCCACCCCTTTGCTACCAACCCTGGTTCCTTGCCAAATCTCTCTATGCTGATGCTCTTATTGGTGTTTCCATTTCTTTCCTTAACATAAGGTCAAGGGGGAACAAAAGACAAACAGAATGCCCTTGAACAGCACCGCTTAATAACTCAGAGTGTTGTTGCTGGGAATGGAATATATTCCACTCTAAGACACGCCTAACAAGACATGCTCTTAAAAAACAAAACAAAATGAAACAACCCAACAACAACAACAACAAAACCTAAAAATTCAGATTCCTATTCTCTTAAGAAAGTTTTTGTAAATTAGGCCTCACATAGAGAAGTGCCTGTTTCACTAGGGCATTCAACTTTTAGGAACTACAAATATACTCATCTGTGGTTTGCTGGGGGTTCCCCTCTGTGTTTTAAACACTAGAGAGATCATGCTCTTTAAGGTGAATGTAAGAACATGCTTGAGCCAATGTAGATGCCCACTGGGGTTGAAGACTTCCAAGTGTGCAGGGCCCGGGGGTCCCTCTCATTGTGCGCCTCTTGACTCTGAGGAGTCCTGCCTGTTTAGGTAATGAGACCACTTAAGGTCTCCAGAGGAAGAACAACTGGGCTGCCATTGCAACTTGCACACAGAGGAATGTGCAGGAGAGTGCTTTGAAATAAAGGCAAGACCTGAACTCTGTGAGAAGAGAGAATGGGTGTGAGCAGAAGAAACAATAAGACCTCTGGAGATATGGCCTTGAGAAATGGGCAGGGGAACACTGTGGGATACTTCATGGGACCTGTCCTCATGTAGGATTAGGCCTCATTTATTATTTGAAATTGAATTTTTTAATTGAGGTAACTGTAGATTGACATATAGTAAGAGATGATTTGAAGAGCTTCCTTTTACACTCTGCCCAATTTCCCCCAATGGTAACACTTTGCAAAACTATAGTACAATATCACAACCTGGATATTGACATTGATACAATTCACTGATCTTACTCGAATTTCCCAAGTTTTACTTAAACTCATTTTTGTGTGTATTTAATGCTATACAATTTTATCACCTGTGGAGATTTGTGTACCCATCCCACCACAGACAACATAGAGAACACTCTCATGATCACAAGGATCCTTGTGTTGCCCCTTCATAACCATACCCATCTCTTGCTTCTCCACCCCCAGGTCCCTGGCAACCACTAATTTGTCCTCTATTTAAAAAATTGTGTCATTTCAAAATGTTTTATAAATGGAATCAAAAGATATGGAACCTTTTGAGAAAGGAGTTTTTTCACTCAGCATTTAGAGATTTATCCAAGCTGTTATATCAATAGTTTATTCCTCTTTGTTGCTGAGTAATATTCCATGGTATGGATGTACCAGAGTTTGTTCAACCATTCAGCCAATGAAGGAAATCAGGGCTGGTTCTAATTTTTGGCTGTTGAAAAGAAAGCTGTTATGAACATCTATGTATGGGTTTTAATTTTTTTTATTATTATTTTTTTAAAGATTTATTTATTTATTTTAGAGAGAGAGAGAGAGAGCACAAGCAGGAGGAGCAGGGAGAAGGAGAGAGAATCTCAAGCAGACTCTGCCCTGAGCGTGGAGTCTGATGAGGGGCTCCATCTCACAACTGTGAGATCACGATCTGAGCTGAAACCTACTGTGCCACGTAGGCACCCCTGTACGGGTTTTTATGTGGACATAATTTTTCATTTGTGTGGGATAAATGTCCAAGAGTACAATTGATGGTTTGGATGTTAATTGTATGTTTAATTTTATAAAAAGTGCCAAACTGGGGTGCCCAGGTGGCTCAGTGGTTAAGTGTCTGCCTTTGGCTCAGGTCATGATCCCGGGGTCCTGGGATTGAGCCCTGCGCTGGGCTCCCTGCTCAGTGGGGAGTCTGCTTCTCCCTCTCCCTCTACTGTTCCCCCTGCTTGTGCTTTCTCTCTGTTGAATAAATAAAATCTTAAAAAAATAAAAAAATAAAAAATAAAACCTGCCAAACTATTTTGCATTCCTACCATCAATGTATGAGTGATGCAGCTTCTCTAACTCCTCATCGGCATTTGGTGGTTGCTGCTGTTTTTTTATTTTAGTCAGTCTGATAGGTGTGCAGTTATATTCCATTGTGGTGTTAATTTGCATTTCCATAATGATTAATGATGCTGATCATTTTTTCATGTGCTTAAGTGCCACCTGTATATATCCTCTTCAGTGAGGTGTATATTTGTGTCTTTTGCCCATTTTCTAACTGCATTATTTTTTTACTGTTGAGTTTTGAGAATTCTTTATATATACTAGGTACTAGTCCTTTGAAGGATATGTAGCTTCAAATACTTTCTCCTAATTTGTAGATTGTCTTTTCATCCCCTTCATAGTCTTTCACAGAACAAAATTTTTAATTTTGATAAGGTCCAACTTATTAGCTTTTCCTTTTATGGACTGTGGTTTTGGTGTCAAGTCTTAGAACTTTTTGCCTAACCCTAGGTCCCAAAGATTTTCTCCTATTTTTTTAAGTTTATTATTTTTATGGTTTAAAAGTAAGACTATGATCCATTTTGAGTTAATTTTTGTATAAGTTGTGAAGTTTAGTTGTGAGGGTCTTCCCCCCCGCCCCACATGTGGGTATCTAGTTGTTCCAGCACCATTTGTTGAAAATCTACTCTCCCTCCATTGAATTACTTTTGCATCTTTGTGAAAAGCCAGTTGAGCATATTTGAGTGTGTCTATTTCTGGCTTCTCTACTCTGTTCCATTGATCTGTGTGTGTGTCTCCACCAAAACCATGCTGCTGTCTTGATTACTGTAGCTACATTACAGTAGTGTTTCCTCCCACTTGATTCTTCTTTGTCAAGATTGTTTGAACTATTTTAGGGCCTTGCCTTTCCACATAACTTTTAGAACAAACTTGTCTATGTCTACAAAAAAACTTTGCTGGGATTTTTTTTTAAACAACTTCACTGAGAGATAATTCACATACCACACAATTCACCATTTAAAGAGTGCAATTCAATGTTTTCTTCACATATTCACAGGGTCATACAATTGCGCAGAAAAGAGATAACATAGTGGTATTGAGACTGTTCTTAGAAAGGCCTGCTTGCAAGACTGGTCCTTGGCTGGAGTCTGGGAACTTGGTTCCCAGAGTGTTCCCAGTCAACAGTTAACTGATAAGAGTGGTTCCCTGTGCCTAGACTGTTTGTGCAAACAATATAGTTTATGTTGAATAACATACTTTCTTTTTGGGAATCTGTCATTTTGGCGCATGCTAGGAAGAATGTGCTTATGACCAGCCCCCACTAAAAACTTTGAGTGTGGAGTCTCCTAATGGCCCTACCTGAGCAGAACCATCACATATGTGTTGCTGTAATTTTGTTGCACAGAGAAGTGTGCTCTGTGTGACCCTTCATGGGAGAGCAAGAGCATATAGAGGCCTGCACATGGATTCCTTCAGAACTCTGCCTCTTTTCCCCTTATGCTCCAACTGTATATCCTTACTATGTCTCTGTAGTATATTTTAGCCATGGGTACGAATATATTATTTTGGTTTGCCTGGTTTACCTTGTGCCATTGGGGCTCCCTACTGGCGCAGCCTGAGGGAGCTGGAGGGCTTTTTCAAGACTGGGTGGGGGATTTCTCTCTGTGGGGTGGGAGTTCCCTCCATTGGTGCTCCCCAGCTGCCTCTGGGTGGAACGGGGACAGAGGCTTCCTGGACTAGGCTACTTGCTATAGCTGGGTCTCCCTTGACAGATTAGCTCACACCCTTTAGTGTATCTCTTGGTGGAAAAGGGGTGTCTCAGACCCAGTGAGTAATGAAGAGTGCCTTCTCTGGCTGTTTATTTTTGGTCAGACTCCCTCTTGCTGCCCCTTGCCTGAGACTATTAGAAGAACTAGGGGAGGAATGAGTACCCAGATGCCTTGTCTTGCAAGGTAGGGGGTTGGGGGTTGGGAAACAGTGGGTCTGGGTGAGTGGGGGGAAGATACAGGGTGCCCTATCACTGTGCTGGCTGTGCAGTCTTGGGGTCCCCAACCAGCTCACTTTCTTAACACCTTTCAGAGTTTTCCTTTGTTTGCTTCTTGCATTATTTCCAGTGTTTACAGTTGTGTTTAGCAGGGAGGAACAGAAAGAAATGGATCTATGCCATCTTGTTCCAACCTACTATCATATTTTAACTCATCATATTTTAATTTGTTAGGCACAATCATATAATCAAGTATTCCAATTACTGGTAACATTAATTTATAATATATACATGGTCTACTTTCAGAAGGTTTCTGAGGCAGCTTGGATGATGTACATGGAACAAGATAGTGTAGATTCATTTTTCCTTGCTGCCTCCCTCTAATACAAATAATTATCCCGGAACTTTTTCAGTGGGTCATGATAAAAGGGCTCTGAATCCTGGAAAGAAGAAGGTGGACTGACTAGAGAAGAGACAGTGTGGTGAATGCCCTGGGTTTTCTTTTCGTGTCCCATACACAGCTGGGTTGGATACTGGAGAGACCTGTAGCCCAGAACTGTCAGTAGGCATAGACCTAAATCCCAAGAAAAACCTGCACTCTCTGAACAAAGGACCAGGAGAGGGAAACTTAACAGAGACCTAGAGCGGGCTGCCACTTGCTTCTAGAGCATGGGCTGGCAACCCAATCTGACCACAGTGGCAGCCTCAATATCCTGGTTAAAAGTTATGTGGAAAGGCAAGGCCCAGGGGGGCTGACCCACCCCCACCCCCAACTCCACACCCAGGGTACTGACAGGTGGGCTGATCCACCTGCATAGACAGTACCGAATCCTTTGGCCAATTCAATAGAGCACAGAAGGGCAGGGATGCTACCCACAGGAACAATGCCAGCAGAACCTGGTATTTCCCTGCCCGACACCCACTGGCATAAAAGGACCCAGGTCCAGCCACTCTAGCTCTCTGCATTCCCCACAGAAGGTGGCCCAGGGAAGCAGCTTCAGCCCCTGTAGGTAACACCAGTAAGGAAACGATCAGAAGTCCCTGCAGTGCCAGAAGAATGAAGCAGACCAGAACAGTACACAAGGGCTCTGAAAACTAAAATGTCTTTGGGACAACAGCACACAAAAGTAGGCCAGAACCTATATGCTCCACCTAAACAGGGTGACTGCCTGCTAAAGTAGAAGATTTATTTTATTTATTTTTTATTAAAAAAAATTTTTTTTTAAAGATTTTATTTATTTGCGAGAGAGAGAATGAGAGACAGAGAGCATGAGAGGGAGGAGGGTCAGAGGGAGAAGCAGACCCCCTGCTGAGCAGGGAGCCTGATGCGGGACTCGATCCTGGGACTCCGGGATCATGACCCGAGCCGAAGGCAGTCGTTTAACCAACTGAGCCACCCAGGCGCCCCAAGTAGAAGATTTAAATAGGATTGAAAATCTAACATTATAACCCAAATGCTCAGGATACAATAGAAAATCAATAGAAAATGCCCAGGATACAATAGAAAAATATAGAGACCAATGGAACAGAATAGAAGGGCCAGTAATGAACCCACACATATATGATCAATTAATTACAACAAAGCAGCCAAGAATATACAACAGTCTTTTCAATAAATGATGTTAGGGAAATTGGACAGCCACATGCAAAAAAAGAAAACTTCCAGGGCGCCTGGGTGGCTCAGTCAGTTGAGCATCTGCCTTTGGCTCAGGTCATGATCCCAGGGTCCTGGGATAGAGTCCTGCATCAGGCTCCTTGCTCAGCGGGGAACCTGTTTCTCCCTCTCTCTCTGCATGCCACTCCCCCCTGCTTGTGCTCTCTCACTCTCTCTCTCTCTGTCAAATAAATTAAAAAAAAAAAAGAAAACTTCCGTATGCTACAAAAATTAAATCAAAATGGATTAAAGACTTGAGTGGAAGACCTGAAGCCATAAAACTCCTAGAAGAAAACAGGCAGTAAGCTCCTTGACATCAGTCTTGGCAATGATTTTTTTGGATTTGACACCAAAAGCAAAGACAACAAAAGCAAAAATAAACAAGTGGGACTACACTGACCTAAAAACCTTCTACACAACAAAGAAAACCATCAACAAAATAAAAAGCAACCTACTTAATGGGAGAAAATATTTGCAAATCATATATCTGATAAAAGGGTTAATATCCAAAATATATAAACATACAACCTACTAGCAAAAAAAAAAAAAAAAATCTGATTTACAAATGCGCAGAAGATCTGAATAGTCATTTTCCAAAGAAGACATAAAGATGGCCAACACGTTCATGAGAACATACTCAACATCAGCAGTGATCAGGGAAATGCAATCAAACCACAATCAGATATCACTACACACCCGTCAGAATGACTAATATCAAAAAGACAAGGAATAATGAGTGTTGGCGAGGATGCAGGGAAAGTGAACTTGTGCACTGTTGGTAGGAACATAAATTGGTGCAACCACTGTGGAAAACAGTATGGAGGTTCCTCAAAAAATTAAATATAGAATTACCATATGATCCAGCAATCTCACTTCTGGGTATTTATCCAAAGAAAATGAAAACACTACACGAAAAGATATCTGCACCCCTATGTTCATCACAATGTTATTTATAACAGATAAGATATGGAGACAACCTAAATGTACATTGACATTTCAATGGATAAAGAAAATGTGGTGCGTGTATTCCACATGATGGAATACTATTCAGCCATAAAAGAGAATGACATCTTGCCATTTGCGACAATAGGAATGCACCTTGAGGATGCTATGCTAAGTGAGGTAAGTCAGACAGAGAAAGACAAGTACTGCATGGTCTCACCTATAGGTAGAATCTAAAAAACAACCCCCCCCAAAAAAAAGCAAAAAACCAGGCTCATGGATACAGAGAACAGATTGGTGGTTGCCAGAGGGGGTGGGGGGATGGATAATTGGAAATTTGTATCTTTTGACTCCAGTTATAAAATAAGTAAGTCCTGGGGGAGTAATATACAGTTTGGTGACTATATTAATAACACTATATTGCATATTTGAAGGTTGCTAAGAGAGTAGATCTTAAGGGTCCTCATCACAAGAAAAAAATTTTGTAACTACATATGGATATTAACTAGATTTTACTGTGGTGATCATTTTGCAACATATGTGAACATCAAATCATTATATTGTATACCTCAAACTAATGTGATGTTGTATGTTAATTATATGGAAGGAAGGAAGGAACGAAGGAAGGAAGGAAGGAAAGAGGGAAAAGAAAAGCACCCATAATACCAAGAATTAGGTAAGCCACAATTTGAATGAGAAAAGATAACAACTGACACCAGTATTAAGATGATTTAGATATTGGAATTATTTGACAAAAATTTTCAAGTGGTCATTATAAAAATACTCTAACAAGTAGTTATAAATTCTCTTAAAACAAATGAAAAAACAGAAAACCTCCATAAAAAATAGAAGTTATACAAAAGAAACAAATGGGAATGATAGAACTGAAAAATACAATGACCAAAATAATAACCATATACATAATACCATGAAAAAAATCATAGATATGATAAAATGAATACATCAAGGTCAAGAGCAATATGTGTAGAGTCATATTAAATGTTTACTGTGTGCCAGGTGCTGTTTCAAACATTTTCCTTGTATTAATTCATTTAATCTTCACAATAGTCCTATGAAGTAGATATTATTATCCTTATTTAAAAAAAAAATTTTTTTTTAGAGAGAGTGCACATGGGGGTTGGCGTGGGGCAGGGGGAGAGGGAGAGACAGAATTGGGGCTCAGTCTCACAACCCTGAGATCATGACCTGAGCCAAAATCAAGAGTTGGATGCTTAACCGACTGAGCCATTCAGGTGCCCCAATATTATTATCCTTATTAATAGATGAGGAAATGGAGACACAGAGAGGTTGAATGACCTGCCTAAGATCACACAGCTTACTAGTGGCAGAGCCAGGCAGGCTGTTCCAGTGTCTCTGCCCTTATCCACATATAGTATTGCATAGTATTATGCTGCCTCTTTGAGAGAATTAAATTTATTTCAGTGAGAAATCTCAATGTGCCAGCTCTGCCAGGGCTGCTAAAAAAGTCTTTTTTTTTTTTTAATTTTTTTTTTTTTAAAGTCTTATAACTGGTCACTCTGTCTCCTTTCCCATCTCCTTGTACAATCCAGTTGTAGCAGGGTTGCCAGGAGGATCTCCATTTAAAATACAAATTAGAAATACCATATGATCCAGTAATTCCACTGCTGGGTATTTACCCAAAGAAAAGGAAAACACTAATTTGAGAAGATACATGCACTCTTATGTTTATTGCAGCATTACTTACAATAGCCAAGATACGGAAGGGAGCCAAGTGTCCAGTGATAGATGAATAGATAAAGAAGATGTGGTATACATACACAATGGATAATATTACTCAGCTATACAGAAGGATGAGATCATGTCATTTGTGACAACATGGATGGACCTAGAGGGTTATTATGCTAAGTGAAATAAGTCAGATAGAGAAAGAAATATCATATGATTTCACTTATATGTGGAATCTAAAAAACAAAACAAATGAATAAACAAACAGAAGGCAGAATCAGACCTACAAATACAGAGAACAAACTGGTGATTGCTAAAGAAAAGGGGTGGGAGGGATGGGCACAATGGGTGAAGGAGAGTGGGAGGTACAGGCTTCCAGTTATGGAATGAATGAGTCACATGGATAAAAGGTACAGCAATAGGAAATATAGTTGATGTATTGTAATAACATTGGATGATAACAGATGGGAGCTACACTTGTGGTGAGCATAGCAGGATGTATAGAGTTGTTGAAATCACTGTGTTGTATGACCGAAACGAATGTAATAGGCCATGTCAACTATACTCAAATTTTAAAAAATTAGAATAAAAATAATCAGATTGCTTCACTCCGCAGCTTGAGTCTCTCCAGTGGCTCCCTGTCACACTCGGAATAACATCTCACCTCCTTGCCAAGACTTAGAGGTCCCACTTGTATGTTCAGATTCCACTCCTCCCACTCTTCTTCTCATTCACCAACCTCCACCTTCAGACTTCCTTGCTGTTCTTTGAACTCATCCCTGCCTTGGGCCCTTTGCACTTGCTTTTTCCTCTGCCTGGAATATTTGTTCCCCCAGATTTTCATTTGGCTGGCTCTATTTCTCACCTTTCTGCTCAAAACGCATCTTGTCAAAGAGGCCTTCCCATGACTCCATTTTATCATCTTCAGATTAATCTTGCTATTGTTCCGTTTTTTTTGTTTTGTTTTGTTTTGTTTTTAAAGATTTTATTTATTTGACAGAGAGAGAGACATAGTGACAGCAGGAACACAAGCAGGGGGAGTGGGAGAGGGAGAAGCAGGCTTCCCGCCGAGCAGGGAGCCCGATGTGGGACTCGATCCCAGGACCGTGGGATCATGACCTGAGCCGAAGGCAGACGCTTAACGACTGAGCCACCCAGGCGCCCTATTGTTCCGTTTTTATTGTCTTACATCTTCCCCACTAAAACTGACAAGAGGGGAGGCCTTGTTTGTCTTGTTTACTGCTTCATCACCAGTAACTAGAACAGGGCCTGACTTATTGTAGGAACTCAAATATTTGTTGAATGAACAAATAAATGAATGGATGAGTTATACAGATTTCATTACCTGAAAACTAAAGAAATGAAGTTTTTGTTTTGAGATCTAACTTAAAAACAATTTTTTAAAGATTGTATTTATTTATTTGACAGAGAGAGAGAGAGAGAGAGAGAGCGTGAGCACACACACAGCAGGGGGAGGGGCAGAGGGAGAAGCAGACTCCCCACTGAGCAGGGAGCCTGATATGGGGCTTGATCCCAGGACCCTGGGATCATGACCTGAGCTGAAGGCAGACGCTTAACGACTGAGCCACTCAGGTGCCCCTGTCACCCTAGTTCTTATCTGTGTCCCCCTGAAACCCTCCTCTTCCTTGCTGAGGATAAAACCTACTTTTTTTCCCGACCAAAGACCACTTCAGACCCTCTCTCTGTGACATCGACCCAGAGACCTCAGGACATTCACAGCCTCTTACAGCTGCTGAGTACCAGCCTTGTCATGCTGCGGGGCTCTCCAAACTGCCTGCTGGGTGCTCTGGGGCAAAGAGATGCTGGCTCTAGCCTTTCAGGGGAGTACAGGTCAGCAAGCGAGAGAATACATTTGCACAAGGAGAGTTCTAACCCCAACTGAAATAAGTCTCCTATCTGTTTGTTCCCTTCCTTAACTTCTCTGTTTTTGTTGATGTAATTTTTCCCTCTTTGTGATTGATCGATGAATAAGACATTTAAGAGGAAGAGCTGGTTGGAAGAAGAACATAATGACTTTACTTGAGGTTAAGTTTGAGGTTTCAGTGGGACAGGCTGGGATGAGTCAACCAACCGAGGACCCTGCCTTGGAGAGGGCTTTCTGATCTGCCTCCTTTTTGATTCAGGCACTCATCAGAATGACCACGGCAGGCTTTGGAACCATCTCTGGGCTGAATCTCTCCTTCCCAATCTAGTCGGGGGTGGCTTTGGAGTGACATTTTATATAGATTCTATCTATTGGTAGCATAAATTGAAATAAGGAAGTCAAGAGGCAGAGATGATTTGGAGGGAGATTAAAAATTTAGATTTCTACATACTAAGTAAGAAGCACCAATGGGTCATGTAAGTGAAAATATCCAGTAGACGCCTGAGAGGAATGACTGGGAGGTAGGACAGAAAGGGCCATTGGAAAATGCCTTAGGAGGAGTCGCCGTCCATGGGGGTGTGGTGATAGGTGAAAGATAAAGAAGGATGAGATATCCTGGGACCAAAGGATAGGAAAAGAGCCATTGGTTGAGTCTCAGGAAAATGCCTACACTTAAGGGGAGGGAAGCAATAAGGAGACCAAGAAGGTGTCACTCTGGGGAAGAAATTGGATGAAGCAGTCTTAAGAGCTAAAGGAAGTTTCAAGAAAGAAGTGGCCAATTCTGTCATATTTTATAGAGAAGTTGAGAAGAACGAATGAAAAATGGCTTTGGCAATTGAGATGATAATTATAATGAAAAGTATCCAAGAAAATGAGCTGGAAATGCCCTTCTCTGGCCTATGATGGTGCCAGAGACTGATTTACTGCCCACATCAAAGTCATGTTGACATGATGTGTGTGTTTCCATCCTTAAGAAGGATTAGTAGCAGAATAGCCAAAAAAGCCAGTTAGATTCAACTAAAATATGAATGCTTCTCATATTAATCAGACTGTGACTTATGACCAAAATACCTAAATGACAGATACTAACCTGTGATACCTTTTTTCACCCAAAAGGTAACAATACTGGGCATAGAAGAAAGAACTTTTCTTGATACAGATTCCATCATAATGATATCTGAAAAATAAAGGTTTTCTTAAAGATGATGTCAAACCACCGACATGCTTTACAGAAGCCACAGAATAGACTAGCTAATGAAGATCTGATTTTTTATCTGAGTTTTATCTATGACACCATTTATTAGCTCTGTTGGGTAGATAGTTTCATACTATTTCATACACATTAGCTTTGAAACGGGCTCACAAATGTTCTACTCTGCTTTCCCAACTAAGGACACTCCAGTCTTAGAGAGGTGTGACAAGGAAAGCCTCCTGCTGCCTCCGCTGTGAACCTTTTTAAGGTGAAGGGGAGCGACACCCATGTTCCCTCTACAGAGAACCAGACTCGGGTTCTCACAAACCCAAGAAGGAAGTTGGTTCCCGCTCTGCAGCCCAGGCACTTTGCTGAGCTGGGAAAATGCAGCTGCTTGTCTAGGCTCACAGCAGCAGGGCAAAATTTTTTCAAATGAACTATTACCCAATGTTTAGTTTGGCAAACGCTTTAGCTGTCTTCATTCCCTTGTGGGTAGCAGGCCCCTTTCCTAATTTGGCTTCCATCCCTTCTCACTGATTTTCTGATTTCATGGATTTCTCCTGATTTTTCTTTATTTAAAAGAAATAACAAGTAACAATAGTAATTGAATGACAATTATAGCACGATGCACCTGATAACACTGGAATTTCCTTTTGCTTTAAAAATACATAGAGCCTGGGTACCTGGTCTCTGGAAAATAATTCAAATATGCTAATTAGTGAATACTTAGAAATTTTAGTTCAAAGAATAATTAAAACAGTTCTATAACTCTGTGTGTGTAATTATTTTAAGTATTTCAACGGACATCTACATGTCTAGACATTTAAAGTGTTGAAACAAGAAAACACTGTGACTTTCATATTTTAACAAAATCACTAAGTAGAAACTAATATTTGGTTCTAGTATCACCCAAATTATTCCAGGCACTAGGATTTCATTTGAATTATGGGAACTCTTTGGTAGCACTGATATTTCTAGTTTGTTTAGTTTTGCATTTTGGTGTCACCCATTTTGTGATTTTTCAAAATGTTTGTTTATTCTAACATTTCAAATAGAACAAAAATGATAAACCTACCTGGCACTTCCTCTCGTGCCTAGCCTCCGGGTGCCAAGATCAGGAAAAGCCAAACGTACAAGCTAAAAGAATAAACCAGATTTAAAGCTGCAATTGGAAAATTTAGAAATGAAACTTATAGTTTCACCTCTTATAATGTTTCAGTTGTATTTCCCCTTTTTTTATTATAAAGAAAATACACGTAAATGAAATTTGGAAGAAATCAAGACAAGTATAGGGACAAAAATATACCATTCAGAGGAAACCACCATTTAAACCTCAGTGTGGTTCCTTCCAGCCTTTTTTTTAAAAGATTTATTTTAGAGAGAGAACACATGCGTGGGGAGGGGAGGGGCAGAGGGAGAGGGAAAAGGAACAAAGCAGACTCCCCACTGAGTGTGGAGCCCATCACAGGGCTAGATCTCAGGATCCTGAGATAAGGGCCTGAGCTGAAACCAAGAGTCGGTCTCTTAACTGACTGGGCCACCCAGGCGCCTCGCAGCGTTTTTTTCAAGCCTCAATATGTGTATGGATTCTGTGGGTATACATAGGAAACAACTGGTGTCACACAATTAGTATGTGTGCAGTTTTGCTTTCAACTTTCTCCCCTCCACAGTGTACCATAAACATTTCCCCTTGTCATTAAGAATTCTCTAAAAACAAGGGATTATTAATAGCTGCAAAAGAGTCCATCATGTGAGCTGCCATAATTTCACTATTTTCCTCTTTTTCCAATGTGATAGTCATTTTCACTTTTTAGTATTCATTTGTTTACCTAGTTTTTTCATTTTAAAGGTTTTGGTAGCAAGTGCTATTAAAATATTGAACAACATAACTACTTCCGACTCAACTTCTCATCTCCCAGATATGTTTTTCATGTGTTTTGTTAACGCTAACATATTTACGACTAATTACATTAAAAAAAAAATAGAAGCCTGTTCCAGCTTCCTAATTAGAAGAGGTTCGTGATATGCATGGTATCCAAGTACATGTCTATTGAAAGTGGAAATCCTGGAGCCTGGTGGAATTAGAAAAATACAGAGCATGGAAGGCATGGTGTTTTAAGCAGTCAAGTAACGATTTCCACTATTTTTCTCTAGTCCCCTCCATAATCATTCAGCTTCTGCTTTTGCTTGGTTTCTTGTTACATCCCTCTTTCTTTTTTCCCTTTTTTTTAAAAAAAAGATTTTATTTATTTATTTGAGAGAGCATGAGAGATAGCAGGAGTGGGGGGAGGAGCAGAGAGAGAGGGAGAAGCAAACTCACTTCTGAGCAGGGAACCTGATGCAGGGCTCCATCCCAGGACTCTGAAATCATGACCTCAGGCATTTAGCTAAAATTGGGTTTTTTAAAACTCTACTAAGTCCTCAACTCAAATCACTCATGATTTGAGCTGAAGGTAGATAGTTAACTGACTGAGCCACCTAGGCATTCCCCCTGTCCTTCTTTTTTTCTTAACTTCTAAGCAGCAGGATTTGACAGTGTTGTGTAATGTTTCTCTTGTCTGGTTCCAGGCCCTACCTCTTCCTACGGGAAGCCACCCAAGCCCGGGTGTAGAGGAATAAAAATGAAGGAACAGGAAAGGCAAGTCTTGCACAATTAAACATCAAGGTTATGAGGCTAAATTGAGAGGTTCCTTCAGGGAAGGGGTCCAAAATGTACAGATGAAGAATAAATGATAAAAGAAAAAGTCAGCAAGTCTAAAAATGCAGAATTAGAAGCCAGCAATTCCTACTTTCAACCACAGATTCTGAAAATTCCATCACCTCTAAAGAAAATCACTTAAAACCTTCCCTCTATATCTAGTTGTAAAATAGTAGGTACCTAAAAGAATTATTATAAACTATGAAGCAGGCTCAGATTCAAGGCCCTGGGAAATAATCTGGTGTTTTGGAGGGAGAAGCAGAAATAAATTGCCCAGTTGTCTGGCAGCATAATAATCTGCACATTTTATTTTATTGAGTAATTCTAACCCCAGACTATCCTGTGATTTCATTTTATGATCAGGTACACCACAGTTAAACTCAAAAACCAACTGAGATGATTATTTCCAAAAAATGTAATAAGTAAGAAATGTATATATTTAATATATGGACAGCTCACATAAATTAATGGGAAAACAACAATACCCCAATAGAAAGTGGTCTGGTGATAATATGTATACACACAAGATACATATGACCAAAACACATGCAAAAGTGCTTACCTGCCCTAATCATCCAATAAGTACAAGTTGAAACAGCTAAATATAGTTCTTAACCAACAAATTTTCTAGGTCAAAAATATTAGGGATTTGGTTAAGAATATCAGGAACTACCATGAGCTGTGTATTGGTTACAATGGTCTAGAGTCCCTCCTGGGGAAGTTATCACGTACAGATGGAGACTTATGGTAGAATAAACATTATAAACAACTGAAATTTCCAATAAGGGAAATGGTTAAATGAATTCTGGAACACCCAAAAAGTGTTTGGCACCATTTTACAACATTTATTTTAAAATATTTTAGTGTGAAAATGTTTATGATATTCTAAGTTTAGATAAATCGGCATGTGATTATAAAAGTTAATTATTTCTTGAGTGTTTCCTATGTGCCAGGACCACTCAATTTTTTTATATGCATTCTCTCATTAATTTCTTAAAAGCATCTCATAAGGTAGGTACTGTTATTAACGTTATGAATCGTTTCATTTTACAGTTGATGATGTCGAGGCACAAAAAGATGAAATAACTTGCCCAGGGTTACAACCTAATTAGTTGGATTCCAGGCTTAGTGTTGTTAAAAAGTATACCATATTGCAAAATCAACAACACAAGAAACAACAAGTATTGGCGAGGACGTGGAGAAAAAGGAACCCTCGTGCATTCTGGGTAGGAATGCAAACTGGTATAGCCACTGTGGAAAACAGTATGGAGGTTCCTCAGAAAGTTAAAAATAGAACTACCCTATGATCCAGTAATCACACTACCGGGTATTTACCAAAAAAATTAAAAAAAAAACCCCACGAATTTAAAGGGATATATGCACCCCTCTGTTTATTGCAGCATTATTTACAATAGCCAAACTATGGGAGTAACCCAATAATGGAATATTATTCAGCGACAGAAAAAGAATGAAATCTTGCCAATTGCAATGACTTGGATGGAGTTAGAAAGTATAATGCTAAGCAAAATAAGTCAGAGAAAGACAAATACCATATGTGGAACTTAAGAAACAAAACAAACACGCGCAGGAAAAAGAGAGGCAGACAGACAATACAAGAAACAGACTCGTAACTGTAGAGAACAAACTGATGGTTACCAGAGGGGAGGTGGGTAGGGGAATGGGGAAAATAGGGAATGAGAATTAAAGAGTATACTTATTATGATGAAAAAAATGATAAAAAAAATACCATATTGCATGCTGTCTGCCTATCCACCTGTCCATTCACCTCTCGGTCCACCTATCCATACATCAATCTTTCAATCCATTCATCCACATAATATCTATCCAACAGGATGAGACATGAACACAACAGACAACAGATAGCAAAGTGAATTGTGAGACACACATCTTAGGGGACTTGTACCCTCAGGCATTTAGCTAAAATTGGTTTTTTTTAAAACTCTAATAAGTCTTCAACTCAAATCACTCATGATGGAATAGAGAGAGGAGGAGGTCTAAGGGGATTTCTTGTGGCAAGATGACCTTTTATTTGTGAAGGGTTGTGGGACAGAGTGTGGCTCAATCAGCTCAGGCCTAGCAGAGGAGGATTCACAGATTCACTTGAATTCTTTTTTTTTTTTTTAAAGATTTTATTTATTCATTTGAGAGAGAATGAGATAGAGAGAGAGCATGAGAGGGGGGAAGGTCAGAGGGAGAAGCAGACTCCCTGCCGAGCAGGGAGCCCGATGTGGGACTCGATCCCGGGACTCCAGGATCATGACCTGAGCTGAAGGCAGTCGCTTAACCAACTGAGCCACCCAGGTGCCCCTCACTTGAATTCTTTGTGAGGCCCCTGGAGTTAGTGTCTGGCTATGGCATAGGACTCCTGATAGATTATAGACAGGCTGGCCAGTGCACTTGGTGGCAGAGGAGAGTGGTTACCACCCTGGTTTCAGCCAGCACACCCACACTCTGTTTAGGCCAAGAAAGGCTGAGTAGTTCCTATGGCCAGAAGTTGTCTACATGTGAGAAAGAGTTGACATGCGGGAGAGCCTGGACTCTGCCCAGCAAAAGGCCCCCAGAATGGACAGTCAGGCTGCACAAAGAGCCATTCACCAACACAAGGAATGCATACTAGAACATTCCAAAGGGCTGCTCTGAAGAAGCCACCAAAGGGACCAGGAAACAAGAGTCTGCCTGGCTCCCAAAATGTAAAGCTGAGCAGTAGGAACTTTCCAGCCATTTTTACTTCCCCTGCTTCCAGAGGGGTCAAACTAACGCCCAGCAAGTTTTGGGGAGGAGGGATAGAGAGGGAAGAAGAAGCCTCCATGCCTAGTTTTTTGTAGGCAAGAAGCCATCCTGGAGGAGATAAGAAAACGATTTTAAACCCAATTCAGTTTTGATGTTATATGGAACTGGACATTCTAAGCATCAGACTGATACCATGTGGTAAATTAATAGTGACAACAGGGCTTTGTATCACCTGAAGACTAGAGGGGTCACACTTCGTGCTCACGTGCTCATTCAGGAGTGGAGGAATAACCACCCAATGAGCAGATTCAAAGCACCATGGGAAATGAAGATGAAGTCACTGTGTGATTAGTCCCTTAGCTCCTGCTGGTCATGTGTGTGTGCATGTGTGTGCGAACGTGCAAATAAACTATATGCGTGTGGCTATAGCTCTGGACAGTGAGGCTATAGCCAGTATTTATTCTCCTCTTTTTATAGTTTTCTCTAATTTTTACACTTTCTATAAAGGGATTGTAATACTTTTATAATCAGAAAAACATCAGTAAATGTTATTTTTAAAAAGGAAGTCAGTGTTATGGAAATTCCCTAATCCATGTGAGATATTACTTGCACCAAGAATGAGCACTACCCATCATATGCCCAGAGCTGCCAAAAAGAGCAAGAAACATTCCGACATCTGCACAGGAACTTGATGTGGAATCTGGAATCAACTCCATTCCCAGGGGAAGAGGGAGGAAATGAGAATTGGGTATTTTGTTGTTTCTCTTGTAAACATGCTTTGGGATCATATCCTTTTCCCCTTCCTCTCCCTAGTCCATTAGTCACAAATTCGGCAGTAAGGGTCCCTTCCCAACACGGGCTCCACTGAATGGCCTGTTCTTCAGGCAAACCCCCAACGAGAGCTGAAAGTTAGTGGTCTTGAAGAATGGATTCTAAGGCAAGTATTAAGATGAAAAATGCTAAATAAATGCCCATTGCCGCACACTGGAGTCTCTTTTTTTAACTTTTCCTTTGGAATGCTCTGCAATGAGACTACCCTAGAGGGGACACAACTTACAAGGAACTCTGAAAAAGATTTTGAAAAATAGGCTTTAATTTCTTAGAAAAAGAAGTGGAGATCTTACAGACTAAATATGTCATGCTCAAGTCACACCGCTTCCATCTGATCAAGTTTCTGGGCAGGTAGATAAAGAAAATGCTGTAGAGCCAGGGTACCCAGGACTGGGTCCCCCTGAGGAAGTGTCCCAGGCTGCCAAGTGATGAAATGGCTAAAGATGTGGGCTAAATGATAAGCTACTCGAGGGAATTCCTAGCTGGCTGGAAAACCTTACTCAGGGAAACCTTGCGAGCACAGAGTGTACTCAACGTCTTGTACGCACTCATATTGCTTTCATTTATTGAATGAAGGATAAGAGATATGCATTTCAAATACAGGAGCTTCAGCAGGTTGAGAAGACTGGATGACCTACAAGATTCAAGAAGATACTGGTAAACAGAACTGCAGATTGAAACTAAGAAGCTAAAATATAGGAATAAGGGAGTGGCTGCTCCTGGGTTCAAATAGTCACCTGCATAACGACAGTAATCTGAGAATAATATTTTGTATTTATATAGAGTATTTCACAGTTTCCAAAGCAGTTTTGGGGGGTAGCTTAATTTTAATTCATGTGAAAAAATACTTAAGGGTTATTTTTGTTGACCACAAGCTTAAAATGAAACCAACAGAGTAACATGGAAGGATAAAAGCCAATAGTAGCCCACCCCCTCCCAATAAAAGTAAGAGCCCCTATCATCTGAGTGCTCCTAAGGCACTGGGTTGTACCCTTGGGGCTACCTACCTTTTAAGAAGACATCGGTAAATTGAAGTCATAATGAAACAAGTGGGCAGGAAGGTAAAAATTTGGGAGCTGAGGAATATTCAGTGTGGAGAAGGGAAGATAAGGAGATGTAAAAAATTGGTTCAAATATTTGAACAGCTGCTATATTAGAAGATTCTCCTACATAGTTTAGTATTATCAAAAGTGCAGGATTTCCACCAATGACTTTGTTTCAGGGATGAAGATTTTGGCTAGAGGAGTGGATCTTAAAATGTCAATGTTTTGGAAACAACATTGGAATCCACAGAATTGCTTGTGGGAGGGTAACCTAGAGCAGCCACTTTGGAAAATAGTTTGGCCCCATCCCCAGATATCATAGTTGCACATCCCCTTAGCCTGCAAGGTTCATCCCTGGACATACATGCCTAAAAAAGCATCTTCATGTGCACAGCAGGAAATATGCACGTGAATATTCACAACAGCAAAATCTGGAAACAAATGCCCAGCAGTAGGACAGCAGATGAGTAAATTGTGAAATATTACACAATGGTCGAATGAATCTAGATGAATCTTAGTACAATATTAAGTGGACAAAGACCCAAAGATGACAAATAACATGATACCCCTTTTTAAAAAGTTAGGCCACAGCGACACCTGGGTGGCTCAGTTGGTTAAGCCACTGCCTTCAGCTCAGGTCATGATCCCAGGGTCCTGGGATTGAGTCCCACATTGGGCTCCTTGCTCAGCAGGGAGCCTGCTTCTCCTTCTCCGTCACTCCTGTTTGTGCTCACTCTCTGACAAATAAATAAAATCTTAAAAAGTTAAGCCACAAAAATTAAAAATATGCTTTTTAGAAATACATATATGAAATAGGTTAGACAAAGAAAGCCAAATACCATATGATCTCACTTACATGTGAACCTAAAAAACAACAACAAAACAAACTCACAGATACAGAAAACAGGTTGGTGGTTGACAGAGGCAAGGGGCAGGGGAGTGGGCAAAAGGGGTAAAGGTGGTCAAAAGGTTAAAAAAATACACATAAATGCACTTAAACTCTTTTCTAAAAAGCAAGGTAATGATGAACAGGTTGATGGTTCCCACCAGTGGGGCAGGGCAGGGAGATGGGATATGGGGCATCTGGTGCGATGGTTCATTTGGGGTGGTGGGTTCACAGATGTTTACCACATTGTTAAAAAGAACTAAATACCCAGATGGAATTAGGCCATGCATAGACCCATGGTGAGAGTGTATCATGAACCAATTCAGTTCTGTCCATCTGAGGGCCACTGAAAAGAGGGAGAAGGCACAAAAAAAGGAAAGACAGAAGGGAGTGATGGAAAATACTGAATTGGCATCATTGTGGCCTGGTCAGCAAGCTCCGTGTCACCCACATCATTTCAGCCTAAGCCAGGTGGTTACCCAAAGTGGTATGGTTGTGCAGGTTGTGAGCTGCACCAAGGTCCCTGATGAGGGGTCAAGCAGGTTTTCATCAGCCTGTGCTCTACATGCCATGCAAGATCCTGGGGCAGAATTAGGTTTGCCCAGAGGAAGAGCACAGAAGTGTGCTGCCCCATTACCCAGCTCTAAGGCTTGTGACCGTCTTTGTCCAGAGAGGGAAATTTGTTCTCATAAAAGCCCTAGCCAGAGATGTTTTCAGAGGAATCTTGCACTGGGTATTGAATTGGACTAGGTGACCTCCAAGGTCTCTTGGAACTCAAGGATATTTTTGAGGGAATAACAAGTAGAAAGAGGTCTGATTCACGATTCAGGAGACTGGATTGGACACTATAGGGAAGCAAATTCTACCACCGGAAAATGTAGTGGTAAGTGGATTATTTTAGGCTGATTATTTTTAAGAAAGAGAAGGCTCAGGAAGAGCCTTTGACCTTTCCCCTAATTGCCTAAAAGAATTTAGAGGACTTGCTATCCTCTAATGGAGGTATCACTGTAGATAACTACAGTATAATATGAAAGAGATGTGGAAGACAGGGAGGAATTTAGGAAAATCTGTTTGTTAAAATTCTTCTTATTGTTTCTGTATGGCCCATTTAACATTTGTTTACCAAACATTTACTCTTTTTCATCATCCTATGAATTTCATTCCTTCCCTTTTGAAGTCCCACTTTCCTACACTCTTCTTGGGTCTGGATGGCATATAAGTCTCAATTGCCTGACTGCAAGGCGGGCCATAGTGAGCCCCCACACATACATAATTAAATTTGTTAATTTGTCTCTTGTCAATTTAAATCTTAGACCAACCAAAAGAACCTGAAAGAGTAAAGGAAAATGTTTTTCCCCCAAAACACCACCCATACATTGCAAATAGCTGTGTGATCCTCAGCCTTAATAACTGCTGGTTTGTTTTCTTGACTTCAAATGCTACCTGCTTCAGCCAATGGCTGTGACACAAGACAAAGCATTAAAGATGCCAACTGTTTCCTCCTCACCCCCATGTCTTTCCTGCAGGCGGCCCTTGCCCACAGACTGTTACAGTATTGGGTACTGGGGCAGAAGGTCAGGTATAGCATCATGGGAAACACCATCCAAGCAGCCATAATGGGAAATCAGGAAGTCAGTGAAGGCAGTTGGCTTCTGGGAAGGGGCAAGGAGCAGGCCAGTGGAGAGAAGCAGAGTCCCAGTGGTTTAGGGATATACCAGAGAGAAAGAAAAGCGATGCCTGGTGACTTAGAATCTAGTTGTGGCCTGTCTGAGATGGGAACCACCAGCCACATGTGGCTACTGCACACTTGAATTGTGGCTAGTCCGAGCTGAGATGGACTCTACATGTAAAGTACACACCAGATTTTTGAGATTTGGCATGAAGAAAAGAATGAAAAAGTAACTCAGTGATTTTATAATATCGATTCCATGTTAAAATAATATTTTGAATATTTTGGATTAAATTTCAAAATAATAAAAATTTTCATCTTTTAAAATACTTCAAAAATGAGGATACTAGGATATTTTAAATTATATCTGTGGCTCCCATTGCATTTCTATTAGGCAGCAATGGACTAGACTCTATGAAGCCCAAACTTTTTATAATAGGATTTAATGAGATATCCCTTTCCCTTTAAAAAATTCTCCTTTTAACTTGTTTTGATTTGGTGTCTGTCTATTCCTAAAAACCAGATGGAGGGCACCTGGGTGGCTCAGGTCATGATCCTGGAGTCCCAGGATGGAGTTCTGTATCGGGCTCCCTGCTCAGCGGGGAGTCTGCTTCTCCCTCTGACCCTCCCCCCTCTTGTGCTCTCTCTCTCCCTCTCTCATTCTGTCTCTCAAATAAATAAAATCTTAAAAAAAAAAAAAAAAAAACAGATGGAAAAGTGCCTTGAAAATAAATACAACTCTATGATTGGAAGTTATTATTGTTAATTTAATAATGATTAAGTCCTTTGATTCTATTAATTATTTCCATCAACAAATCCTACTGGCTCGGTTTCCCAAATATACCCAGAATTTGACCTCTTCTCACTGCTGAATCCCTGCCCACTCTTTGCACACCTGGCTCCTCTCGTCTCCCTGATTTGACCTCAAGGTCCTGAGGATCATCCTGGTCCTCTTTCCCTGTTCTCCTCCCTCTAGCTGTTGCAGCCTCCTTGCTGCTTGTGCTCCTTCTTCCCTCAGGGCCTTTGCACTGGCACTGTTCTTTGTTCATATCCACATACTCACTGCCTATCTCTTCAAAGTCTGGACTCAAATGTTACTTCTGAGGGAGGCCTTCCCTGTTTGCCTTCCCTAAAATGACAACTCTTACACACACACACACCTCTTATCTCCTGCTCTATTATTCCCCTTAGCATTTATACTATCTCGTATACTATGTATTTTATCTTACGTATCAGTCTCCTTCAACTATAATAAATTTAGTAAGGGCAGGAATTCTTCTCTGTCTTGCTCATGATTGTATTCCCAGCTTCTAAAACAGTGCCGGGCACAGAGCAGCTGCTCAATAAATATTTGTTGTATGTGGAGGATCTCAGCAGACTATTCTTGTGCTAATAAGTGTTTGCTGGGGGCGCCTGGGTTGCTCAGTCGTTAAGCATCTGCCTTCAGCTCAGGTCGTGGACCCAGGGCCCTGGGATCTAGCCCCACAATCGGGCTCCCTGCTCTGCGGGGGGCCTGCCTCTCCCTCTCCCACTCCTCCTGCTTGTGTTTCCTCGCTCGCTGTGTCTCTGTCAAATAAATAAATAAAATCTTAAAAAAAAAAAAAGTGTTTGCTGTATCTTATATGGTCTACACAAAGTTCCTGCCAGAGCTCTTAACCTCCAGAGGAGACATTTAAGAGCCAGTGAATTCTCTAAGTACAACCAAATTGTAGGAAGCACCAGCTCTCTGACACAAGTGGCTCTTGGAGTTCGTGTGGTGCTACGTGTTGGCATTTCTGTTTGAAGACTTATTTATTTGAGAGAGAGAACATGCTTGAGCAGGAGGGGCAGAGGGACAGGGAGAGAGAATCTGGAGCAGACTCCCCACTGAGCATGGAGCCCAACATGGCGCTCGATCTCACGACCCTGAGACCACGACCTGAGCCAAGATCAAGAGTCAGACTTAATCGACTGCACCACCCATGCACCCCAAGTGTTGGCATTTCTATGCAGGGAATAATGGTCCAGAAAACCTGGCTGAGTTTTTGGAATATTTGGAGCTGCCATAGTTGTACGTTCTTAGACACCACCCATTCCTTACCTTTCCTGGCCCTTCACTATGAAGTGTGGACAAAGGACAGAATGGATTTTCAAGGAAGATGGAGTATATTAGCCATCTGGTTGGCTTCCCAGAGTGAAGGCAATTGTTCCCACTGAGAACTCATTAGACCAAAATAAATTTTAATATTTCTTCATCAATTCACTTGCATATTTTTTTTTTTTTTCTCAGTGAGTACTATATTTTTATCTTCACAACCTACCTTCCCAAATGTGGCTGGGTTGACTTGGTCCTGAGCATTTTGACCGCAGGTCTCCACATAAATCTCATACATCAGGCAGCGAGGCACACTGTACCCTTCACAGATACAGAAATTGTCAACCAACCTGGGGGGAGAGGAAGACAAGGCAGAGGAAATTGGCATCAGTTTCTCTAGGGCAGAACATTTTGATCCAAGGAAATGAAACCTGTTTAAGTTATTGAATGCAAAGGCTCACCAATCATCATCAATAATGTACCTTTTTGTTCTTAGCCCAGAGTTAAGTATTTTGATTGTGGGTCTTTATTTTTTATTAAATCTTTAATTTTAATTCCAGTATCATTAACATACAGTGTTATAATCTTCAGATGTACCAGATAATGATTCAACAATTCTATACATGACTCAGCATTCATCATGATAAGTGTACTCTTAATCCTCATCATCTAATTCATCAATCCCCCTACCCACTCCCCTCTGGGAAACATCAGTTTGTTTCTTGGTTTGTCCTTCTTTATTTTTCCTTTGCTCATTTGTTTTGTTTCTTAAATTCCACATATGAATAAAATCATATGGAATTTGTCTTTCTCGGACTTATTTTGCTCAGCATTATACTCTCTAACTCCATCCATGTTGTTGTAAATGGCAAGATTTCATTCTTTTTTATGGCTGAATAATATTCCATTTGTATATATACCACATCTTCTTTATCCATTCATCTATGATGAATACTTGGGCTGCTTCCATAGTTTGGCTCTTGTAAATAATGCTGCAATAAACAGGAGTGTATGTATCCTTTTGAATTAGTGTTTTTGTATTTTTGGGGTAAATACACAGTAGTGTGCTTACTGGATCATAGGGGAGCTCTATTTTTAACTTTTTGAGGAACCTCCATACTGTTTTCCACAGTGGCTGTACCAGTTTGCATTCTGATTATGGGTCTTTAGATAATCAACATGGTGGGTTTTTATTGTCGTTTTGTTTTGTTTGTTCTTTGGTCTGTTTTTGTTTTTGGCATGTAGGCATATTAAAAAGAAGCCCAAATTATTGGCTCAGCAGACACTGTTTTATGTCCTATTGTAAAGGTTGTAGCCAAGAGCTCTTTAGCTATAAAGTGAGGATTATTTACTTGATATATCACCCCTGCAGGCTTGCCAGTCCCTATGTGCTTGTGACCCAGGGCACGTGTGCAACGCTTTGCCTCCCTCCCCCAGTTGTTTGCACAATTTTTAAATCTGAGTCATTTAGGGCAGGCCACAATATTTTGATTAGTTAAATTGAGATGAGATGTAAAATGCAAGACACCAAGAGACAGGCAGGATGCTTTCACTCTCCAGCTGAGTGGCATTTATATGTGATCTGCAGGATTTCAGGCCTCTGCTCGACGTGGGTTCTTTAACTGCTCAAGTGCTCCCACGCTTGGGGGGAGGTAGCAGTCCCTTGGCAATGAGGGGCTCTGCCTGTGGCTCACAGCCCACAGCCAGCCCTGTGGGGATAGCTGTGTCCCTGTTCCAGCAACTGGTATGTGTGTGGGGTAAGAAGTGGGGGAGACTGAGGTCAGAAAGTGTGGTCCACAGTGACATCTGATCACAACCCTCCCTTCACTGATTGAGGAGAGACTCTCAGGGTTCTCCTCATTCTTTTAGAGAAATATGCAAAGGAAGCCAATATAATTTTTAAACACAGAAGAATTTTTTAGCAGGGAATTTACCAATACATCGTCTCCTTTCTCATTGATGATATACAGCTTATTTTCTGGGATGAGGCCCACTGAGGCCCACATTTACTTTCCCTGAGAGCTAAAGACACAATTGTCAACCCCATTGGCTTCCTCATAAAAGGAAAAACTAACATATGGGAGGTGGGGGAAATCTTTGGCCCTGTATACTGAGGTATACAAATTATCGCAGGCCAGGCAGCTTAAAACAAGAAAAATTGGTTCTCTCACAGTTCTGGAGGCTGAGAGTCCAAAATCAAGGTGTCAGTATGGCTGGTTCCTTCCAGAGGCTCTGAGAGAGAATGTGTTGTATGCTCCTCCCCTAGTTTCTGGTGCTCGCTGGACATCCTTGGCTTATAGATGCGTCGCACTCATGTCTGCCTCTGTCTTCACCTGGGCTTCTCTTCTCTGAGCGTCCTCTCTCCTCTTCTTATGAGGACACCAGTGATTGGATTTAGGGCCCAGCTGAATCCAGTATGATCTCTTCTTAATTAATTACAACTGCAAAGACCCTATTTCCAAATAAGGTCACATTCTGAGCTTCCAGATAGATATGTATTTTGGGGAGACACTATCCAACCCAGTACCTGCCCAAGGAGGGGATTTTCCAAGGGTCTCCTTAACATCGTTGTGAGAACGTGCCACTTGACATACTTGACCATGGTTCAAATATAGCTGTTATAGTACCAATTATTTGGCTCAATGTTGAATACAGGATGATGGCTCTTGGTGGGGAGGGGAGTGGCAAATTCCTACAACTAGGTGATTTTTATATTTCTTTTGTTAAGAAACCACTCACTGATAGATGAAAAGCCTGTATTTGAAGTATCACAAAAGACAGCTATGCTTGGGGAGCTGCCACAAAATAGGGATAGATGTCAAGTTCAAACTCACTGTTGTTTATCTACAGCTACTACTGATTTAGTCATGGAATGGTCTCCTCAAAAAAGAAACATGCGAAATACTCCTTAAAATGAACTCTAGTTTAAATGTTTGCAAACCCTTCTTCCTCGTCACAGAAATTTATTTGTTCTAGGCCTCTATGAACTGTGTCTTTCTCTTTCAAAATGACATTACTGAGTCTGCCTGTTATCTGGGTGCACAAGTAAAGCCAAATAATACTATCAGGGAGAATAACAGTAAAGGTCTTTGATGAGAGTCTTTTCTCTGTCGCACACCTAAACACAGGGCTGCCTTCTGGCCTGAAGCCTTGCACTGTCACTTGGTGACTTTGCTGCTTTGATCCTGGCTGCACCCCATTTCTGGCCACATGCCTTTGGTGGTTTCCCCAAAGTCCCCAGCCAGATCGCAGACACTGGCCTATGGTGGGCAGCCAGCATACATTAACTGGGAAAAATGGAAGGTTTGAAAGAAGGTTTTAATTTGTCCGGTAAGAGCATCTGTTTGGGGTCATGCCTTTACTTCAGCTCAAATAGTAGGTGCTTCAGCATTTAGTCTCCACACGCTTAGGAAATTATGATTTTTAAACAGATTTATTTACTTATTTTAGGGAGAGAGCGCATGAACGTACGGGGGGCAGAGGGGCAGAGGGAGAGGGAGAGAATCTTAAGCAGACTCCCTGCTGAGTACTGAGCCTGACTTGGGGCTAGATCTCATGACCCTGAGATCATGACCTGAGCCAAAATCAAGAGTCAGATGCTTAAATGACTGAGCCACTCAGGCACCCCTATGAATTTTTATTTTAAGTAAATGATTTCTTTTTAAGTAATCCCTATACTCAAACTCACAACCCTAAGATCAAGAGTCACATGCTCTACTGACGGAGCCACCCAGGTGCCCCTTGAAATTATGATCATGAGTATTATCCAGGGCTTTGCACCTCACAGACGGACTTGTATTCTGACTCTGAGATACCTCCTAGAGCTTTTGTGACTAGAAAACAAGCACATGATATGCCTAGTACACTTCTTGGCACATGGAAGCTCTTATTGGTGTTGTTCTAGTGTCTACCTCCAAAATATTCAGAGGACGCAAGAAAGATGGCCCTGTTGGCACACTGGCAGCCCAGAAACACCTGCA
The DNA here is from genome assembly GCF_011800145.1 of Mirounga leonina. Lineage (NCBI taxonomy): Eukaryota > Metazoa > Chordata > Mammalia > Carnivora > Phocidae > Mirounga > Mirounga leonina. Next base: position 72,546,702 of record NW_023270305.1, read on the forward strand.
GTAAATGAGACTGACTTTCAACTACATGTGGGTCCAAGGAGAGGCTGATGGGGGTGGGGGGATGTGTAGGCAGTAGGGTTGGGCTGAACTACTGGCAGGTGGAATTGGTTAAGGATTTTACACTGTGCCACCAAAATGTGTTTTGGTGATCCATGATTATGAAGGTGTGGGATGAATCAGATCACTGAATTCCTTGCTTAGCTGCCTAAGAACAGTATTTACCAGGTGTCACCATCAGATGAAGTTGATTGCTAAGATCATAAAAACATTCATGATGTTCTCCTTGTTTTGAGTGATGGACAATTTGATAGTAGCCAACATCAGAGTGCACATATCTAGCCCTGCGATTCTCACATTTTCTGAGTGCTCCTTTCCATGGTAAAGAAAAATGTAATGCTGGGAGTTACACATGCTGGGAATTATAGTACCCTGATTCAGCCTGATCAAAAGCCCCTATGAATTCTGTATTTTTCAAAATAAATTTGCATGTCATTAATTTCGACAGTCTGCAGAAATTTTAAAAAGCCATACATGTGAGAGACAGTTATTTTAGGCTATGGCCAGGCTCAGCATACCTAGGGATTAGAGGATGCGTAGTAATTTCATCTGAGGTCTGAAACCAGGGGTCCCACCCAGTCGACTTGTTCTGTCTGCACTTCCCAGCAGGGGAAGTCAAGTCACGGCTCTTGATCCCTTTGTGCTCCCCTCAGGTCTGACCACTTCTCTCTCAATTCCTACCACCCTTCCTGTCTGTGAAACAGAAAATGTCTATTACTTCTGTTTCTGGAGACTGTCCTGCTCCTTGCAGGACCTTCCTCCTTGGAGAATTTATCATGTTTACGACAGTAGCACTGAAGTCTCTAAGGAATGCTGAGGACCTAACTAGTGACTGGAAAATGAAGCTATGAAGCAATGCTGAAAGTGGAATGTTTCTGCCATGTGACAATAATCAGCCCCCTCTCTGGTCTGTCACTCAGAGTGCCTGGACAGCTCGCCCACCAGTACCCACTGCCACTCTTCTAGGAAACTGGTCTCCTTGGGCATCTTCTAACACCCTCCAGGATGCTAAGGCTCTGGATTACAAATTGAATGGCTCTACTTATGTGTGTAGCTTTTAAAATATATATTTATTTTTTAATTGTGATAAAATATATATAACAAAATTTACCATTTTAAAATGTACAGTTCCGTGGCATTAAACACCTTCACATTGTTGTGCAACCATCATCACCATCCATTCAAAGAACTCTTTTCATTTTGCAAAACTGAAATCCTGTACCTATTAAACACTAACTCCTCCTTCTCTCTCCCCAAGTACCTGGCACCTACCATTCTACTTTCGGCCTCTAAGAATGGGACTATTTTAGGTACTTCATACAAGTGGAATCATATAGTATTTGTCCTTTTGTGACTGGCTTATTTCATTTAGCGTAATATCTTCAAGTTTCATCCATATTGTAGTATGTATCAGAATTTCCTTCTTTTTTTAAGCCTGAGTAATAGTTCATTGTGTGTACGTATTGCATTTTGTTTATCCATTCACCTGTTGATGGACACTTGGATTGTTTCCACCTTTTGGTTATTGTGTATAATGCTGCTACACACCTGGGTGTGCAAAAATCCGCTTGAGTCCCTGCTTTCAATTCTTTGGGAGTACACACCTTGAAGTGGAATTGCTGGATCATATGGTAGTTCTACTTCAATTTTTTGAGGTGCTGCCATATTGTTTTCCATAATGGCTGCACCATTTTACATTTCCACCAACAGTGCACAAGGGCTCCAATTTCTCTACATTTTTGACAACACTTGTTATTTTCTACTTTTGTTTGTTTCATAACGGCCATCCTAATGGGTGCGAAGTGGTTGGGGCTGTATTTTTAATGCCAGTGTTAAGACTACCAGTACCAATGATCTTTTAAACATTCCACCTCATAGACTGAATGCCTAAAGAGCAGTCCTCCACAGGAAGTTATGCCCTCCTCACCTCCATTGCTCCACCTCCTCCCCAAACTTAAAGAGCATGAGCTCTGTGTTTGAGAGGCCTGTAGGGGTGAGTAGGAATTCATGGCATAGGATTGGAATTAGTTCGGCTCACTGCTAAAATGGTCTACACCATCCTAAGGGATTTAGGGCACCTGCACTGTGGGCAGTCTGCATTGTGTCATTTCACAGACAACCTTAGGAGGCTGTCCAGGTATGTTTGAATCTCTAATCATTCTTTCAAGTCTCTAGAATATAATGCAAACCCCAGAAACTCTAATTTACTAAATGGTGACCTGGAATGGTTGACAAAGGCATCCTCACAGAGCCACTCTGCTGAGGGGTTGGAGTCAGTGAGTGTAAAAGAAAGAGAGCACTGTTGTGTAGTATTCTGAAAATTTGGTGTGTGCTCTAATATGTATTCTTTTGATTTTTTTCTCTTATGCAAGATAAAATATATCAAAAATATTCTCTTGGAAGAAAAGGGTAAAATTTTAGGCCTTTTCATGTTATAATCACAAACACACCCTTCATTTTTCTATTTTACTCACATAACTTTTCCAGAAAGTCTTTCCTGAGAAGTATTCCTTAAAACCTTTTTAAAAAGTAATCAGATATCTGCTATTTATTCACCTTGTAAAACTTAGGTTTTAGATTTTAGGACTGGTTTCAATTATTTTCCTATTTATGAAAAGCTACAAACCCATGAGTTCATCAGTCCCAGGGGCTAATGATATTTTTCTTTCCAGTTTTTCTGCCCCTGTTTAAATAGCCAGAAGTGAATTTCACAAACAATGTGGAATGCATTGTTAGAGCTAAAAATTGCTTTGCTTTAAGTTAGAAAACATCCCATTCTGGATCTCATACAGAGGGGAAACATTTCCTCTCCTGGCCAACGCCCACGTGCCTTCAGATGTATATGTAAGGGCAGGTCCAACCAACAGGCCCCCCGGTGTGGGGCAATCTGGATTGCTTCCCGCGGTCAGTGTGACCAACAGGGAAGCCCCCACATGGAAAACCCACATCAGGAGGCCTTTAGAGTGTGTGTGTGTGTGTGTGTGTCTCCAGTCCCATCCACTGCTCCGGCGAGCCAGCATCAAAAGGCACTGGTTCTGGGTGTGAACGGCTGTCCTTCTAGGCCTATTTATCAGGGCTCCCGGAGCACGGCGGTCACTCCTCGCACTGGGCATTGGCCCGAGGTCCTGGGGACAGCTGCAGAGGGAGCGACGTTTTCCCTCTTCCCTGCCCCACCTCTTCCGTTCTATCGGCCCAGAGCGCCTCCCAGCCCAGACCGCGAAACCCGGCCCGATGGGAAGGCGCCCGGGGCCGCTCACCACTGGATGATGCCGCTGTGCAGACCCCGGGTGCCCGCGCCGCCCGATGGGGAGGCCGGCACATCCTCAGCCATGGCTCCGACCAGGGCCCGCCGCACCGAGACAGGGAGCCGGCGGCTGCGCTGCACCCGTCGGGCCGCCGCCGCTGCCGGGTGTTTACTTTAGAGCAGGGCGCGCGGGCCGCGCGGGGCACGCGGGGGGCGCGGAGGGGCGCGGGGGCCGGAGCTGAGTCAGCCCGGCCGGGGCCCCGCGCGCGCGGCGGAGGCTGCTGGGTCGCGCCTGAGCCCTGCTGTGAAGGTTGTTGGGGGCGGGGGTGGGGGGGACGGGGTCGCCGGCCCCTAGACCAAAAGAGCTAAAGACAGAAGTACAGAAGGCGCGCTTCCCACCTTGCTACCAATCCATCAAACAAACGAGGAAGCAACAAACAAAAAAACAATGTATAAGTTTCAAATCAGGTCACAGCAGTGGTGACTATCAGCGGTCTTCAACCCTGCTTGCGCTTTGGAATTACCCGCGCAGTTTTAAAAAATATGGACGCCCAAGCGCCAATCCCAGAGGTTCTGATGTAATTGGTCTGGGGGTGGGAGCGGCCCAGGCAAACCGGCTTTTACAAGCTCCCCAGGAGTTTAGTGATGCTGGTGTGCACTCGGGACTGAGAACCACTGGTCCTGGGAGTTTTGAGGGGAGCCGGCATCAGGACTTTTGAGAGGCCAACCCCAGATTACTCCAGTTGAGAACATCTGCCCTTGAGTGATCCCCCCCAACCTGCAGCCAGGACCAGGTAGTCCTTGCCCTCAGGAGCTATATGTCCACATCGCTGATCCGTGATGTCTAACTGCTTACTCTCTCCCAACCTTACTTCGCTTACTAGGACTTGTGTGGTTGGTGTACGTATTAAGTGAACTAATAAATGCAGGGTGTGTGGCATGAAGAGGAGCTCAGTCAGGCAACTGCTATTTTGGCTTCTGACTGCTTCAAAGTCCTCTCAGAAAGATTTCTTCATCTAGGTTAAAAAGATACTTGACAACTCAACAACAGCAACAACAAAACATTCCAATTAGAAAATGGGCCTAGGACTTGAATATCTTCTCCAAAGGAGGATATACAAATGGCTAATAAGCACATGGAAAGATGCTAAACATCATTGGCCATTAGTGAAATGTAAATCAAAATCACAATGAAATACCACTCCACACTCTTTGGGATTGCTATTTTTAAAAATAAGAAATAAAAACAAGAAAATAACAACTGTTGGTGAAGATGTGAAGAAACTAGAACCTTGTTCATGGCTGGTGGGAATGTAAAATGGTGCAGCTGCTATAAATACAGGCGGTTTCTCAAAAAATTAAAAACAGAATTAATATATGATCCATCAGTTCCACTTCTTGGGTATGTACTGTTGGGGAGGAAAAATTTTCCTTTACCCTTCAAAGATTCTTATGGCTGCCCTAAGAATTAAATTTACATCAGACAGTAGGAGAAAAACAGATTTAATTTTGTATGTATGGGAACCCCACATACATGAGAGGGGTAAAGAAAAAAAGGTAAAATGAGGTATATATGCCATCCTGAGCTGAAGAATGGGACAGGAGCCTGGGGCTTCAAAGGGGAATAGGGCAATTCACAGGACAATAAGAAAATGGCAAATGTTTGGTAATTAGATGTTTGCTCTGCCATCCAGATGGGTCACTCAGATAAAATTTATCTCTGGTAGTAATTTCATTCTGGGAAAGATCCCCAATTTAGATTCTTTTAGGTAATTAAGGGAGGAGCAAAGTTTCTCTTGAGCCCACAGGGCCTCAATTGCCTGCAGCTTAAAATAGTCCACATGCCAAAGTGGCACATTTTGGGGAGACTTGTTCTGAATCCCTTCAGTACCCAAAAGAACTGAAAGCAGAGACTCAAACAGATATTTGTAATTTGTACCCCCCATTCATAGCAGTATTATTCACAATAGCCAAAAGATAGAAGCAACCCAAATGTCCATCAATGGATGAATGGACAAACAAAATGTAATATTTGTATTTACATACTTTGTAATGTTATTCAGCCTTAAAAAGAAATGAAATTCTATTACATGCTACAACATGGATAAACCTTGAAGACATTATGCTAAATGAAATAAGCCAGTCACAAAAAGATGATTCCACTTATATTAGATACCTCGTATAGTCAAACTCAGAGAGATAGAAAGAATGGTAATTACCAGAGGCTGGGAGAGGAGAAATGGGGAGATGTTTAATGATTACAGAGTTTCAGTTTGGGATGAGGGAACATTTCTGAAGATTAATAGTGGCAATAGTTGCACAATGTAAATGTACTTAATGCCACTGAATTATACACTTAAAACTGGTTAAAATGGTAAATTTTATGTTATGCATATTTGACCACAATTAAAAAAAAACCTGCCTCAAAAAAAGATACCCCAGGGTGCCGGGTTGGCTCAGTCAGTTAAGCGTCTGACTCTTGATCTCAGCTCGAGTCTTGATCTCGGGGTCGTGAGTTTGAGCCCCATGTTGGGTTCCACACTGGGCATGGAGCCTACTTAAAAGAAGAAAAAAAAGAAAAGAGAGGTAAAAAAAAAAAAAAGATGCCCCACCCCTGCCGCTAACACCACATGAACACATTTGGAGAACCACTTTTGGAAGCAGGGCAGAGATTCATTCAACAAATAGCAATGACTGCCTTCCATGTGACAGCACTAGAAAGTAGTTGTTGAGGGGAGGGGGGGCGTTGCCTGGGTGGCTCAGTTGGTTGGGTGTCTGACTCTTGGTCTCAGCTCGGGTCTTGATATCAGGGTCATGAGTTCAAACCCCACATTGACCTCCATGCTGGGCATGGAGCCTACTTAAAAAATAAAATTAAAAAAAAAAAAGAAAGTAGTTGTTGGGGCAAAACACAGGTCTCCAGGGCCAGCACTCTCCCTCCAGTGGGGACACAATACTCAGGGTATCAGGAACAGTGTTCCTAAAGCAGTTCCAGAGGAGAGATAGCAGGACAGTCATTAAAGAGCCTGAGCCTTGAAGTTTGACCAGGTCACTGGAGCCAACCCCAGATGGCATCTGGCTCCCCTTTGGGGAGTTGCACCAGGAATCAGCCTGGTTCTAAGAACTTCGGGAGGGTTTTTTTCCAGTGGGGGGGTGGGCAGTACAGTGGAAAGGACTTATAAATAAGTGATGGAGGCTGATATTTGCCCTTTTCATCTTTTCAGCTGAATGTCCTTGTTCAGGGTTGGCGGCTTTAAAAAGCCATCCAGTAGGGGACATTTGACACCACATCAGCCCCTCTCAGGGCAGGAGCCAAGGGGAAGAGCATGTGGAGAGACCCCTTCATGACCTGGCAATGAAAGGAGGCCAACTGTGTGGGTAAGAACTAGTTTCCCAGCTAGCTTCACGTAGTGCTGGGAGACTCTGCTGAACAGGGAAAGCTGAATGGTAACTGTGATGAAGAACCAGCAGGAGGAGAGAGGAAACAACCAGGTGACATGATATGGAAGGTTCTCCAAGGAAGCTTTCTTGAGGTCAGCCCTTCTCTGTTTTTTTTCTAGAGAGGTGGTAGGTATCTTGGGACCTTGGGAGGGAGCCCTGCCAGGCTACTTCACTGGCTTTGCTTTGCCCTGAGTGCTCCCAGGGAAGTCCTCAGTGGCCTGTGGAAGCTGAGAGCCTGGCTTCTGCCATTCTTCATGCAGGTCCTGCAGGAGCTCCCTGCCACCCAAGAAACTTCCCACGAGGCCCACTCATTTCCACAGAGACTAGAAATAACCAAGAGAAGAGCCTACTATTATTAGGCTCAACTTGTTAGGGCCAACTTGAGGTCTTACTATGTCACTGATGATTATGTGGTATTTGCATATTTACTTTGCTCCAGTCAGTACCAGGCACTGGAACAGATCTTGGAAATACAATGGAACACCATGACCCTCTGGTTGACCAGTAGTCTCTGCTGTTTACTACATCAAATATTAGATGCAATGAAATGCAAACATTACTTTGCCTTGCTCCAGAGCTGTTGAGGCCAGTTGGTTAGAGGACAATAGACATGAGGCCATGGGGTCAATTTCACACCCTCCACCCAAAGGACCAGTTAATTTCTTCTATGACAGGTGACAGCTGGTGTACCTTGTTTGACCAGCCCTCTTATAGATGCAGACTCTAGGTACATGCTAATACAATAACACTCTTAGATTTATTCACAGTGTATGCCTTCCTAATGCGCTAAATGTGCAAAAGACATTTACCTCTGCAAGTGACTCTTTTACTAGCAGGATATTAAGGCTTTCATTTGGGTTGCATATAGCCACATAGACTGCGGAGTAGAATTAGGTCTAAAATTCATTTTATTTTCAAAGAATGTTTAATTGCAACTGACATAACAAAAAGACTTCCTTTTGTAGCTTTCACTGATGAGACAGCCAGACTCATGTATACGCTCTCTTGTACCTGAAAAGTCCAGTCTCCCTCTAACTCATGTTCAGCATCTGACCACTAATGTCCTATACCATTACAAGGAAAAGAAATCTTTAAGTTCATATCAAACAGAATTCTAATTCCTCATGTCACATTTTATGCACAACAAGCTTTCTCTCCCTTTGCCATAGAACATATCTCTTTCAGCTAAATGGTGGCTACTTTTGCCTACTTCTGTCTAATTGGTTTCTAGATTATCCAATTAGTCTTATTTCACCTTCTAAAAGGGCACCAGCTGTGCCTTATCCTTGCACAAAACCATCTCTGATTTGGGGTGCTTAATTTCATTCAGTCCTTACAATTATTCACTTTCTGTGGATGTACCAGGTGTCTTCAGGCAATAGATGTATTTTTAAATAAACCTAAAGAGTATAATGCATTTGGTCAAGAATGTACAATGTAGTTAGTATCTGCACGGACAGAGCATTACAGAGAACAGACAACTCCATGTTTCATTTTCACCTGGAAGAGGCTTTCCAAGATCATTGGGCTCTAAACCAATAAGCCATGGAGACTTTCAAACCATACTGGAGCAAAACAGTTTCATTGGAGACAGTCCAAATTTCACTCAATATATATTTATGAAGCACCTCTATGAGCCATATGCATGCCAGGGCCTAGGGGAGTAAGGACATGTTGCAAAGGTACCTGCCCTCATAGTCCCCCACAACAATCAATATTCCTGACAGAGACATAAAAATGAAAATAGGGCTACCCCAAAAGATTCCGTAGAATTGAACACATTAGATAGTGGTTGGCCCCAGTCTAGCTAGGGACCTTGTTAGAGTGGACATATAACTCAGGGCCACAGGGTGGGCTTCATGGCAGGGAACATAGTGAAGACAGAGCAAGATCTCAGGGGCCCACAGAGCCCTCAGTAGTAAGGGGACACAAGTCCTCCCTGGAGGGATGGTGACTGAGGTCTAACCATGGCCAGCTACAGACAATGGCCATGCCGCCACCAGAATGGGCAGCACCCATGAAGACAAGGGCATTGACTTTGCATGCTGGGGGCCAGGGAAGAGGACAAGGCCTGAGAAGGGACCCATGTTGGGTGGGATTTGCCTGGAGCAGCGCAGGTTTGTGCCTCCTGCCCTTGTGCAACTCTTTCTTGCTCCCTTCTCCATTTTGAAGAGTGCCCTGCCTTAAACCATGAGTTATGTGGTTCTCCCACACAGTAAGCCACCTCTCTCCCCACTGTGGCCTCTGGTCATCTTGGGGAAAAACAGGGGAGGGAAATGAAACAGAGATAAATCATGTTTCCCTAAAGAGACTGGGCATGATCTCAGAGGACGGACTGAATCATTACATTGGACTCACTTTAGCTGTTTGGACTAAAATATAGATGCCCCCCCCCGCCCTTGTACCCAACACATGCAGAAGAGAGCAGTCCTCCCTAGGGTCTTCTACATGATTGTAAGTATAGAGGAGCACTAGAGGAGCATAGTATTTGCCTCATTTCACAGGGAGGAAAAGGAGACTAGCAAAGACATGAAGTGACTTTGTCCCCAAATCATCCAGCCACTAAGCGGCAGAGCACCTGGGGCACAGGCTTAGCCACTCCGCTGGGGGAAGTCTAAGTGGCAGTTTCCTTGGTTACAAAATGGGCAGTACAGTAGCTACCACCCAGTGTAGCTGTGAGGCAAAAGATAGTCGATAAAGCCTTTAGCGCAGTGCCTGGCATAGTAAGTGCTCAGTAAACTTTTGACCGTTGCCGATCTTACAACTTTCCTTGGAAAGAAGTAGTTATAATGATGTAGGTTATTTTGAAATTTTTGGTGTGGTGATATTATTATGGTCATGTTTGTAAAGAGAATCCTTATCTGTTTTAGAGATACACATTCAAATATTTACAGATGAAATGAGAGGATGTCTGAGATTTTCTTCAAAATAACCCAGTTGGCAGGGGTGGGGAGGAAGAGAGGGGGAGGATAGAAGACATGAGCTTGGCAGGTACTGATGACAGTGGAAGCCAGGCCATGGGGTTGAGGGAGCTCATTATACTCTCTCTCCACTTTCATGTGTTTGAAATTGTTCTAATAGGGGCGCCTGGGTGGCTCAGTTGGTTAAGCGTCTGCCTTCAGCTCAGGCTGTGATCCCAGGGTCCTGGGATCGAGCCCTGCATTGGGATCCTTGCTCTGTGGGGAGTCTGCTCATCCCTCCCCCTCGGCCCCTGCCCCCCTCCCCCCATTCATGCTCTCTCCTGTATGCTCTCTCAAATAAATAATAAAATCTTAAAAAAATGTTCATAATAAAAATCCTATATATATATATATATATACATATATACATATATGTATATATATTTGAAGCTGTATTCTGGGGGGATGATGCATAAAAGACATTTATACACGTATACACACACATACACACACACACACGTTTCAGATCTACCTAGAATCCTCTTCAGCATTAGGAATATACAAACATAGTATGTTATTAACAGTATAATTAACACTAGTATTTTATCAATATGCAATTAGTAGGATGTTGGTTTGGTGTTCTGTAGAACACTCTTGCAACTAAGTGTTCTGTACATGCATACAAAAAATTCCTCTTTGGAACCTCCCAAATACTATATTTCTGTCTTGGTGATTCACAGATGTATTATATTAAAGGAGCTGAGCAGTCCTGCAATAGATAAACCTGTTTAACTTCATTTAACTTAGTGTTTCCAAGTTTAATTATCTACAGATTCCCACTCCCTCCCCATTTATTTGTCTATTTTTATATAACACTGTTTACCACTGATAAACATCCTGAAGGATACTGGGGTTCCATGGAACCTAGTTTGGGAAACATCGGTATGAGCTATATCACAGAGTAAGTCAGATCTTGTGGGCTGTCCAAGAAGTGTAGGCTGCTGTTAAACAAATGGTTTCTAGAGGTTTAGCAAAAAAGGAAGTTTGGTGTCCTTGTCCACTTTTCTTCTCCCTTCTCTCCTTCCTCATGACCCCAACCGCCAACAGCCACATACCCAGAGAAGAGAAAGGGGTGGCCTCGTGAGCACATCTCACACATCTCCCAGGGGAGCAGCGTCTCTGACTGGGGTGTGAGGGGGGCAGGAGAAACAGTTCTGGTTCCTTGGGGCTCTGGATGAAGGCTCAGCTCCCACTCTTCCCTCCCACAATTGCACACAGCTCAGGCCTTCTGAGGGCAATCAGGATCTAAGTCAGAGTTTGGTGGTTCTATCCAAGGAGAGATAACATAGGAAATTAAAAATACATATGCAGTCATGTTTTATACATTCCACATTCTGATACGATGCATATGAATTTTCTTTGCTTTTCCTCTTCGCTAGCACTTGAACTCATGTTTTAGCTGTGCACGGAAAAGCACTATGAGAACTGAATACACTGATCAGTTTGGCATTTCCTTGCTCTGGAAGTTTTATCAAAAAAAAATAATAATAAAAATAAAAAGAGTGTGATCACAACTGCTCAAGAAATATGCTGAGAGTCACAGAATGTTGATTCACAGACTCACTTTTTATTTGTCCACCCACCACACAATTAGCCACTTCCCCTTCCTGACCCTCGTGCAGCCCAGCCAAACACCCTTCCTCCTCATTCTTTACTCTGTCAGTGGCCGCCAGCGCCTCTGAGATCCTGGAGTCGGCCCTTCCCCTCCAGTCCCCTCAACTGTATCTTCTCTAGCCTTCTTTCCTTTCTGTCTCTGGTCATGTGGGGGGCTGGGAAGACTAAGGAAATCTTGTGCCTAAAAATGCGAATCCCTAACACAGTTGTTGTTACCATTACATCACATTTGCTCATAAAGCTCATAAAACACTGTCACGTCCATCCATTTACGGAATATTTTTGTTTTGTAGGTAAAAACAAAACAAAACCCATTCCCTAGAGAGAAGCAGTTTGCTCAAGATCATACAGTTGCAATTTGTATTGCAACTAAGTTTGTGACCTAAATTTTTGCTAACATCCACATTTCTGTCATACTGTAGATCCTGTTTGCCAAAAATGATTGTAGTGATGTAACCACACACCTGAGGATTTTTCTTCTCTAGAGCTATGAGCCTATAGTTTCAAATATTCACACAGAAATTATGTAGATTTGAATATCTGATTCTCTAGCCTCATCTCACCTCCCCAAAGCACAGAATGTGCAGTTCCTTAAAGAGCTGCCCATTTGCATATCCCAGTGCCTTTGCACAACCCACTCTTGCTGCCTGGAATCTCTAGGCTTCTGTTCATCTTCTCCTGGCTAACTTCTGTCCAGCCTATTTCAGCTTAATCTCTCCTGTCCTGGAAGCCTTTCCAGACCCCCTCTTCTTCAACCAATTAAGTGGAGTGCCCTCCTCTACCCCCTGGGCTCTATTCCATCATAGTATTGTTTATACTGGGCTCTAAGACTCTATGTGTTCGGCTGTCCTTCCTCTATATAGTGAGCTCCTTAAGGCAGGGACTGACTAGCACAGTGCTGGACAGATACTGGTAGGTGCTGAATAAATGTTTGTTGAATGACTAAAATAATGAGAAATGTCCTCTAGAAAGAAATGATAAGGAACTTGAGTTTTCTGTTTCTTAAAAAAAGACCATTTCGGGCCCCTGGGTGCCTCAGATGGTTAGGCGTCTGCTTTCGGCTCAGGTCATGATCCCCGGGTCCTGGGATTGAGTCCCGCATTGGGCTCCCTGCTCAGCGGGGAGCCTGCTTCTCCCTCTGCCTCTGCCTCTCTCTCTCTCTCTCTCCCTGTCTCTCATGAATAAATAAATAAAATCTTAAAAAAAAAAAAGACCACTTCTTGCATTGTTTGCTTACAGCATAACATTTTCTATTTCATAAGGTGGGGGTGGTGTTTTTGCTTGGACCCATCCTAGAAGCCATCACTTGAACTTCCTGACTTTGTTGCCTTTGCCACATCAGATACAGCCCACCATAAAGAGGCCTGCTGCATTTGATTTCCTCTGCAAGGAAGAAAAACAAAACAAAACAAAAGTCTCAATTTATCACAAAACCCAGCACAGGAAAGCTTAAACAATGGCTCCCAAACTCAGCTCTCACATTGCTGAAAAAACTATTTGTCTTATCCGAGGAAGAGAGTTCCTCAAATCCAACAAAGGCATCTCTTCTTCCTGGATAAAGCAGCTTTGCCAGGAATGAGAGGAACATTCACAATACAGGTTGATGGTCAAGTGACTTTTGTGAACCCAAAAGACTAGTCGAGGGAGGAGGGGCTGACAGGATCCCACTGAGGAATGGATCCATTCAGTTTTGAGGATGAGATGGACAACAGCTATGACTTACAGCATCTTTGGACAATACACAAGTTTAAAAAATACACCATGAAATCATCAGCTGTTTTGGAGGAAGCTGGGGGCCCACTGAGTCTCACATGGTTGTACAGATGGTGAAATAGAGATTCTGCCCCTGTTTTCATCTTGTACCTTCCTCTGCTAACTACTGAGAGTACCTGCTTTCACTTCATTTAATAGTTACCCCCTACTGTGTGATGTCTGTGTTATTAGTTTCATTATTTGTTGAGCATCCTCTGATCTCATGACAAAATTAAAAATCCTTTTTCTCTCCTTTTTTGTTTTCTTTTGGATTAATTTAGTATTTTTAGTATTCCATTTCTTAGCATCTAGTAATTTGGAAGTAACATCCTGTGTCTACTTTTTGTTTTTAAAGATTTTATTTATTTATTTGACAGAGAGAGAGACAGCGAGAGAGGGAACACAAGCAGGGGGAGTGGGAGAGGGAGAAGCAGGCTCCCCGCTGAGCAGGGAGCCCGATGCGGGGCTCAATCCCAGGACCCCGGGATCATGACCTGAGCTGAAGGCAGACGCCCAATGACTGAGCTACCCAGGTGCCCCCTGTGTCTACTTTTTTGAAGATTACTCTAGAAATTACAACATATTTAACCTCTCAAAGTCTACATTAATCAATACATTTAGCCTACTCTTCGACAATAGAAGCTTAAAAACATTTAACTTCATTTATCTTTCTATCTCCTTCTAAATAAATGCTGTGATTTATTTTAATTCTATCTTTTTGCCACTCCTCAGCATTAAGATTTTGTTTTATACAAGCAGGGTTTGGTTGGCTTACCTACATATCCTCCATTTTCCTTTGCTTTGTGTTTTGTTCCTTCTTTTGTCATAGTATGTCCATCTGGCCTCATTTTTCTTTTCTTTCTTTTTTTTTTTTTAAAGATTTTATTTATTTATTTGAGACAGAGAGCATGAGAGGGAGGAGGGTCAGAGGGAGAAGCAGACTCCCTGCCGAGCAGGGAGCTCGATGCGGGACTCAATCCAGGGACTCCAGGATCATGACCTGAGCTGAAGGCAGTCGCTTAACCAACTGAGCCACCCAGGCGCCCAGCCTCACTTTTCTTTTACTTAAAGATTATCTTTCAGAATTCTCTTTATTGAAGATCTACTTTTGGAAACCTCTCTCAGGCTTTATTTCTAAAAATATCTGTATTTTGCTCACTTTCTTGAAAGATGTGTACACCGGTTTTAGAAGTCTTGACTGATATTTATTGCCTTCAGTGTGTTGAGGGTATTATTCCACTGTCCTCTGTCTTCTATAGCTGATGCTGAGTTATCAGTCAAACGTTTGTTTTTTCTTTGAAGACTCTGCGTCTTTTTTTTTTTTTTCTGTCTTCTTTTAAGTTCTCATTGATTTTAGTGTTCTTCAGGTTTGTTATGGTGGATTTATGTGTGAGTTTCTCATATTTTATCCTGATTGGGATTTCTCTGATTTCTTGAATCTATGGATTAGTGTCTTCCATCAGTTGAGGAAAAGTTTCAGCCCTTATCTCTTCAAATGTTTCTTTTATCCCATTCTTTCTCTCTCTTTTGGAACTCTGATTAAATTGATGTTAGACTCTCTCACTCTATTTTCCAAGTTTTTAAATCTCCCTCAAGTATTTTTTCTTTTTCTGTTTAATTCATTCGTTGAGTTTTTAATTTCAACTATCAATGATTTTTTTCTAGAAGTTTGGTTTGGTTACTATTAAAATATGCTGTATCACATTTTATAGTTTCTTATTTCTTGCAGACACAAGTTTTGTAGTTTTGTAGCTTGTTATGAGCATTTCTTTTTAAAAATACACTAAGTAGGGGTGCCTGACTGGCTTAGTCACTGAAGTGTGCAACTCTGGATCTCAGGGTTGTGAGTTTGAGCCCCACGTTGGGTATAGAGATTACTTGAAAATAAAAAAATCTTAAAAAATATACTATTTGTTTTATATTTTGTCTGATAACTAATTATCCGAAGTTCAAAGTTCAGCTTCTCCAATCTACTATTTTACTTGTTCTCACTCAAGACGTCTGGTTACTTTTCATGCTTGTTTGCTTTGGCTATCTATTGGCCACTCTTCTTGAAAAACTATCTTCAGAGTTTTATCTGCTTGAGGCTGAAGATGCTTTCCTCTAAAAGAGAATCTGTGCTTATTTTGCCAGTAGTCTTGGGACACTCGCTACTAGTCCTGGAGTTGTATTAGGCCATCAGGTGATATGGTTACGGACTGCAAATCCACATAAGGGCTAGCTTGTGGTTATGACTCTAGGGAAATTTTTATTTCCCATACTCTGCTCAGTATTGATTCAATTTTCTTCAAGTCTTCTTGTGGATGTTTGCTTAAGGAATAGACTTTTTGGATCCCAGCTTAATGGAGGGAGGGTCTCTCCTAAGACCAACTCCACCCTGGGCATGCCCTAGGTACTGACTTTTCTCCCATTGTCCCATGAGACCAAAAAAACCCAAGCTCAATTTTGACCAGTTGACAGATGCTCCAGAAGGAACATCAGAGCTCTACTTAATTATATAGGTCTCCACTTCAATGTTTGGTTTGGTAATTCCTTATTATCTTGTCAGCTCTTTGATGTTTTTAATATCCAGTAAAAGTGAACTTAAAATTATTAGAAGTCTTGGGGCTGAAATAATCTGAACATATTCTCAAACTTTAAATGGGTAAGAAGCCTGACACACTGGCATGGAACCAGGTGTGGCATGTGAGTGCCTAGTTGGCCACTTTTGCAAAACTAAACTGGCACTGTGGGATGACTCAAACACTGCGTTAAGGTGCCTGATGCTGATGCTCATCAGACTCTAGAAAGGATCTGGGTAAAATGAATGGGTAAAAAAAGATGTTAAAATATTTCCTATATTAATTTTCATTAATTTTTAGCAACAGTATTATTCTGAGTAACCTAGCCCATTGAATTTCCAGAAGTAGAAGTCTACCATTTTCATCTGACCAGTTCTTAGTCATCCATTAAGACACATTCAGGCATCAACTCCCCAGAGTATTTCCTTATCCTCCTAGTCCTACCCATGTGACCCCAAGTACAGTGCCATCACTGTACTTATCACACCACATTCTTTTTTAATCTTGTTTTTAATTGTGAAATATAAGGCACTACAAAAAGCACATTAAATATAAAATATAGCTTAACAAATTAGTATAAAATAGGGGTTGGCAAATATTTTCTGTAAGGGGCAAGTTAGTAAATATTTTAGGCTTTGTGGTCCTATGGTCTTTCTCAACAGCCAACTCTGCCATTGCAGTGAAAAGCAGCCACAGACAATATATAAACAAATGAGTGTGGCTGTGTTCCAATAAAACTTTATTTACAAAAACAAGTGGCAGGCAGGATTTAGCTCACAGGTTATAGTTTGCTAACTCTTTAGTAGTTTATACTAATAAGTAAATATTCTTGTAACCATCAACTGAGTTTAGAAATGGCATATTGCCTTTCTTGGACCTTCTCAATCATAATTCCTCCTCACAAATACAATTACTATACTGACCTTGATGATAATTCCATCTTTGCTTTTCTTTATAGCCTTATCACCTAACTATGCATCCTTAAACAATATAGTTAGTTTTACTGATTTTAATTATTATATATGAAAACATTTAATTTTTTGCATCAGAACTCTTTTTACTTATGTTTTTAAGATTCATCCATGTTGCTTCATCTGGCTATAGTTAATTCATTTTCTTTGCCGTATAGTATTCCATAGGATTGTATTGCCATACACATTGTATACCACACTTTATTTATCCATTCTATTATTCATGGATATTTAGCTTGTTTCCAATAGTTTGGGACTATTTTGAATGTTTCTATGAAATGTCTTTTCATACACATATGCAAGCATTCTGGTTGCCCCCCAAAATTCCCAGCAGTGGAACTGCTAGGTCATAACGTATGTAATTCTTCAATTTTATTCAACATGAGAAACTGTTTTCAAAGGGGTTATAGTAATGTACACTACCATCAGCAGTGCGGAGAGTTCCTGCTGCTCCATGTTGTTAAAGATAAAAGATTGCTGGCTGAATGATCACTCCCTCCCATCCCCCACCTTAGGCAGAAAACTCAATCCAGCAGAAACTTTAAAGTGTAAAATTCACTGGCTCTTAGTATATTCATGGAGTTGTGCACCCATCACAACAATCAACTTTAGAACATTTTTATTACTCCTAAAGAAAACCTGCACACCTTAGTGGTCACTCCCTACCTCCTCCATCCTCCCATCCCTAGGCAACTGCTAATTTACTGTCTGTCTCTGTATTTGCCCAGTTTGGACATTCCATATATCAGTGGAATCATATAATACATGGTCTTTAGTGTCTGACTTCTTTCAGTTGGTACAATCTTTTTAAGGATCATCCATATTGTAGCATGTATCGGTACCAATTACTTATTTATTAATTTTAAATTAATTACTAAATTAAATAATTATTTAATAATAATTCCAAATACTATGATACCATTCTCCACACTGGGCTAAGGGCTTCCTTCTTGGCTCCTAGTGCTTTGAATAAGCTAATACATGTTTCTCTAACTGAAAATTACTTAATGTTTTTCTAAATAAAAAGGACTATCTCCCATCTCCTTGTAAAGAGCAGGCCTATTCTCTGTCTTTGGTAAATGGAAGCAATTTAATCCACCCTGGGGATGTGGAATAGCTGTTTTAGTAATATAAATAAGGGATGCCTTGCTGTGAATAAAGTGTCGATTCTGATGGGTGAGATTAAAGATAAAGTCCCAGATGAATTGGGCAAGGGTTTTATTAGATTTTATGTCTGCTAACATCACTGAATAATGTGATACAAAATATCCAATGTCGCCCTCCCTGCAGAGCAGCACCAGTGATGGGCCAGACTGACCTCTCCTCAATAGCTTTCTTAAGCCAGGAAAAGCCTCAGTTTCCCTTGTCTGCCTGCTCTTTTTAATCTAAAAAGCCTTTCAGGGCATGGGCCCTTCAGAGGCAATCTCTCAGCTCCCTCTGACCTAAGGTAATACAAAGAAGGAAGTAGAATTATCTGAATGAACTGGAAGAAGGCTGGCCATAGGGCACTTCAACTGAAGCCCCTCTGGGACACTAGAAACAAAACAAAACAAGGACTAAAGGCTGATGAGAATACTGGCTCATACCAATTGATGATATGACCATACCAACTGATCAATATGTTATCAGATATCAAAAGATTTAACAATAGAACATTTGGAAATGAGTACTCAGATGGAATAAATGTCAAATAGGAAAACAGGGAGATAATGTTATGGGCTTCTTACAAAACTTATGTCAAAGTATAATGTTCAAAATGTTAAAAACATGACTTTCATACAAATATAGAAGGTTTATTTAACACATTAGTGAGAGATTCAGTACAACATTAAAGCTGTTTCAAAGTGGAATTTAAGAATTCATTTAGTCAGGAAAGGCCTACTGAAATGGCTTTGCTAAGTGTATTTGTTTACTGAGGCTAACATTGCAAAATACTGCAGACTGGGGGCTTAAACAGCAGAAATTTATTTTCTTATGATTCTGGGGGCCAAAAGTCAGAGATCAAGATGTTGGCAAGGGTTGATTTTTCCCAAGGCCCCTCTTGTTGGCTTGTAGCTGGCCATCTCCCTCTGTCTTCACAGGACCATCCTTCTGTGTGTGTCTGTGTCCTGATCTCTTGTTATAAGGACACCAGTCAGATTAGATTAGGGCCCATCCTCACGACTTCATTTTATCTTAATTACCTCTTCAAAAGTCTTGTCTTCAAATACACCATAAGGTACTGGGGGTTAGGATGTTAACATATGAATTTAGGGGTAGGGGGACACAATTCAGCCTATAACACTTTGTATTAGAGACAAAACTAGTTATGTCCTAACAGGGCAAGAAAACTGTAACTTTGAGTGTAACTTTCTTTACCAGACAGAAATATTTACAAACCTAACTAGACAAAAATCTACAATTAAGAATCCAGGCCAAATCAGTAGTAATTAGTAACTCAAGCAAAGGTACATTCCCTAAATAATCCTTGAGTTGGCCTGTTCAACAATGTCCCTAAATGACATTGAAAGGAAATGCAGTCACCCTTGTATTGTAATCCCAACTTTGCGTAGTTTGTTTTTTTTAACACGTGTAACAAATACAACAAAACATAAAAATAGATAAGCGAAAATACAAGAGGTTAAGGTTAAATGCTGAACAGTGTATACTGGAGAAACTGTGAGTCTTGAAATACACTCAAATAGAATTTCTTCAGGATTAGGTTATTTGTAAAAATCCATTTAGTAACATTGAAACTATTTTATTGCCTCTTTCAATTTATATATAAATTTAAAAGTCACGATAAAACTCAACGCATTAAGTATTCATTCATTATTTTGTTCACAGGTTTAAATTAAACACTGTACTGTGGGAAAAAATGGATTTGAGCAACTAACATTACTTTTTTCCATATCTGCTTAAATTTATAAGAGTTATTTTCACATGAGCAATTAATGTGTCTACTTAGAAATGATTCTGGCATAAGTGACAATAGAGTCAACTGAACCTTGACTCCATAATACTTTCTTAGCTATCAACACTATGCTGGTTTAAATGCACCCTTGTGTTACCTTAATGTTTGACAGACACTCCCAGCACCCAGTTACGTCCAGGCTCCCTAACCTATGTCAAATGAATGAGGCATTACTGCTTCTCTTTATGGTACATAAATGCTTCTCTCTATGATATATATAAATGGTATAAGGTATATAAATGAATAATATTCTTTTTTTTAAGATTTTTTATTTATTTGAGATAGAGAGTGAGAGAGAGAGAGCATGAGTAGGGGGCAGGGGCAGAGGGAGAGGGAGAAGTGGGCTCTCCACTGAGCAGGGAGCCCAACGTGGGGCTCAATCTCAGGACCCTGGGATGATAACCTGAGCTGAAGGCAGACGCCTATTGACTGAGCCACCCAGGTGTCCCTAAATGAATAATATTCTATTTATTTTTGGAAAACCCCACTCACATACTCCATTTTTCTTCTCAATAGTAATAGCTTTCTTATTGTTATGAGAAGCGATTTCTTTTATTATTATTATAAAGGCAATATGTTATTGTTATTATTATTAAGGCAATATATATTTGTTATCAAACAGGAAATTTTATCCAGCCCCCTCATTTTATTTTATTTTTTAATTTTTAAAAAAGATTTATCTGTTTATTTGAGAGAGAGAGCGAGAGAGCAGGAAAAGGGGCAGAGGGAGAAGGAGATAGAGAATCTCAAGCAGACTCCCTGCTGAGTGCAGAGACCAACGTGGGGCTCGATCTCATGACCCATGAGATCATGACCTAAGCCGAAACCAAGAGCCAGACACTTAACTGACTGAGCCACCCAGGTGCCCCCAGCCCCCTCATTTTAAACAACAGAGAAATGAAAAAAATTCTAGAGTTCTCTATACAAGTGGATGATTCTTAGTATATTTTCCTAGACATGGAATTGTTGAGGTAAGGAGCAAGCATGTTTAAATTTTGAATAGATACTGTCAAATTACTCTGTAGAAAAGTTGCTTCTATTTTTCCTGCCACATGCAGTGACTGAGAAAGCCTGCCCCTTTCTTCATATGCTGGTCAACATTAGATGTTTGTGGTTTGTTTTTTAAGCCAATTAAAAAAATATGTTGCTAATCTAATTCATGGGTTTTTTTTCTCATTTCTATTTTAAATTTTATTTCTTTAATTATTTGGAGAGTTGTTTTTCATGTTTCATGGCTTTTGAATTTCTCTTGTGAATTCATTAATCATATTCTTTACCTGATTTTCTATTAAGGTGCTTGGCTTTTTCTTATTGATTCATAAGAGCCCTTCCTCTGGTAAAGGTTTGTGATTTGGATGTTAACCATTTCAGTTGGATATCTGGCAAATATTTCCCTCTCCTTTTCTTTGTTTTATTAATTAGCTAATTAATTTATTTATTGTTTGGGTGAATTTTTGCCATGTGCAAGTCCTATGTTTTTTGTAGTCGATCTTTTTTTTTTTTGTAGGCCATCTTTTAAAATATAATTTCTGATCCAAGTATCAAGATAAAGTAATATATGTACCTTTGCAGCTGATATTTAAAAGAATAACTTCTTAGAAGGTAGGGACTGATGTTACATATTCTGTATGTTGTGGAGGTTGGGTAATTATTAAGCAGCAACAAATTTAGGTATGTAAGGAAAAATCAATACATAATAATAACATGCTGAGAAAAAAATGATCTTAGCAGAAAAACAAAAGAGTGAATACAATTTCTACCAATGTATCTAAAGGGGAAGTAAAAAGTCCACATGCAATGCAGTAGCTAATGGGAGCAACAGTTAGCTACATTCTGGATTTTTTAAAAAAGTTGAAGTCCCTGGAAAAGGAAATGAAAGGCTCTGAAAAGTAGGATAATTTTGTTTAAAAATGCATGAAGCTCTTTGATAATACAGCGTGGTTGGGAAAATTCCAGAAATGGCGATCTACCCACAAGAACAAAGCTGAAGTATTTTATGTCATAAAATGAAGTAAAAATTTTAAAAGGATAATTTCAGCAACTTTACGGCTATTTTCCAGGAGATCAGTTACAACCACAGATCTGCAGCTGTGAGCAGAAATTATCTGGGTTCCCCCAGCATGGGATGAGAAAACAAAGGAGAGCTCTAAGTTCATACAAATCCAAGTCTATAGCCAAGAATAATTTAAGAACTCCGGTGATAAAAGATTAGCAATTGGCCTTTAAAAGAGTGTGAATAGAGTGTGTTTGTAGTTTAAAAAAAAAAAAAAGGAAATAAACAGAACTGAAAAGATAAACTATATTGTCACTGTTGTTGCCATATTCCCCAAAAGCCATATGAAAATTCTTCAGGCACCTCCAACCCTCAGGTTCAAACTCAGGCCCCAAACCTTCTAAGCCTACCCCTGAGGTCTTGGTTAGTCTACTCTCACCTGTCCTGATAGCCAAGCTAGGAAGCCTGAGTTATCTGGGCTTCCTCCCTTCTCCCTTCCCTGCCTTATACCCAAATGATGGACAGGTGACAGTTGTTCTGAGGAACTTTCCCGGCCCCCGGTGAAGATTACATTCTTCTACTGTGCTTCTAAAAGGAAGGTGCTTTTTCAAGATTGAGTTTATCACAGCTGTTTTGTATTTATGGTCCATGTACATCCCTGGCACATAATAGATGCTCACATGGTTTCCTGAGTCGAAATTAAAACCAGGAAGCCTAGTCACCTACGGGATGTATTTTCTATGGCGGAATCAGTCTGGCTACTGTTGCAGCATTGCTGCTCCATAATCCTTGCAGATTTCATTGCTATCATTTTTATGATGATTCTCCTCTGGCCTAGGATGCACGGGGTTTGTTTTTTTTTTTTTTTTGCAGCTGTTAGTAACTGCCTACAAAATTCTAGACTGTATCCCGAGGCTTGAATTAGTCTCTGTAAATTAATAGGCTACTGCGATCACTTTTTATTACCAAATCAAAGAGCCACCTATGATGCAAGGCATTTTATAACCTTTGGGGAAAATATTTCTGAAAGCCAGTCTCATGCGTCATGGGAGTGGCAATATGAGGATGTCTATTGCTTTTTAAAAAAGAGAATTCTTCTTTCTAGTCTATTTATAGAAGAAGCTTTCACATTATTTTACAAAGTGCACTTTAAGCACCTCTGTGCTACATATATCGAAATGATGTTACTGGAGAGAAGTTTGAAAATGAGCTGCTGGAGCTGGGAGGCTAAGCTGTCTGCTACCTCTGAAGAAAACATGTCTAATTCAATTATCAGAACCAAACAGTCAGTTCCTGGTCAGGTGGACGGTAAACTGACCTTGCCATAAGCCAGCCCTACCCGAAGCTGGATAGATGGGTAGTCATGAGAGATACATAGCCCAGCTCAAGTAGTTCCTGATGGCAGGGACTTGATCCCGGTCACCATTTTATTCCAGAATATTACCAATAAAAGGCCCCTGAAGCAGTTTACTGTTTTTGAGATATGCACAAACTTCCCTTCAAACACAGGCTGTTCTGATGGACATGATGGGTTAGCAGATGGCAAAGGGGTTTCCTGGTTTTGGGCACAGACGAAATTTGGGGGGAAAGTAGCAAGAACAAGAATAGGCTTTCACTGCCCCATAAAAGAAAAGATGTTCCAGATCTGAGAGGCATTAAGAGGCACAGAGCCTGGCACACAAAGGGAGAATGTAAGGGAGCTCCAAAGAAGTATGGAGACACTGTCAAGACCCAGGGTAATCAGGGAGGTGCGCTCACAACAGCCAATGTTCCCCATGGCCTCCCACCCCATCCTGCTGACGACATGGCAGGAGTCTGTCTGCTCAGTGCCCGTGAGGCTTAGCTGGCTGCAGTGCAGTGTTCCCCATGTGTCCTATTTTTAGCCCTTCAGATGGGCCTCCAAATACCTGTCAGCCCAAGGGATGGAAGCTGGGGCTTTGCAAACGAAGATGACCCCATCCTGCACTGTTAGCTCATTTAGACGAGACCCTGGAAGGAGCCAGCCCAAGCCTGCCCCTGAGGTTGGGTGGTGGTCATTACTTTCTGCTGAACAAATGCTGGAAGGAAGCAGAACAGCAAAGGTGTGAAGGTATGGAAAAGAAGGTCAGCTGGCCAGTCAGGCTACACATATTTAAGAGTACCCACTATCTCCTTGGTATTCTTTTAGGTGCTGGGAAAAGGGCAGTGAAGTTCCTGCCCTTGAGGAGAATAAAGACAGGAAACAGGAAGGTGGGCAGGTGGGCAGTCAGGGCCAAGGATGGGTTTATAAAGAATGAGCAATGTGGTCTATCCTTACAATGGAATAATATTCAGCCCTGAAGAGGAACGAAGTTCTGACACGTGCTACAGTGCAAATGATCCTCAAAAACATCATGCTAAGTGAAAGAGGCCAGACACAAAAAGCCACATATTGTATGATTCCTTTTATATGATATATCTAGATGAGATCTATCGCCAGAGAGCAGAATGTAGATTAGAGGTTGTAGGGGCTGGGGGGAGGGTGAATGGGGAGTGACTGCTAAATGCATAAGAAGTTTTACTTTGGAGTGTTGAAAGAACTGCTTTTTTGGTCACAGTTTCTATACTGTGTGATGCAGAATGGGAGGAAAGGCATGGACGGTAGGACTGCAGAGGTGGATGGAAATGGAGGTGGACTCTGAGAGGTGCTCCTGGCTCCCCTTTCTTGGGGACAATCTGAGAGATGGCAGAGGCACCACATGCCCCAGACAAAAGCTAAGTACCTCTAAATCAACACAGTCCTGGTGCTGTGGAGGGCAGAGAAGCCCAGGAATAAATCACAGAGCTGGCTGTTGAGGATACTGGACAGTCCTATGGTGAGAACCCCTGAGCAGTTTCAGCAGGCAAGAGGAGAGGAGAGGGTGTTTTAGGAGGTGTCATGCAGGCCAGTTGTCCTCAAATCGTGCCCTGGGGATTGCTGAGTGATCTGTAGACATGTTCAGGGCCAGTTTAAAAGTATTTTCACAAGAATATTAAGCTGTAATTGGCCTTTTCACTCTCATTCCCTCACAAGTGTACACTGAAGTTTTACTAGAAGCTACCAGGCGTGTGGTATCGTGATTAGCTGAATAAAGAAGCAGTGATGAGAGGGGCCCCTGGGTGGCTCAGTTGGTGGTGACCAACTCTTGGTTTTGGCTCAGGTCATGATCTCAGAATCAGCTATGGGAATCTAGTTGTTTTCTATTAAGCCAGACACTAAAGAGATTTGGGAAAATATAAAACAATTCCACTCTTCTTTAAAGTTTTTTTTTCCCCATTAAAGTTTTTAAAATTATTGCCTTCTTTTTCATAAGACTCTGTTATTTATCTTACTGGATTTATTATTGTCATTAAAGTGAATGAATAAATATATCTTTTTAAGTTCTCAGTTTTAATTTCTAACAGGGTAACTATCAATAGATAGAATTCAAATATACAAAAGCTCTTTGGGTTCCTCAAATTTTGAAGAGTGAGACCAAAAAGTTTGAGAACTGCTGGTATAGGTTATAAAATGGATCTCTTTTCATGATTTTGGTGGGACCCATGTAAAACCTGGACCATGTGGGCTTTTAATTCTTTGGGGGCTTGATCATAGGAACTTTAAAAAAAAGACTGAAATTGCTGGTCAGCTAAGCTAAAAAAACACTCTGCTAAAGGCTTATGTATTTTCGAATTTTGTTTTCTAAATTGACTATATCATCATTTCCTCACCTGAACATTTTATCATCCTGTTTCCTCCTTGATATTACATACTGCCTATTCTCTAAAATCCGGGACCTAATCCCTGTTCCAACTTTCTTCACATAGAAATATCCAAACAAGATAAATTCCAGCTGGGAACCAGGCAGCTCTAAGTTGTTGTGGCTCTCTGGTCTTGAATGCAACACAGGCAGTGAAATCATTCATCCTTTCTAATGACAAATAAATATTTGTTTCATGGGAAGAAAGTCAAATTTCATGACTAGTAACACTATCAAAATTAAAATCACTCTTATCAAAAGCCCAAGAGATCTTCTGTAGAGGTCTTCTATTCAATAAAGCAAAATGCTCTTGATCCAATGAATTTACAAATCCATCAGAATTTATTGTAATAGTCTTTTTTTTTTTTAAAGATTTTATTTATTTATTTGACAGAGAGAGACATAGCGAGAGCGGGAACACAAGCAGGGGGAGTGGGAGAGGGAGAAGCAGGCTTCCCGCAGAGCAGGGAGCCCGATGTGGGACTCGATCCCAGGACCCTGGGATCATGACCTGAGCCGAAGGCAGACGCTTAACGACTGAGCCACCCAGGTGCCCTATTGTAATAGTCTTTAACTCATTGATCCATGATCATTATAATCTCAATAAAGACTGAAAACTGATATAATATCCCCCCAAACAATTTGTAAGCTGGAGATATTAATGGATGTCATCTGGTTAATTATATTAGTATGGGTTTTCTAGAGAAACAGAACCAATAAGATATAGATAGATAGATAGAATGATAGATATAGATACATACACTCTAAGATATTATAGTCCTATAAATAATAGGACTGTACATATAGCCTATAATACATATACACACATCATATCTATCATTAGCACACTGGAGATTCAGGAGAGCTGATGGTATATTTCCATTCTGAGTCTGAAGGCCTGAGAACCAGGAGAGCTGATGGTATAAGCTCCAGCCTGATTTTGAGTCTAAAGGCAGGAAAAGATGGATGTGTCAGCTCAAAAGACAATTAGGCAGAGAGGGTGAATCTCTCCTACTCAGATTCTTCTGTTTTATTCAGGCCTCCAATGGATTAGATGAGGCCCACCCACCTTGGGAGGGGCAATTGACTACACTCAGTCTACACAAGCACATGTTAATCTCACACAGAAACATCCTCACAGACACATCTGGAATAATGTTTTACCAAATATCTGGGCACCCCATGGTGCAGTCAAGTTGACACAAAAAATTACCATCACAGTAATTTTCTAAATTCTCCTTTTTAAAACCATGGGGGCCGTATGTCATTGGGGTGGAGGTATTGAATCCTCTATCCCTGTGGGTATTCTGAAGATCCACAAGCCCAGTGTGGAATCCCTGTTTATGAGGATCATGCCGAATGCCTACCTGGCATATCCAACTTGGAAACCCTAGAATATTAAAGCAGCTACTAGAGTTCCCTTTGCACCAGGGCCCATAGTCATGATGAAGTGACAAAAAGGACATTCAAGGACTGATTCATTTCAGACTAAGACTCAAAGCAGAGAAAGTTACATGAAGCTGCCTTAGTCATTTCAAGGTTTGTGAGGAGATGTGGACTGAATATGCAGGGGCCTCATCCCAAATTAGAAGAAAGTTGATATACAAGAGGAGCGCCTATTATTTATTAGGGGCTGTGAATTTATGTATATTTCCTAAGGTTGTTCTTGTCACAGCCCATCTGAGGGACCCATTTGAAGGTTCCTAATGGCCAGAGTGACTTCACCATGTGGATCAGCTGTGAAAGTATCCTTCCCAGGTGTCCTCAGATGCAGAGCTACAGTAAGTATCTCCTCCATAAATATCTGTCACTGAGTTTTCACCAAAGCCACAGAGGGAATGAAGTAATAATGCTTTTCTGCTAAAGTGGAGATATGGGCATTTCTACACATGCCTGTGTGCCAGAAACAATGTTATACATGAGCACCCTGCTGGTAGAGGGTTGTTAACTAGAGGGAGAAGTCAATAGCAAGGGAGGGCAGCCCAGCATCATGTCAAAAGCAGGCATGTGGGGGTGTGGGGGTTGGGCAACAGAGAGGACAGCCAATCAAGGTATTAGTATGCTTACACAGGCAAGGGCTAGGGCAGGAAATTCAAGAGGAGAAGGCTGAGAAAAGAGGGACACTGAGTGGGGAAGGAGGCTAGGGTACAAATTAACCCAAGGCATCCTCACCAAGCTAGTTGGAAAGTCTGGGGAAGGTGCCACATCAGTGGGGATCTCAAGGGACAGCCAAAGCAATATACAGTTAAATGTTCAAGAAGCCGGGAAAGCAAAGGGATAGAGAGGCTTCAGGGAGATGACTGTGCGTCCAGGGTTTGAGGAACATAGGGTACTGATATCTAACTCCCACCTGACAAGAGGCTAGGGGTGAGACTGCCCAGGTGTGGGCTGGATCTGGACCCACTGGGTCACCTCAAAATGGATCCCACACAAGAGGACTGTCTGGAGGATATATGAGCCTCAGATGTCCAGGGGGACAGGGTTGGAAGAAGTAGGTAGAAGAGAGGTTGGTGTTATGCAGCTTACAAGCTTCCTCTGTTCACTTAACTTATCTTGGGGTCAGTCAGCGCCCAGTAGACCAGTTCACATAGATCATCTACACAGTGCCCCTGATTTATAGCCAACGCACTGGTATTAGATGGTTTTCTATGGTGAAGGAGTCAAGATTGGAAAGAACATTGGAAATCTGGAGTACTTGTGAAGTTTATTTAGCCCAATCCCCACCCTGCCTAGACTGCCCATCATACTCCCTCTGGGGCATAGTGTCCTTGACTTGTTCATTCAGTCTTAAACAATTAGGGAGTGCTCTTGGTAAACTTGTGAGGTCGCTGAGGTGGAACGCTGGTATTCATTTTCTTCATCTGCCTCTTACTTTTTGGTGTCCTTTCCCCATTCCTCCTCCCACAAGTATCATCTTGGGACTTACTGGGTGATAAGTAATCCCCTCTCCACTTGCACCCATGGAGACTTGCCTCCTATGATGGTGCTCTCCCCTTGGGTTCAAATTCTGCCCCTTCCATTTACTAGCTGTGTGGTCATTTTGGGATCTAGTCTTTCATATGGAAAACATTGATAGAAAAGTACCAAACCAGAGAGTCACTGTGAGGATTAAATTAGACAATCAACGACACATAGTGAGCACACCATGAGTGTTATCTATTATCATTTGAACAGTGATCCGAAAAGGACTTAATATGCATACTTAGGATTATCTGGAAAACCAAGTATTATACAAAGATTTCAGTGACTGTCTGTGTCTTTATATGTTACTGGGACATACTGGTACAGTGGTCACTGGAAGATACAGCACTTAACTTGTACTACAAGGTTTCTCTAATTAAGAGCCAGGGATATATTGTTAGGTGTCACCAGGTTCACAGATTTGAGAAATGTTGCTATGTACTAAATGGATAATGCCTTCAAGTACATACAACTGACAAACCACAAATGTCCTTTGAGTAAGAATTGTGACATAAATACCAATAAATGTGGCCATGGTATCTCTAAATACAAATGTGTTACAGCCATGTGCTATGTGAGGGGTGGCTAACCTGCTCTGGGTCCCCTGGTACTCTGGAGCTTGCTCTCTGCTCAGAACTGGAAACCTAGAGTGTAAGATCTCTAAGATCTTTCCAGCTGTACAATTCTAAAATAGTATGTCCTTCAAAATGTAGGAAATCATATCACAACACAGAGGCATACGATATTGTTATGGACTGAATGTTTGTGTCCCTTCAAAATTCATATGTTGAAGTCCCAAGGTCATGAGGGTGGGGCCCCATGATGGGATTAGTGTCCTTATAAGAAGAGGAAGAGAGACCAGAGTTCTCTGTCATATGAGGACACAGCAAGAAGATGGATGTCTGCAAGGCAGGAAGAGAGCTCTCACGAGGAACAGATCCACTGGCACCTTGATCTTGGACTCCCAGCCTCCAGAACTGTGGGAAATAAATGTCGGTTGTTTAAGCCACCTAGCCTGTGGTATTTGTGATAGCGGCCCGAGCAGACTTAGACAGATGGCAACCTAAGCACCCTATTTGGTATAAGTAGCATTAAATCAATTAGGGGTTCATTTGGGACAAGAATTTGCATTCCATAGCTCATGATTACTGATGGATCCTAGCTAGCTACCTTACTAAGAATTTTACCAGAAAACTTACAGAAGACTTGGCACAATTCTTCCCAGAACACCTGCAGCCTTAATTTAATAATGGGCAGGATGGAGTCATGAGGCCTGAGGTTGGATTTCTCCTCTACTGCTAGGTAGCTGCTTGATCTAGAAGGTTCTTTCTCTTTTTGGGTTCCAAGTACTCAGTGGCTTACCAAGAACAGAGCAAAGGGATCGGCCACCTCAGTTGCAGGCAGAAAGGGGAAGCACCATTGGTAAAGAATTTTAAAATAATAATAAAACCAACTAAAAGTCAGCCAGCTTTTTATTATCACTGTACTCTAGCAACTCTAAACAAAGTCAGTAATAAAGAAGTCCTCACTTGAGAGTCTTTTTTGGTTTAAGTTCTAAACAATTGGTGCAATTACTATAGATTTTTAATAATATTTATGTCAACTTCAGCATATTTGTATTACTTATTCATTATATTAGTTTTTCTATTGCTGCATAATAAGCTGCCACAAACTCAGTAGCTCAAAACAACATTCCCTTCTCGGTATATATCCAAAGGAAATGAAATCAGTATTTGGAAGACATATCTGCACCCTGTGTTCACTGAAGCACTATTCACAATAGCCAAGACACGGAACAACCTAAGGTTCTTTGATGGATGAATGGATAGAGAAAATGTGAGACAGACACACACACACACCCCGGAATATTGTTCAACCATGAGAAACAAGGAAATCCTTCATCTGTGAACCATGGGCATTATCAATAGCATGGGCATTATGCTAAGTGAAAGCAGCCAGACACAAAAAAGGCGACTGAGTTCACTGCATGAACTCAATTATACATAGAATCTAAACTAGTCAAACTCAGAAGCACAGAGTAGAAAGGTTGTTGTCAGGGGTTGGGGGATAGAGGAATTGGGGAGATGTTGGTCAAAGGGTACAAAGTTTCAGTTATGCAGAATGAGTAAGTTCTGGAGGTCTAATGTCACAGCACTGTGACTATAGTGAAAAATACTGCATTGTATACTTGAAATTTGCTAAGAGGGTAAATCCTAAGTGTTCTTGCCACACACAAAAAAGTATGTGAGGGGGCGCCTGGGTGGCTCAGTCATTATGCGTCTGCTTTTAGCTCAGGTCATGGTCCCAGGTCCTGGGATTGAGCCCCGCATCGGGCTCCCTGCTCAGCGGGAAGCCTGCTTCTCCCTCTCCCACTCCCCCTGCTTGTGTTCCCTCTGTTGCTGTGTCTCTCTTTGTCAAATAAATAAATAAAATCTTAAAAAAAAAAGTATGTGAGATGGGATGGATATGTTAATTAGCTTGTGGTGATCATATCCCAGTATATACATATACCAAAACATCAAGCTGTCTCCACATCTTAAGTATATACAATTTTACTTGTCAGTTATGCCTCAATAAAGCTAACAAACAAACAAACAAAAAACCCAGCACCCATTTATTAGCTCCCAGCTATGTAGATCCAGCACAGTGTGGCTCAACTGCTTTTCTGCTCCAGGTCCCAAGACAGAAGTCAAACTGTCAGCAGCCTGAATCTTTGGCTCCTAAGGCCACTCACGTTCTTTGCCCTGTGGCCCCCTCCATCCTCAAGCCAGCAGCAAAGCATCAGAAATTTCTCCTGCTTCACATCTTGGATTTCTTATGTCTCTGACCTCCACAGCCAGATTTAAAGGGCTCATGTGATTAGGCCAAGCCACTTGGATAATCTCCCTACAAGATCAACTAATTTGAGACCTTAACTACATCCACAGAGTCCCTCATAACAGTGCCTAGATGAGTGTTTCACTGAATAATGGGAGAAGATGCCTCTGCACCCTGGAACGTGGGGGTCATCTTAGAGCTCTGCCCACCATAGTCCTTAATAAACTTTCTGTACCAGGGAACATTAATTCAGAGAACTTCCAACTATACAGTTGGCCCTGGGTTAGCCTGGACTCAGCTATACCCATTCCTTTTGAGAGTAAACTTGTGTTCTTTTGAGTGAGTTCACTTCAAGTTCGTGTCTAATCTCTGTCAAACTACATATTCCTGCATTTAAACAGATTTAATAAATCTATAATAACAATAAGAAATAAATAAGAAATAAACAATGGTAGCAGAATGATTGCAAAGATGAAGAAACAAAATACAAGTTGCTTCTATTCTGACTTTCTATATAACCACTTGGAGTTTTCACTTCTGAAATTTAAAACTGTGAAACCATGCAAAGTGCAAGGTAGGATATTTCTATTATGTACAAATTTTCCATACACAAAATGCATGATTAAATTTGAGTAAATTTTGAAAATGTATTTAAAATTCAATTTTTTTTTTTTACCTTACTGTGATTCAGTGGCTATTAAATTGCACTCTTGTCCATTACCATGATGGACCAATTTTTAAGTATACATCTTTCTCCTCAATATTAAAAAAATTATTGTAATTAAAAAACAGTAATCCACTGTTTCTTTCCTTTCTTGTACTGAAAATGTGCGTCCTTTTTTGTATTGGGTATTTATTTTGTTTTACTGTCATGACTATATATAGAAAGCTCAAGAAAAAGAAAATTTTACTGCATTTTTTTCTGGCCATTAACATCACTTATTCCATCTCATGATTATTGCTGAAACACAGTTTGTTGCAAAAGAGGGAGAGGGATAAAAACTGATCACATAAACTTGGTAGCCACTGTAGGTGCTTGGAGCAGTTTCAGGTAACATTAGCAGAGGCTGACATTTCCTGGCTGTCTCCCACATTCGGGAGACTGCGGTAAGTGCTTTGTAGACATTATCTCATTTAAGCTGCACAAAATCTTCATTTTCCAGATAGGAAGCAGCCCAAAGAGTTGGCACACTTGTGAGTATAGAAGCTGAAACTCGAACCCAGGCCAAGTCCACTCACCATGTCACTAACAGGCAATGTGTAGAAAAGCCTTAATTTGTTGAAAGCAACATGTTTGTGTTTGTTTTTTCCTGTTAGTCCCACCTCAGGGTGGGCAGCCCCATGATTTCCTGACCCAACTTCTCTGCTGAAGCAAACAGAACAGGCCAACCCCTTTCCACCCTCCACAGTTTTGTGCCTGAGCAAGGCTGACCTGCCTGATGCTGAGTTTCCCATCAGCTCCCCTTCTTCTGGCTCCATCACTAGCTTGGGGACAGTAAAGAAAGCAAGGCTTGCTCTGATATTTTTTAATCTGCTTGCCTGCGTCTTAGTTCTTTTATAGCAAGTGTGTGTGGTTGATAGGTGTAACCCCAGCACCTCCCAGGGTCCTTGGTACATCCTATGGGTTTAAGAAATGTTTGTGGAGCTTACTCGGCTGGCTGAATGCAAGCTACTGGTTAAGAAGGTGTTTGGAAACTCTCTGGGAATTCTGTTTAATACTGCAACTCTGATCTCACATGAATGATGATCAATTCCTTCCTCTGGCAGGAAGTAGTGGTCTGGTTTCCTCAGCCAGAAATTTTCCCCTGCGACTGTGGTAGATTAAAACGGAAGGAGCAAGCAAAGCTGTGGATCAGGCAGGACGGTCAAGGTCAGCATGGCTGTCCAATGTGTCCAATCACACTGTCAATGGAAGGAGAGTCTGGTTGTCACTAGAGCCAGGTACAAATATTCCAGTTCTCTCCTGCTGGTGCACGTCAGGACTGTACATCTCTGAACCCACTGCAATGAGGCATGACCATGTGACTTGCTTTGGCCAATGAAATATGAGCAGAAGCTTTGGGAGCTTGTAATTCACCATGTTGCCTTCTTCCGCCCTAGTGATCATGAAATTGTGTGTGGAGCAGGAACGTCCATCAGCCTGGGTCCCTAAACGATTGTAGTGAGCAGAAGTCCTCCACCAACCCACAGAGGACAAGTAGTGTGAGCAGGAAATAAACTCTTGTCATTATTAAGTCACTAAGATTTTTAGATAGATATTGTAACAGTACCTCACCTCTCCTGACTAACATGGAGGACCTCAGGCATGTATGTGGAGGCTGAAGAGGACATCAAGGAACTGAAGAGTTCGGAAAAGAGAAACAGGAGATGTGGATCAAGAGGTCAAGTGGGCTGGGGGTCTGGGTAGACCCTTGTCTATGGCTGGGCTTTACACAGTCTGTGCTGCAGGCTGGCTCCTTCTGAAGGTCCCGAGTGGGAAAGGTAAAGCACAGGCAGTGCAGTGACACCATCTAGGAGATATGGCAATGATGATTTTTTTAATAAAGATTTTATTTATTTGACACAGAGAGAGATAGCGAGAGCAGGAACACAAGCAGGGGGAGTGGGAGAGGGAGAAGAAGGCTTCCCGCTGAGCAGGGAGCCCGATGTGGGGCTCGATCCCAGGACCCTGGGATCATGACCCGAGCCAAAGGCAGAAGCCTAATGACTGAGCCACCCAGGTGCCCCGCAAATGATGATTTTGTGGCAAATGCTGACTGTCGGACTCTTCTGATGGGGGAAGTGGTGGCAGGAAAAGGGTCCGGAAGAATGTATGTCATGCACTGAGCAGTTTGATCCCGGAAAGTTCTAACTTTCTTAAAAAATGAGTGAGTTGGGATATCCACAAAGGAGGAATAACTCAGACTTCCTGTGTGGGGAACAGTGCTTAGCTGTCAGTGAGTTATCATTTTATCACACATGTCTAGCGGCTAATGCACTTACTCTGGGGCCATGCCTAGAACAGAGAATTTCTTGTGGAACATTGGTCATTATTCATACATTCATTCTGCAAATATTTGAGATCCTAGGCACTGAACCTACCACAGTGAGTAGACAGGCTTCATGGATATTATGGTCTGCATAGAGCTGAATAATTAATAGCAATTTACAATATGGATTGTTAAGTACTCTGACAGACCTAAGTCCAGGTTATCCAGAAGAAAGCCACATGAACTAGTCTGGGAGGTTCACAAAGAACAAGGCTGCTAGTTACTGCATTGGGAGTTAAGTACCTGTTGCTGTGAAGCAAATGTCCCCCACTCTTAGAGATCAATGCAAGCTTTCCTTTCAAGGACCAAAAAGAGCAGGGAAATATTAAGTTGCCTGAGGATCTGAATGCAATATAAAAAGTTCTGAAAGTCAAAGGTCTTGGAATAGAACACTCACGAGGTGAAGGCTTATGATTCATACTCTCGGGTTCACTTCGTGGTCAAACCAAAAAAGAAAAAAAAAATCTGGGGAGTTTGAAGGAAGCCAGGTATCTGGAATGAATTAACTAGTTCTTTTTCCCTCTCTCTCTCTCTCTCTCTCTCTCTCTTTTTTTTTTTTTTTAAATTATGAGTACTACCAGAAACTCAAGAGACCCGAGACTATCAGAAAATTATAATATCACAATGATAACAGGGCTAGGTGCCTATCTAGAGTTAACCCTTCCCATTCCAGAGAGTCCTACCATATCATCCCTATCCCACTTCCTTCCACTGACCAGACCTTTTCATCCCTCAAAATCTACTTCCCAGAATTACACAAAACAAACTCTAAGCAGTGGTTCCCTGTCAAGAATAGAAGCACATGGGGAGTGAGAAGTTAGTCCACTTTTTGCCTTTTTTTTTCCAATTTTTGTATTTTTTTCAATAATACAAGCATGTATTATTTTGTTTAAATGAAACCAAAAATAAACCACTAAAAATGCACCTCCTCCATGGAAGGTTCTCTGATTCTCTAGAGTGGAGTGACCTCTTGCTCTTCAAGTCTCATTGCCTTCTACCTTAACTAACTTTCACAGCTAAGTCTTTTCCCTTTCTCTAGACTATCAGTCCCAGCTAGAGTCATCTGTAGCATGAGCATGGTTGTGTACTGGGAACTCATCTAATGTTTAGTGGATGGATAGATACCTGTAATGTTGGCACCTTACTTCATGGGAATCGTGGTTTGCTTGTGTGTGTGTGTGCATGCACACACACATGCATGCGAGCATGTACATATGCACTAGAAATTCATTTCTTTAACTGAATCCCCAACTTTGCACAGTTTAGTAGATGTAACAACTGTTTTTCATTCCCTTCTGGTTTCTACACACCTCCATCAGGAAGAAGCTGGCCTATCATTTCCTCAAGAAATGTGAAATAGCAGTACATAGGAGCTGACGGGAGTTGGGGAAATCTACAGCTCTTCCTCTGGTGAGGAAACAGGACTCTGAGCCAGCATTAGTCCTGAAAGGCCTGCATCCCTCACCCCCGCATCTGTGTGTGCCTGGGAAGCTGGCCTCCCTCCCACACCACTGTGCATTTTTCCCTCGTGGGTCCACTAGATGGCCTTCAACGAACACAGTGACTTTGAGGAGGCCCAGATTGAAAGAGGAAATACTTCTCTGCTTATTTGTTCATTTGTTTGCTTTCTCTTCCACCATTTGTCCCCATAAATCCCTTGAAGTATCACTCATATTAACAATACCTTGTGGATTTGAGAATGGGGAAAGTGCCATGGCAGAGTTGAAACTATGGACCTTCAAGCAGAGATTTCTGATTATTGGCAGAATGATAACTGATTTTCTGAGTGTTAGCATTTTGTTAATCACACATATACAACTCTCACTGAAAGAAATGAACAGTAAAATAAATCTAGAGGCTCATTATATATCTATTAAACTAGTTAAGATAAGGAGTAATGGCAAGACCTAGTATGGCAGGCCTGTGAGGGAGGAGGCTCATTTGCACATTGCTGGTACCTCGTATATAGTGTGGCTTTTATGAAGCAATAAAGCTTTATGTAAGAGCTATAAAATAACTCATATACTTTAACCAGGAAACTTTACTCTGAGGAAAAATCCAAAAGTTAGAAAAAAAGCAAGCAGCATAAAAATGTTTTGATCACTGCTATTTGTAGCAGTGAAAAACTTGGAAACAACTTGAGGGCTCAACAATGGGGAATGACTCAGGGTATCAGTATAATAGCTGGGCATTACAAATGGTGGAAAGTGTGACCTCTACCTGTATCTGTGCATGTGAAGTCACGTTAATGACATTTTCTCTTGTTAAAGACTAATTTCCTGGTTTAGAGAGTGACACTAGGAGCAGGTTATTTTCCTCTGAGTGAGCTCTGCTACAGACATTGGTGTGTCACCAGATAGGGGCTGAACAAAAGTAAATTCAAAAGCTACCTTCCCTGAGAGGAAGTGGACAGTCCCTCCGTCAGGGAGAATACAGCGCAGCCTTCCGGGGAGAGGGAACTGGAGGAGGTCTTAGTCACCTTGGGCAGCTAGAACGAACTACCACAGACTGGGTAGTCTAAACAACAGACTTTTATTTCTCACAGTTGTGGAGACTAGGAAGTCCAAAAAAGGTGCTGGCAGATTCAGTTCCTGGTCAGGTTTCTCTTCCTGGCTTACAGACAGCCATTTGCCTGCTGTGTCCTCACAGGGCAGGGAGGAGGAGGTTCTGGTCTCTTCTTCTAATCCCATTATCTTCATGACCTCATAAACCTAATTACCTTCCAAATACCCTACCTCCAAATACTATTGTGTTGGGGATTTGGCTTCAACATAGGAGTTTTGAGGGGACACACATATTTAGTCCGTGGCAGGGAACAATTCCACCAGCAGATGTTAAGCATTGTATAGAAATAGCCCAGGCCAGGGGAATGCTTGAGAGCTGCTTCCTTTGTGGGACTCACTGGGTATAGTTGTGGTTCTAATGGAGACAGGCTGGGCTCTCAGGGGCTAGCCCACACATGTACAGATGAACTACTGTCTGCTCAGATTGCATCACTTAACAATCATAGACTTTTTATTCTGATCTAGCATTTGAACCTACATTCAAACTACCACACAATTACATGTTACACTATTTTGTGTATAACTTAGGGCCTACAGGCTTGAACTACTTTAGGGGATAGTCTGGTGATCAAAGGGAAGAAGCCATGTGATAAGGCAGCATTTGTTTAGTAGATGTAAGTCTACTCCCAAGTCCCAAAAGGGAGATTTTCCGGGCATCCTTTCCACTGCAGTAAAAACAGGTAGGATATAAGGCAACATTGATTGCTGCAACACAAAAATGTATATTTGAGCTCTGACAAGTTAAGCATTGCAAATTAAAAAGGGTCATATAGAATATAAGGTTTGGTTCCTTTCTCCTATAAGATTGTAGAGTTAAAAATAAAATTTTTAAAAATTGTTCAAGATTTCCTTAAAATCAGAGATAGCTTTCATGATCACACATTAAAATTTTTGCTAAGCACTTACTGTGTTCTGGACCCTGTGCTAGATACCAAGGTTACATCATTGAATAACATAGACCACTGTCTTGACCTTTATCAAGCACAGTCTAGTGTAGAAGGCAACACTTACAGAATTAATTAATGCTATAGTGACAGGTGCTACAAAGGAGAACCCCAACTGCTATGAGATTGAATATCAAAGGTCCTATTTAAATGGGAATGTGGTGTGAGAATGGGGACTCAAAGATTGTTTTTTTAAAAATGTGGTTTAGACAGACTTGAAGGGTAGAGGTTAGTTGAGTGTGATCAGCCAGGTAGAGCTGCCATAACAAAATACTTTTGGACTGGGCAGTTTAAACACCAGAAATCTATTTCTCACAGTTTCGGAGGCTGGGAAGTCAAGATCAAAGTGTCAGCTGAGTTGTTTCTGGTGAGGATTCTTCCTGGCTTATAGCTGGCTATGTCCTTGCTATGTCACATGGTGGGGAGGGGCAGGGAGAGCTCTCTTGTGTTTCTTTTTATAAACAGATATGAATACTACTGGATTAGGGCCCCACTCTTATTACTTCATTTAACCTTATTTACCTCCATAAAGTCCTTGTCTCCAAATTTAGTCACACTGGGGGGCTGGGGCTTTAACAAATGAATTTTGGGAGGATACAAACATTCAGTCCATAACACTGAGAATAGGGGGAAAGAAGGAAGGGTATTATAAGTAGAGGGAGCAACAGGTGCAAAGGTCCAGGGCAGGAAGTGAAGGAATGACCCTGTGGCTAGAAAGGCAAAAGTGGAAGCAGGAGGAGAGGTTGGATTAGCCTGAGCCATGGAGGCCAAGTGAAGGATTTTGTTCTAATCTAGAAGTAATGGAAAACCACTGAAAGGTCTGAAGCAGGGGAGTGATACTGGAGGGCAAGAATGAATGTGGGGCAAGTAGTCTGGAAGCAAGAGATGATGGAAGCCTGGACTCTGGTAGTGGTTTCAGAGATGGAGAGAAGGAGATGGATTTGTAATATGTTTTGGAGGTAGAATCAACAGGACTTAGTAAAAGTTTGAACAGGAGAAGAGGATGTCAAACATGATTCTTGGTGTTCAGCATGAACAACTCTACAGATGTTGGCCATTAATGGGGAGGGTTTTGGAGGAGGAGCAAGTTTGAGGTGGGGGAAGGGCAGGCTGGCTAGTTTAGTGTGGACAGTTAATTTGGAGATATCTATAAAGTTTTCAAAGATGAAATTGGATATACAGGAGAGGTCTGAGCTGGAGATACCCATTTGGGGACAAGTGAATGGTATCAGCTAAGGAGAGAGTAGAGAGTGAGAAAAATAGAAAGCCTAGGATTGAACCCTGAAGAACACCATTTATAGGTTGAGTAAGGGAGGGCAAGGCAGTGAAGGAGGCTGAGAAGTGGTCAGTGAAGTAGGAGAGAAACCAGGAGAACAGGATGCCATAGAAATCAGTGGGAGAGAGTATTTCAAGAAGGTGGTGGTCAACACTGGTGAATGCTGCTGTCAAGTCAAGAAGAGGACTGAGATGTCTCTATTGTTTTTAGCAACTTCCATGGCCTTCCTTGGAAAGGCAGATTTTGTGGAGTTGTGAGGCTAAGACAATCTTGAGTGGGTTGGGAAGTCAGTGGAAGGTGAGGAAGTTTGGCTGTGAGGGGCAGAAGAGGTGGTGTGGGAGATGGAGACAATGTGGGACTGAAGGAGGGGTTCTGCAAGATGGAGGAGACCGATTGGGTTTTATTGGATCTATTAGAAGGATCTATTATCTGACTGGAGGGGGTCCAAGATATCCTTACTGGGAAGGCCAAAGAGGATGGGTCTAGAGCCCAGGAGGAGCACCAGCCTGAGGGGGAAAGACACAAAGGTCCCAGCTTATCTGAGGAGGAAAGGGAGAAAGGGAGATGATTGACTAAGGAAATAAAAAGCTGACTGGATGTCTTGCGCTGGGGTTGGGGGCTGTTGTTCACTGTTAGCTTCTCAGTGGGGTGACCAGCCTGGGCCACGAGTTGGGGAATCCCTAATAACACTACTTTCAAGTCTCTCCTCTTGGGCCATCTGATGCCCCTGAGGAGAAGCTTCCAGCATTCTCTGCAGAGGGTGAAGACCTGCTTGCCTGTGCTCTGGGAGCCGTGTGAGAGAAGAGGACTGCCCACCACAGATTTGAGTAGACACAACATGTCATTTTCCTATCCTTTTAGTACAGGGTCCCGTCCTCAGTTGTGCCTGATAGTCCCAGTTCTGAGCGCTCTCACCATAGACCAAATCTCCAGTCTCCTGACAGGGTTGGGGAGAGGCAATTATGGTGTGGAGCGGAGGGGGCACCTGTAGACCTCCTCTACCCCCAATTTCAGAAGCACTTGCTGCCGTCCTGTAAACTGTGTAGATCTCAGCTTTCTGCACTGCTGGATTTGGCTTTCATCTGCTTTCCAGCTTCTAAAACCTCATTGCCTCCTCTCCTGCTCATTTTATCGTAGTTTGGGTTTCAGGAGAGATCAAAGTCAGAGGCAGGTGTTTAGCTCACCATCTGTATCTAGAAATCAGAACCAGAGCCTGTGGATTGTGAAAGAATACTTTTGCTTGTGTAGGAAAGGAAGAGGACCCAGAGCCTTTTGTCCCCTCTGCTGCTATATGGATACCAACACCTCAAACCAGCCTGCTCACCGAGGCACATCAAACCAAACCAAGCAAAACGGAGACCACGCACCGATGGTAAAAACTCCAGACTCTGAGGCTCTGTCAACTTGGATTTGGAATTACATAGGCCCAGAGCCTTCAGTCTCACTGGTGGCCTTTAGCAGCCAAAGATAAAATGAGACAAATTTAGAAACACTTCTGCATCTTCCTAATATAATGATTCATGAAATTTCCTTTAAGTCCAGAGAAATGATTTCTTTTTCTGAAGTTTTAAAAAAGGAATTTTAAAAAAATTTTTTGCAGAAATCAAAAAAAGAAAAAAAAAAAAAAAGACGAAGAAGGCAAACTTAACCATAATCCTATCTGCTGCACACACACATGATTTTGTTGTTTTGTTTTTTCAGATTTTCAAACATTTCTGGTCCACAGATATTCACAATACTACAGAAAAAATCTATTTATAGGTCACCTCTTATTGGTTTGTAAAAGTAGTCATTCCTCTAATCCTTTCAGGGCCGAAGCCAGGCCCCTTTCTGAAGGAAGAGCATGACCTGTTTCAGGTAAATAACATATAGAACAATCCATTAATTGTCTAATAGGGATGGGGCACCGTCCCCTCCTTCTAAGAAGCCCCTTGCTCAGGTGCTTAAGTAAACTAGGGAGACAGACACTGCTCTGACAGTGACTTGCACATTGTAGAGAGCCCTGACTCCAAATCTTCCCTATTGGTCTGCCATGCTTCTTCCCTATTACAGCTCCTTCTGGGGAAGCAAGTGCCTCAAGGGAGCCCTGAATTTCAGAGTACATAAGGGCCTTTCAGGACATTTGGCCCAGCACTTGCACAGTGCCTGAATCTCTCTTGCAGCACCCCTGACTAGTAGGTGTCTACCCTTGCTTGCAAGCTCCCATGGCCTGGAACTAGTAGCTGTCCACCCTTGCTTGTAAGCTCCTGTGGCCTGGAACTAGTAGGTGTCCACCCTTGCTTGTAAGCTACCATGGCCTGGAAACTCAGTACTGGAAAGCTCCAGTGTTCAGACACATCCTTGGGACTACATAATTCATCAATCCCTTAGCCCCCTAATTTACTTATTCTTATGAATTAATTGTGATCAGGTAATATAGCCTAGGGAGGCCAGGCCAGGTTGGGCACTACATTGGGGGTTTGGGGCACCCAGGTGGAATGTGTGTTCCAGGCTGGGTGCCAGAGAGTGAGTAAGCAGGCATGAGCACAAAAAGAAAGCCTTGCCTGTTATTGTCACCCCAGAAGGTCCTGCTAACAGCCATTCCTGAACTCTCCCTGCATGTGCAAGTCCAATACAGTGCCTGAAATGAATTTATCTATCAGCTGCTCTGTAGCTCCTTCTGACATCCTGCTTTCTAGTTATTCACACCTGCTGATCTATCCTTACCCCTATCCCCACATAGCCCTGAGATAAGGCCCTGACCCCTAGATCAGATAATCCTATTTAGGGCATAGTAAAGACTTGCAACCCCCTGTGGTGGACATTATGGGCTGTCCCCTCTCATCCATTCTAAGCCCCTTCTGAAGTGCCTCCTTGTTCTGTAGCCACTTGAAAGCTAGCAACTACATTTCCCAGGTTTCCTTGCAACCAGGGTTTTGGTTGTGATCTAGGCTCCTCCAGTGAGATACACCAAAGTGTGAGACTCAATTTGGACCTGAACCAAGACGAAGAGGGCAGAGGGTAAGGCAGTCATTTTGCCAGCGTTGGACTGCTGAGGAGGCTGTGAGTTCCATGGGAAGGCTTTCTGCAATGTGGCGCAAGTGTGCTTCTGAGCCTGGGAATTGTTCCTGGAAGTTCCCACTTGAATTGGCTCCTTACAATGATTTTTTCTAAACCACATAATATTCAGTAATGAATCCCTTGAACTGGCCAGAGTGGTTTCTGTTGCTTGCAAGAAAACTCTTTTTAAAGTCCCCTCAGACTCTGGATGACATAATATTTAATGTGGATATTAATATTTAAT
Source organism: Mirounga leonina (assembly GCF_011800145.1). Classification (NCBI taxonomy): domain Eukaryota; kingdom Metazoa; phylum Chordata; class Mammalia; order Carnivora; family Phocidae; genus Mirounga; species Mirounga leonina. The sequence goes on from NW_023270305.1 coordinate 72,588,859, forward strand.
ACCCATATTAATGACACACACGCGCGCACACACACACACACGCACACACACACGAGTCTCACTGAACATCAGAATAACCTAATATGTAGCATTATCCTTATTTGGGAGATGAATTGAGACTCAGGGAATTTAACAACTTTCCCAAGGTTTTATAGCTAGTAAATGGCAGACCCAGGATGTGAAGGTACCGAAATCCAGAGACTATCTTATTCTTCTCTGCACTGCATCCAAGGCAGTCCTCTGAGACATAACGTAACTGCTATCCTAAATTCTTCACTTCCTTCCACCTGGCACTCCACTCTCCTTAGGACCTTATGTCACACCCTGTTTTATCTTCCAAAATCCTCACGGTTCCATGCTCATTTCTTTCTGTTGTGGAGCAGGGTCATTTGAGAAGGGCTGGGGTGTGAGTCAACACTTCTCAAACTTTCATGTGCATGTGAAGCCCGGGAGATCTTGTTAAAAGGCGAGTTATCAGACTCTGTATTTCTAACAATTTCCCAGGTGATACCAGATGCTGCTGGTCCATGGACCACTCTTTGAGTAGCAAGGGTGGGTCAGTGTGGCATCTGTAGGGGAGGAAAAATTTTCCTCAACCCTCCTAGGGTCTCTGGCTGGGTCTGAAAATCAAATGACAAATTAACAGGAGAAAAACATACACCTTTATTTAACATAAATTTGACATGACATGGGGGCCTTCATAAAGATATGAAGCCATTAAGAAACAGTTAGGCCTCAGTATTTTTATGCTAGGCATGATGAATAGTGGGCATTCATGTAGAAATATGATAGGCCAAAGAGTATGAGGTAAGTGTTGTAAATGGGGAATTTAGCAAGGCCTGCTTCCTAGGATTCTTCTTGGTGTCCCTTTGTCTTTGGATATAAAGATGTTCCTTTCTTCTGGGTATAGAGAAGACACCTCTCACATAAGGGTTTATGGACTGTTTCAGAGGACAAGGACCAGGGGAAAGTGAGCATGACTTTGCATCTGCCATTTCCTCAAATTCCTTTAGCTTAAGTATCCAATAGGCCAAGGTGCAATGTTTTGGGGTAGCATGTCCTGAACTTCATCATATCTCACACTCTTGGTTTTAAATCTCAATTCTATCACCTATTAACAATGGGGTCTTATTTAATGATTTATCCTTTCTGAGGCTCGGGATCCTCATCTGTAAAATGGTGACAATACTATTGACCTCACTGGTAAATGTAAATTAAAGGAGATGATACCATGGAATAGTTTTTCATTCATTTTAGTTAGAATTGGAGGTGCATCCTCCACTGACATAGAACGTTAAGGCTGCTATCCAGACAGAGCTGTTAAAATGCGGACTAGAGGGGGCACCTGAGTGGCTCAGTCAGGTAAGCGTTTGCCTTTGGCTCAGGTCATGATCCCAGAGTCCCAAAATGGAGCCACATATCAGGCTCCCTGCTCAGCGGGGAGTCTGCTTCTCCCTCTGACCCTCCCCCATCTCGTACTCTCTCAAATAAATAAATAAATAAATAAATAAATAAATAAATAAATAAATAATCTTTAAAATGCAGACTGGGACACAGATCACTGCCACCCAGGAAAAGCATCTTTGTGAAGTCCATTCGGTCATCCAGGCCTATTTATTTGTGACACTTGTTTTAAATGTTGCATAGACCTCTTTCAAACAGAGGGAGCCACTGGGAACAGAGAAACTGCACACAGGTGCACAGGGGCCTCTACCCCACGTGCACGCTGCTTGTCCCGAGTTTCAGAATTGGTCCCCCAAAAGTGCAGGGGTCCAAACTCTCCCTCCAACGTAACTGACAAAGGCAAAGCTAGTTCCACTTTTAAACTCCGAGAACAAAGAGATAGGATCACATTTCCTCAAGCCCCCAGTGAAGAAATCAGGCTTGGTCCGGGGGGCTGTGCAGCCTGGAGTGTTAAGGCCGGCTGGAGCTTAGAATGGGTGCTCACTGCCTCCCTGCATTGTTTCCCTTCCTGGAATAGCTGTTTGTTCTCACCAGTTAGTGCTGTCAGCATTTCCATTCAAGACCTTATTGTCAGGACTTTATTTTTAAGTCAGGCATAAAAATGGGCCTTGAGCTGAAACTTGGAAGCTGGGCAATTAGCATATTTGAGAGGAAGCCAACTTGTCTTTTGTTATTCTGTGGGGCAGAAGGGACTCTTCCCTGCTCTTCTAAACAACAAAAAGGGGTTGTGTTGGGGCATTTTAAAAATTAGTAGTAGGCATGGGCTTGGGCTGTTTATGTGGAAGTTCCCAAGAAAACTGTCTCTGGGCTTCCCCGCGTGGTGTCTATCTAGAGGGCTTCAAGACTCTGTCATGAACAGGTGCATTAATGTGAAAACTGAAAGCCAAGGAACTCTGTGTTTAAAGTAGGACTGGTGGGGGCACCTGGCTGGCTCAGTAAGTAGAACACGAGACCCTTGATCTCGGGGCTGTGAGTTCAAGCCCCACATTGGGTATAGAGCTTACTTTAAATAAATAAATATCTATAAAAAAAGTAGGACTGGTGGAAGTGACCAAGTCCACTGCTGCCTTCCAGAATGCCCTTAGGAAAAATGCTGACCAGTCAACTGACAAATATGTACTGTGCGCCTTCTTCCCACAAGACACTGGTTAGTCAGAGATTTGGAGCTGGGACTGGGTAGTGATCAGCAAAGAAGTATGCAACCTAAGTAGGTGGGTGGTCTGTTTCTAGAAAGATAACAAACACAAGGCTAATAAGTGCTCCTTGCCAAAGGAGGAACCAGACACAAAATGATATAGAAGTCCAGGTGGGGAGAAACCATGAAGGACTGAGAAAAGATTGCTCTGTGTGTGTGTGTCTGTGTGTGTGTCCATCAGGTGGAAGGGACAATGGCTTTGGAAACACACACTAGCTCTGTGAACGTGGCCAATTTCTGAGCCTTGGGGAAGTACCAGAAACTATAAGAAAACTAAGAAAAGTAGTACCAGGACTGGGTTGTTATGGAGATCCAATGAGATAATGCACGTTAAGATGTTAGCATATAATAAATGGTAATTACGATTTTTAAATAAGTACATCAGTTTTTAGAGTTAAATAATCAGAGAAAATGCCTTGAAAATACAAGCTGTAGGTATTCTATAATCTCCTCTCCTCATTTTGTGCCTACTAAATACGTGATGCTGATTAATTTTTCATAATATACATGAACAGGACAAATGTATTTTTCCTATAAGATACTTCAGATACAGAGATTAATATAACTAACTAGGGTTGCCAGACAAAACACAGACAGTCCCTGTGTGACATGTTTATATTAAAAATTATTTATACTAAAAATTGTTGTTTAGGGGCGCCTGGGTGGCTCAGTTGGTTAAGCGACTGCCTTCAGCTCAGGTCATGATCCTGGAGTCCCGGGATCGAGTCCCTCACCGGGCTCCCTGCTCAGCGGGGGGTCTGCTTCTCCCTCTGATCCCCTTCCCTCTCGTGCTCTCTGTCTCTCATTCTCTCTCTCTCAAATAAATAAATAAAATCTTTAAAAAAAAAATTTAAAAAAATAAAAATTGTTGTTTATTTGAAATTCAATTTAACTGGGCATCTTTTTTTCTTTGTGCCAGGTCTGGCAACCCTATACCTAACACCTAAGTACTCAATTCAGACTTAAAAATGTTAATATTTTGCTGTCTTATATCTTAGCTTGAATTATCTTTATGTTTTATTTTATTTTTTTTAAGATTTTATTTATTTATTTGAGAGAGAGAGTGAGCAAGAGAGAGAGAGCACGAGCAGGAGTGGGGGAGGTGCAGAGGCAGAGGGAGAAGTAGACTCCCCGCTGAGCAGGCTCCCTTCCAGGACTCTGGGATCATGACCTGAGCCAAAGGCAGACGCTGAACCAATTGAGCCACCCAGGCGCCCCTATTTTTATGTTCTAAATAAAAAGTTACAGATCACAGTTGAAATCTCTTTGTAACTTTCCCCAAGTTCCCTCTACTTTGCTATTCTCCTCCAATGAAACTCCCTATTTATTATATTCGTGGTTATCCTTATGGGGGGTGTTTTTCTGCTTTTACCATGTGTGTGTATCTAGAAACAAAATATACTTACTTTGCTTTTCGTGCTTTACAAATTTACATAAATGGTACCTTACTGTACTTTTCTTTCTGCCACATAATTTGTTCATTTTAAACTTATAAAATATATGATACAAATATTTTATATGTTGCATGTAAGTAATACATAATAATAACAAAACCAAAACCTGTATGCCCACCACCCACAAGTGAGCTATGGCTGGTCCTGCTCAAGGACCCTGTGTGTCCCTCCCAAATTTCCTCCTTCTCTCTCCCACGAGAGGCCACTGCTTCCTTGAACTGAGTGCTTATTGTTTCTCTACACTTCTTTACAATTTGCTATAATATACATAATCCTGAAAAACATATTTATGTTTGAATGTGTTTAAGCTTTGTACAGAATACATGTTGTATGTATTCTTCCAAAACTGTTTTCTTTCACTCTCATGTATTTGCACAGTTCATCCATGTTGATGAGCAGAGTTATGGTTCATTGATTTCCTTTCCACTGCTGCCTAGTATTCCATTGGATAAACATACTATATACCATGTACTGCCACTGGATATTTAGGTTGTTTCAAGTCTTTGCTACCTACAAACATTGTTATTATAAATAGTATTGTATTTTTTCCTGGTATACATATGTAAGAATTTCTCTATGGTAATACCTAAGAGTTGGATTTCTGGTTCCTTTTATTATTATATTGATTATTATTGTTTTTCAAAGTGGTTCTACCAGTTTATGACCCCCATCAAAGTTTTGGCCAGTTTATTCCTTTACCAACGGTGTGTAAGTGTTCTGGATGTTTCATGGTCTTTTCAACATCTATCCATCAACTAGGGACAAAATGACATCTTGCTAGGGCTTACATTTCCATTTTATCATCTTTTCATACAATTATTGGTTATTTGGAGTTGTTTTCTGTGAAGTGACTGTTGCATCCATTGTCCATTTTTCTATTGGGTTTGTCTTTTTTCTTATTGATTTCTAAGAAATTCTAATATACTCTGCATATTAAGCTTTTATTGGTTATATATGCTGCAAATATTTACTTCTGGTTTGTGGCTTGCCTTTTCATTTTTTAAATGCTGTTTTATGATGAAGACGCATTCTCAATTTTAATGTAGTCAAATCTATCAATCTTTTCCTTTTATGGTTAACACTCTGGGGTTTTATTTAAGAAAACCTGTATTCTGACATCATAAAGATGTTCTCTTACATTTTCCTCTTAGGCTTTAAAGTTCTGCCTTTCATATTTAAGTGTCTAATCTACCTGAAATGGAGGTTTGTAATATGGTGTAAGGCCAGGATCCAATTCCAATTTTTTCTTTATAGATAACCAGTTGTTCCAGTTCCATGTGTTGGGAAGCCTATCCTTTTCCCACTGATCAGCAGTGCTGTTCTTTTCCAGATGTGCATGGGTGTGTTTCTAGGTTTCTTTTATTCCATGAGTTTGTCTATCCTTGCACTAATTCCATACCGTCCTAACCATCATAGCTTTATTGTAAATTTTGATGTCTGAGGAGACAAGTATCCCTAGCTTCTTCTTCACAGTTATCTTGACTATTGTCAGTTCTTAACTTGCAATATAATTTTTGATACAACAAATTTTATAGGGTTTGTCCATGTAAATATATATATAATTCTTTTAAACTGCCATTTGTTTATGTTTAAATTATATGCATTTTATATTTATGTATTCCATTTATAAATTTGCCATAATTGGTTATCCATTACCCTAATAATGCACATTAAGTGGTTTCCCACCTTTTTCCTTAGCACTATTAGTGGAGTTGTTGCGTTACAGGGTATGCACATCTTCAAATTTACTACACATAGTGCAAAATTGCTCTCTAAAGTGGTTGAACTAAGTTACACTCCCACCAGAAGTAAAAGAATTTCAGTTTGAGCTGCACCCTTTGAAATACTTAGACTAACCTTTTTTTGCAAACTGAAGGGTGTGCAATATTATCTCATAATATTATGCTTTAATTTGTATTTTCCTCTTTCCATCCAAGAGCTTGTTTTTGTATGTTTATTACCTATTCAATTTCCTGTTCATATCATCTGCTCATCTTCTTGTTGGGCTACCTATATTCTTAGGGATTTGTAAACAGACCATTTTATATTTTAATTACTAATCCTTTGTTGTTTATACTGACTGAAATTATCTTCTCCAATACTATGCCCCTTTAATGCAAGCTGGTGCAGCCATTCTGGAAAACAGTATGGAGGTTCCTCAAAAAGTTGAAAACAGAGCTACCATACGATCCAGCAATTGCACTTCTGGGTATTTACCCCAAAGATACAAATGTAGGGATCCGAAGGGGTACATGCACCCCGATGTTTATAGCAGCAATGTCCACAATAGCCAAACTGTGGAAAGAGCCAAGATGTCCATCGACAGATGAATGGATAAAGAAGATGTGGTATATAAGGGCGCCTGGGTGGCTCAGTCGTTAAGCGTCTGCCTTTGGCTCAGGTCATGATCTCAGGGTCCTGGGATCGAGCCCCGCGTTGGGCTCCCTGCTTGGCGGGAAGCCTGCTTCTCCCTCTCGCATTCCCCCTGCTTGTGTTCCTGCTTTCGCTGTGTCTCTCCCTGTCAAATAAATAAATAAAATCTTTAAAAAAAAAATAAGAAGATGTGGTATATATATACAATGGAATATGCAGCCATCAAAAGGAATGAGATCTTGCCATTTACAACGACATGGATGGAACTGGAGGGTATTATGCTGAGCGAAATAAGTCAAACAGAGAAAGACATGTATCATATGACCTCACTGATATGAGGAATTCTTAATCTCAGGAAACAAACTGAGGGTTGCTGGAGTGGGGGGTGGGGTGGGAGGGATGGGGTGACTGGGTGATAGACACTGGGGAGCATATGTGCTCTGGTAAGCGCTGTGAATTGTGCAAGACTGTTGAATCTCAGATCTGTACCTATGAAACAAATAATGCAATATATGTTAAGAAAAAAAAAAAAAGAAGATAGCAAGAGGGGAAGAATGAAGGGGGGGAAATCGGAGGGGTAGACGAACCATGAGAGGCGGACTCTGAAAAACAAACTGAGGGTTCTAGAGGGGAGGGGGGTAGGAGGATGGGTTAGCTTGGTGATGGGTATTAAAGAGGGCATGTTCTGCATGGAGCACTGGGTGTTATGCACAGTGAATCATGGAACACTACATCTATAACTAATGATGTAATGTATGGTGATTAACATAACAATTAAAAAATTAGAAAAAAAATATTATGCCCCTTTTCCATGGCCTGTTTTGCTTTCAATTGTTTTCTTGGCTTTTGGTATTTTAAAATTCAATGTAGTATAATGTTTTGGTTTTTTCATTATATTATAGAATATTATCTAGCTCTGTTTCTGGCTCTCTGGTTTCATTGGTCTATTCATCTATCACAGTGTTAATTTACTAGTGTTCCAAAATAAGTTGATGTCTGATAGGGCAAATCTGTCCCCCTTCCCCACATGCCAACCTATATTCTTCTTTAAGTATCAACCAAACCACCTTCCCACTTGGTCATAATGATCAAAGTTGATTCAGTGACTGAGCTGATTTTTATGTTTACACGTTTCAACTGCCAATAAATAAGAATTAAAGAGTTTTCTTTTTCTGGCTGATTATTTTACTGCTATTCTTGACAGGAAGTGGGTATTTTCCAATCCATGGCACATGTGTGTATTAGTGGTAATTAGGAAACTAGCTAGAAGAACCGAACTCATTCTGGGGACATCTGTTTGGCTTTCTTTGCCCTTCTGCTTGCTTCTAGTGTAGGAGCTGAGCTCTTAATTAATTACTACTTATATTGAGTAGCAGTGCCCCCCCACCCCGAGAAGGGCAGCAGCTTGCACTAAAGAGAGCATAACAAATAGTAGATGGCTATAAATAGACAACAAAATTACTGAACGTTTGTGTCTTTAAATATCATTAGGTACATAAAATCAATCTTCTTGGAGAGCTATCAATTAAATTCCCAGAACCATTCCAAATTCTAATTTATATCAGTAGCCGAGATGATTCACAGTAAAGGAGTATCAACTGGACTGTAGTTGAATTTTAGGTGTCTATATTTATTTTCAAGATTTTTTTTTTTTTAAAGATTTTGTTTATTTTTTTGACAGAGAGAGATATAGCGAGAGCAGGAACACAAGCAGGGGGAGTGGGAGAGGGAGAAGCAGGCTTCCCGCAGAGCAGGGAGCCCGATGTGGGACTCGATCCCAGGACCCTGGGATCATGACCTGAGCCGAAGGCAGACGCTTAACGACTGAGCTACCCAGGCGCCCTATTTTCAAGATTTTAAACAGATTTATTGAGGCATAATCTATATGTCTTTAAATTCACTCATTCTAAGCGTTCATTTCAATAGTTTTTAACAAATTTATGGAGTTGAGTGACTATAACCACAATCCAGTTTTAGAATATTTCCATTAGCCCAAAAAGTTCCCTCATACCTGTTTGTAATTAATTAGGTTAATTAGGCAACCACTAATTTGCTTTTTGTCTCTATAAATTTGCCTTTTCTGGACATTTAATACAAATGGAATCATACAATAATTAGCTTTTTGTGTCTGACTTCTTTCACTCTATTTTAGCCTCGTGTTTTGAGGTTCATCTATGTCACAGGATGTATCAGTAGTTTTTTTCCTTTTTATTGCTGAATACTATTCTGTTGTGTGCATATGAAACATTTTGTTTATCCATTCACTAGTTAAGATATTTGGACTGTTTCTAGTTTTGGCTGTTAGGAGTGATACTGTTCTGAACATCTGCCTACACATCTTTGTGTGGACATGTGTTTTCCTTTCTCTTGGGTAGATTCCTAGAAGTGGAATTGCTGGGTCAAGTGGAAAGTTTAACTTTCTAAGAAAATGCCAGGCTGTTTTCCAAAGTGGCTGCACCATATTAAATTCCCACTGGCAACATATGAGGACTATACTTCTCTCTGTCCATGTTATACTTGCTATTGCCTTTTTGATTATAGCTATTCTTGTGAGTATATAGTGATATCTCACTGTGGTTTTAATTTGCATTTCCCTAATAACTAATGATGTTGAACATCTTTCATGAGCTTATTAGCCACTTGTGTAATTTCTTTGGTGAAATGCTTATTCAGATCTTTTGGCCATTTTTATATTGGATTAATTGCTTTTTTATCAACATGTTTGGAAAGTTCTTTGTATCAGTTGGGTAGAAGTTCTTTATCAAATATATAATTTGCAAATATTTTCTCCCAGTCTATGACTTGTCTTTTCATTTTCTTAATGGTATTTTCTGAAGTACAAATGTTTTAAATTTTGAAGTCCAATTTATCAATTTTTTTCTTCTATAGATCTTGCATTTGGTGTCATTTATAAAAATGTGTAGCACAAACTAAGTTTACAAAGATTTTCTCCCAGAAGTTCAGTAATTTTAGCTTTTATATATATCTTGATCCATTGTGGGCCGATTTTTTTGTTTATGCTGAGATGAAAGTCTAAGTTCTTCCTTTTTTTGGCATATGGATATCCAATTGGACCAGCAACATTTGTTGAAAGTATTACCCTTTTATCATTGAACTGAATTGTCTAGAACCTTCATAGAAAATCAATTCATGGTAAATATGAGGGTTTATTTCTGGATACTTAATCAGTGCCATTGATCTATATGCCTTTTCTTGTGCTAATACCACACTCTCTTGATTAGTTTGATTTTATAGTAAGTTTTAATTTAATTTAATTTTATTTAAGAGAGAGAGAGAGAGAGAATCTTAAGCAGGTTCCATGCCCAGTGTGGAGCCCAATATGGGGCTCGATCCCATGACCCTGAGATCATGACCTGAGCTGAAAACAAGAGTCATATGCTTAACTGACTGAGCCACCCAGGAGCCCCAACAGTAAGTTTTAAATCAAGAAATGTAAATTCTTAATTTTTTCTTCTTTTATTTATTTTTAAAAAGATTTTATTTATTTATTTATTTGAGAGAAACAGCATGAGAGGGGAGAGGGTCAGAGGGAGAAGCAGGCTCCCCGCTGAGCTGGGAGCCTGATGTGGGACTTGATCCCAGGACTCCGGGATCATGATCTGAGCCGAAGGCAGTCGCTTAACCAACTGAGCCACCCAGGCGCCCAATTTTTTCTTCTTTTAAAAACATTGTTGGGGGTACAGAGGCTTAAATGGAGGTGCAGACACTTAACTGACTGAGCCATCCAGGTATCCTGGTCCTTTGCATTTTCATATAGATTTAAAAAAAAAATCAATGTGTGAATTGTTACAAAAAGGTTACCAGGAATTTGATAGGAATTATGTTAGATTTATAGATCAACTTAAGGAGAATTTCCATCTTGACAATATTGAAACTTGAAATCCATGAGCATGGGGTATCTCTCCATTTGTTTAGATCTTTAATTTTTCTCAACAATGTTTTGTAGTTTCCTTCTAATCTCTGTAGGATCAGTAATGATGTCCTCTCTTTCATTCCTGATTTTGGAAATTTGTGTCTTCTCTGAGCTTTTTCTTCATAGGTCTAGGTAAATACTTCTCAACTTTATTGATCTTTTTTGAAGAACCGATCTGGATTTCATTGATTTTTCTTTAAAGTTTTTCCATTTTCTGTTTCATTGATTTCTCTTCTAATCTTTATAACTTTCTTTCTTCTACTTGCTTTGTATTTAGATTGTTTTTTTCCCCCTATTTTCTTAATGTGGAACCTTAGGTTATTGACCTGAGGACTTTCTTCTCTTCTATTATAGGCATTTAATGCTATAAATATCCATTTAAGCTCTGCTTTTTCTGTATCCCACACATTTTGATATGTTGTGTTTTCAATTACACCCAGTTCAATATATTTTCTAATTGCCCTTGTGATTTCTTCTTTAATCAATGGGTTATTTGGAAGTGTGTTGTTTAATTTCCAAATATTATGGGATTCCCAGATTTCTTTTTGTTGTTGATTTCTAATTTAATTCCATTGTAATCAGTAAACATACTTTATATAATTAAACTGTTTAAATACTTATATAATTAAACTGTTTAAATACATTGGGACTTGTTTTATGGCCTATCATATGGTCTTTCCTAGGTCATGCTCCATATGCACTTGAAAAGAATGTGTGTCTGCAGTCAGAGTGTTCTGTATGTGCCAGAGTGAATTGGTTGATAGTGTTGTTCAACCCATCTATAACCTTGTTGATTTCATATCTAGTTTTTCTATCAGTTATTGAGGGGATATTGAAATATCCAACCATTACTGTGGAATTATTTATTTCAACTTCAATTCTGTCAGTTTTTGCTTCATATATTTGCTCTTTTTTTGGTATGTATACATTTGTAATTGTTTTAATTCCTCATGTATTGATCCTCTTCTCATTATGAAATATTCCTTTATTGTATAATACTTTTTGTATTCCAGTGTATTTTGTTTAATATTAATATAGTCACTTGAGCTCTCTTATGGATACTGTTTTGCATACCTTTTTCCATTATTTTACTTTCAATCTCTTTGTGTCTTGGAATCTTTGTGTAGTTTACCTCCTATAGACAGCATATAGGTGGATCTTGGTTTTTTAATCCAATATGACTATCTTTGCCTTTTGTTTGGAATGTTAGACTTGACTGGGGTTTTGCTCAGGCCCCTGCTGCCAAAAAGGCTTCTGTCCTCTGCTTATAGATTTGTGAGTAGATAGGGGCCACTTTCTTTTTTTTATTTTATTTTATTTTATTTTATTTTATTCTTATGTTAATCCCCATACATTACATCATTAGTTTTAGATGTAGTGTTCCATGATTCATTGTTTGTGCATAACACCCAGTGCTCCATGCAGAACGTGCCCTCCTCAATACCCACCACCAGGCCAACACATCCTCCCACCCCCCCCACCCCAGAACCCTCAGTTTGTTTTTCAGAGTCCATCGTCTCTCATGGTTCGTCTACCCCTCCGATTTCCCCCGCTTCATTCTTCCCCTCCTGCTACCTTCTTCTTCTTCTTCTTTTTTTTCCTTAACATATATTGCATTGTTTCAGAGGTACAGATCTGAGATTCAACAGTCTTGCACAATTCACAGCGCTTACCAGAGCACATACCCTCCCCAGTGTCTATCACCCAGTCACCCCATCCCTCCCACCCCACCCCCCACTCCAGCAACCCTCAGTTTGTTTCCTGTGATTAAGAATTCCTCATATCAGTGAGGTCATATGATACATGTCTTTCTCTTTTTGACTTATTTCGCTCAACATAATACCCTCCAGTTCCATCCACGTCGTTGCAAATGGCAAGATCTCATTCCTTTTGATGGCTGCATAATATTCCATTGTGTATATATACCACATCTTCTTTATCCATTCATCTGTCGATGGACATCTTGGCTCTTTCCACAGTTTGGCTATTGTGGACATTGCTGCTATAAACATCGGGGTGCACGTACCCTTTCGGATCCCTACTTTTGTATCTTTGGGGTAAATACCCAGTAGTGCAATTGCTGGATCATATGGTAGCTCTATTTTCAACTTTTTGAGGAACCTCCATACTGTTTTCCAGAGTGGCTGCACCAGCTTGCATTCGATAGGGGCCACTTTCAAAGTTCAGGCCATTTTTCTGTCTTCTCCAAGCTTTTTCTTTCCACCTGGACTTTTTGCATTTCCCATGTGTCTTCTGTATAACCATATGGTTGGCCAGGACTATGTGCCTAGCTTGGGCTGTCTCCAGTCTCTGCTGTGCATGCACATCAACTCAGCCAGATATATGCTTGCCCCAGTCATAAATATAACCTGGGGCTAATAGAGCTACCTTCACCCACTGCCAACATTGTCACTTCCAGACTATGCGGATGGATGTAGGTATCATCCACTGCTCCAAATCAAGCAAGGTCTTTGATTATGGCTGCAAATCTCCTGATCCTCACGGACTGTCCTGCCCTGGCAAAACATTCTCCACTGACCTGGGGAGGGAAATGGAAGCAGTCCCAGGCAAGAATGCCAGACTCCCACTGCTCTTAGTAGTTTTATGTGTAAATGTTTCTTATATTTTTGTATGCCTTTGGTCAACTTCCAAGGCAATGAAATAGTTGTTTTTGTCAAATTTGCTCAGCTTTATAGTTGCTTTTTGAGGATGGGATTTGTTGACCTCCTCACTTGGCCATAGCCAGAAATCCCACTAACAAAGCCAGGGGCACTGAAACCTATTTCCTTCAGGGCAACAGGAAGTTTCAGTATTGAACATTGCCTGTTAGATCCTGAAGCCTGCTCTTAACCTCACTTATTACAGAGCAGAGTTGCACAATACTGGTTTATCTGCCATCCTAATCTAAGGGAGTTTAGTTAATGAAATGGTAAAAATCCTTCGCCAGAGGCATTTTTCCCAATACAGCAATTCTTAGCAGAGACTTGTAAATGGAATTTCAATGTACTAGTAGATAGATTTTTATGTATTTTAACGCTCATGACTTCAAGTTTTACAGCATCCCTAGTAGGAGATGGAAGGTAAGATTTTTCATGACCACTTTACAACTGGCATAACTGTGTCTTTAAAAGATGACTAATAATGACACTTGTTGAATGCTTAGGTACCTGGCATTGTACTAACTGTTTCACCTACATTAATTATAAGTTAGGTATGATTACAAGCCACATTTTATAGTTGGGAAAGTAATCTACCAGGAGTTACTAGCTAATAACTGGGCTCTGAAGCCAAGTGGTCGAGAACCAGAGCCTGATAAGGATATTACCTATACTCTGTGGCTTTTGTGACAAAAGTTATAGGCCTGGACATGACCAATCAATAGAAAGATGGTGAGTTGTAACCTATTTGAACATTTAAGACAGGAACAAGGAGACAGTGTTTATGCCCAGATCAGACATGGAAAGTGTAACTATCTTGGTATAACTAATATTTACTTCCCTAGTTTCGCATGATCAGAGTCACTCATGACAAACTTTAAGCACATCCAGCCCTCTAAGTGACTCACACTGAATGTGATGGCAGGGCTTAGGGAGGGCAACCTCTCCTAAGGACAGCACCTCCTACCTGTGGGTGGGCGAGGCATCCCTTACTGGGAAAGCCCTTCTTTCTCAATGAGTTTCCTCATTTTAAGGATGAGGAAATTGAAGTTTAAAGAACCGACTGGCCCCTGAAGCCCCTAAAAGCCAGTTCAAGCGTTACCTCTTCCTTGAAGTTTTCCTTGTAAGGACACTAATCCTTACTGCTCTCCTGTCTCTGAGTTTCTTCAGTGTGATCCGTATGCTTCATTCAGGGAACCCTATTCTGGATGGCTGAGTGGTTTTATTCTTACAGGGTAGATTAGAGCCAAGGCACAGGTTGGAGCCGAAATGAGGCAGTTACCTTTTCCCAAAGAACAACTGCTCTACCACTCTGTGCACTGGAGTGAAAGGCAGTGTGGCCACTTGTCCTATTTCTGGGGAAACATCTCAAACACAGGGCCTTCTAATAGTGGACATCATCTTCCATTTATACATATAATTATTACTTGCTCCTTTCTCTCATTTTCCATGTCTTGGAAATATAGAAACAAACAGGATTATGGGATAAAATGAAATCTTCCCCAAACTGAGCTTCATCTCCCTACGGTATTGGAAGGAGAGAATTTTTCCCTTCCTGGTCCTTCTCCTCCTCACTCTCTAGCCCTGTGAGAATGGGCAGATAAATTTTTAATGGGTATCCCTATTGGAATGTCAGGGATCCTAGGAAGTAGAGACCATGGGACTCTGTTAGGTAAAATTCACTAAAGTACAGGGATTTGAAACAAGTCCTCCCCATCATTTATGATTAGTTCCCTCCTATTTCTTTCCTTGTATATTTTTTAACCTAATGTGATGATGAATGGCATTGGAGAAAACCCTTTAAAAAATAAAATAAAATAAAATAAAATAAAATAAAACAAAACAAAACAAAATAACCTTGTTTTATATGCTCTATTCCCCTTTCCAGACTAGAAATAGTTCTGCAGTGGTTATGCATAATACTATAGACTTGGTAATGATGAGTCTATGCAAAGGTATGGCTGAAAAGGGCTCATTCACAATTTGTACCATTTTTTTTTTTGTACCAAGGGGATAGTGCGGTTGATTCCACTGTTGTGGACTGTAGCTATAATTTGCAGCTGACTTTTTGCATCATCATGCACTGTCTGACACATGGATTAAAAACAAACTCTACTTTGAATGGCCAAAATAAAAATATAAGAAACAACAAGTGTTGGCAAAGATGTGGAGAAAAAGGAACCCTCATGCACTGTTAGTGGGAATACAAATTGGTGCGGCCACTGTGGAAAACAGTATGGAGGTTCCTCAGAAAATTAAAAATAGAATTACCCCATGATCCAGTAATTCCACCGCTGGGTAGTTACCCAAAGAATACAAAAACACTAATTTGAAAGATACATGCACCCTTATGTTTACTGCAGCATTATTTACAATAGTTAGATTATGGAAGCAACCCAAATGTTTATCAATAGATGAATGGATAAAGATGTGGTATATACAATATATACCGTGGAATATTACTCAACCATAAAAAGGAATGAGATCTTGCCATCTGCAACAATACCAATGGATCTAGAGGGCATAATGCTAAGTGAAATAAATCAGAGAAAGATAAATACCATATGATTTCACTCACATGTGGAATTTAAGAAACAAAACAAATGAACAAAGAAAAAAAGAGACAAAATAAAAAACAGACTTGGGTGTGGAACCCAACATGGGGCTTGAACTCACAACCCTGAGATCAAGACCTGAGCTGGGTTCAAGAATTTTAACTGACTAAGCCCCCAGGTGCCCCCTAAAAAACAGACTCTTAAGGATAGAGAACAAACTAATGGTTAATTCCATATTATGTATTTTAGGAAGGCATCAAAAGTTCATGGATAAAAGCATTGCTCATTATTTTTTGCCTTTGGTCTCTCTCATTCCCTCGCTGGTATGGTAACTCTAAGTCCAAAGGTTACTTTGTTATGGCCAGGACTGTGCCCAGAAGCTCCAAGTGTTTCCTAATGCCCCAAATCTTCTCTTGCCATCTTGTCCCATCCTTGTTTCTACCTCTCCAACCCTAGAAATACCATGAAAAGTAAAGAATCTAGCCATGGGAGAAGTTCTAGCCCAAACTCAATTATTTTCTTCTAAGATTTCTAAAAGTTAACATTACTTGTTGAACTTCTAGAGTTTAATCAGACCACTGCCTGGATTCTTTTGGGACCATAAGTTCTCTGTCTTGAACAACTTAAGGATGAATGGTAACCACAGCCTGGACTGAGGCTAAAGGAAGAATGGGCATGGCCATGCCCTTTACATGTGTCTAGTAATGGCTTTAGCTTGACATTAAGGCAGATGGTTGTTTATTATTTAATGAGTTATATAGGCAGATATTAAGAGCCAAATGTGACCCAGCCCTGACCATTATCCAAGAGCACCTATAGGTGTTGGTAATATGGCTTCTGATGCTCTTAGGAGAAAAAAACACTGATGTGACTGTATAAAAGACAAAGTGATGGCCCTTCTGAGTTTTCTCTGAGGTAGTTATTCTCAGAAGACATGATCAAACAGTTGAAGTGCTTTGGTCACCTCAGCCTAGGCACCCACCCATTTGAGATGGTTCATTGCCACAGTATGAGAAAGACTGGCTGGGATTAGACCGACGCGATTAAAGAGGGATAAGTGCTGGAAAGAGGTCTAGGGCCGCAGGCAGGACAGGACATTCAAAGGGTAGAGCAACAGATGACAGATGGTGTGGTGGCCCAGGCAGAGGTGGTAGTGGTGGTGAGGCTGTTGTCTATAGCACGTTGTCTAACACAAACAATTGGATATTATTTGACAGCTGTCCTAGAGAAACCAACACTGGGAGATTCTTAAAAGTCTGGGCAGGGGCGCCTGGGTGGCTCAGTCGTTAAGCGTCTGCCTTCAGCTCAGGTCATGATCCCAGGGTCCTGGGCTCGAGCCCCACATCGGGCTCCCCACTCCGCAGGAAGCCTACTTCTCCCTCTCCCACTCCCCCTGCTTGTGTTCCCTCTCTCGCTGTGTTTCTCTCTGTCAAATAAATAAATAAAATCTTAAAAAAAAAAAAAAAAGTCTGGGCAGTATCAGGAAAGCCAGTGGGCAAGAGTCTATAGTTGATCAGGGGCATCTGTTAGACCTGGGACACAAGTTGAGGAATGCATTTCAGGAAGTTATGAGAAGTGGGGCACAAGGTCACAGAGAGGTGAGCAACAAGAGAGACTTAAGGCTGGATATGTGGTAATCTTCCTTAGCTGTTGCTAAAACAGTATCCATCTGATGTGGCCTTAGCTCTGAGGAGTAGAGGAAACTGGAGCTGAGGAAGATTGATGGACAGACCCAAAGAAGTCTCAGTCCCACATCACAGAGCTCTGATTTCTTGTATCTTGATATAAATGTCATGATTTATATGGCTGAGAGCTGGCAGAGAAGGAAGGTGGGCTGGTCATAGGGGTCAAAGGTCAATGGAAAGAAACAGGTTGGGCAAAAGCACAGTTTCCTAAAATGAAGTCTGAGTTGAATGGGTCAGTACTGAGGAGACATTGCAGAAGTAATGACTTGAAATCAAATGTTGTAGCATAAAAGGTTTCATGACTAGTGGCTCATTGGATGGAGAAGGAACTGTTACAGATAGAATAGCAGGGAAGGATGCACTTTTTCAGGTACCATTAGGACATTGTAGGTTAAGGGGTTATAGAACATGTCTTTTTTGGGATGCAGAATATAGTTGAGTCTTGTTTTTTAATTTCATTTTTATTTTTTCATCCAATCAGAAAATCTCTGCCTTTAAATTAAACTAGTTAGACAATGCATGTGAAATGTGATTATTGATATGCTTTTATTTAAATCTAGTGTCTTGGGGTGCCTGGGTGGCTCAGTTGGTTAAGCATTTAAGTGTCTGCCTTCAGCTCAGGTCATGATCGGCCCCCAGTTCAGGCTCCCTGCTCAGCAGGGAGCCTGTTTCTCCCCCTCAGCCTGCTATTCCTTGTTTGTGTGTGCCCTCTCTCTCTCTCTCTCATTCTCTCTGTCATATGAATAAATAAAAAATCTTAAAAAAAATAAATCTAGTGTTTTGTTATGTATGTTATATTTATCCCATCTGTTCTTTGTTCTCTTCTCTCTCATTTTCTG
The DNA here is from genome assembly GCF_011800145.1 of Mirounga leonina. Taxonomy (NCBI): domain Eukaryota; kingdom Metazoa; phylum Chordata; class Mammalia; order Carnivora; family Phocidae; genus Mirounga; species Mirounga leonina. The sequence goes on from NW_023270305.1 coordinate 72,607,015, forward strand.
CCTTCTGTTGGATTACTTGAATATTTAAAAAAATAACTTCATTTTAGCTCTTATGTTGGTTTAACTCTTTATTATGTTTTTATGGTGGCTGATTTATGATTTAGCCTATCACAGTCTACCTTCAAATGATATACCACTTCATGTATAACACAAGAAACTTACAACAGTATACTTCTATTTTTCCCCTTACGGGCTTTGTGATATCAGTATCCTACATTTATTTATTTTTTATTTTTTAAAAGATTTATTTATTGGGGTGCCTGGGTGGCTCAGATGGTTGAGCGTCTGCCCTCGGCTCTGGTCATGATCTCAGGGTCCTGGGATCGAGCCCCGCATAGGGCTCCCTGCTTGGCGGGGAGCCTGCTTCTCCCTCTCCCTCTACTGTTCTCCCTGCTTGTGCTCTCTCGCTCTCTCTGTCAAATAAATAAATAAAATCTTTAAAAATAAATAAATAAAAAAAAAAAAATAAAAGATTTATTTATTTATTTGAGACAGAGAGAGAGTGAGAGGGAAGGGGCTGAGGGGGAGGGAGAGGGAGAGAATCCCAAGCAGTCTCCCCACTGAGTGGGGAGCCTGATGTGGGGCTCAATCTCATGACCCTGAGATCATGACCTGAGCTGAAATAAGAGTCAGACACTCAATCAACTGAGCCACCCAGGCACCCCTATTTAAACATGTTTTAAAGCAATTTTATCATATGCCTTGATGTAGTCTTCTTCATGTTTCTTTTCTTGGGGTTCAGAGGCCATCTTGGATTTGTGTGTTTATAGTTTTTATCAAATTTGGAAATTTCTTGGCCTTTATTTCTTCAATATTTTTTTTTTCTGTTCCCTGCTCTTTGTGACTCTCATTACATGTATATTAGGTTGTTTTAGGTTGTTCTAGGGTTCACTGATGTTCTGTTTATTTTTTCCCAGTATTCTCTCTGGGTTTCATGTTGGATAATTTCTATTGTTATGTCCTCAAGTGCACTAATCTTTTCTTCTGTCATGTCTAATCTCCTGTTAACACCATCCAGTGTACTTTTTATCTCAGACATTGATGTTTTCATTTCTATAAGTTTGATTTAGGTCTTTTTTCTGTATTCCATGTATCTACTTATCATGTTCAATCTTTCTTCTAGGCTCTCAAGCATATGGGATATAGTTGAAATAATTCTTAATGTCCTTAACTATTAATTCTATTATTTGTGCTATTTCTGGGTAGGTTTCTATTAATTGCTTTTCTCTCCCTTCATTGTGGATCATATTTTGCTGCTTCTTTATATGTCTGGTAATTTGGATGCCAGGCTGAATTTTCAGGACCGGATATTTTCATATTCCTATAAATATATTTGAATTTTGTTTTGGGATGCAGTTAAGTTACTTGGAAAGAGTTTGATACTTTGAGATCTTGCTCTTAAGTTTTGCAAGGTGAGACTAGTGGTGTTTTAGTCTAGGGATAATTTTGTCTCACTACTGAGGCAAAACACTTCTGAGTTCTCTAATAGATATTCCATGAATTGTGAGGTTTTTCACTTTGGCTATTGGGAAGAACTTTCCTAGTCCTGTTAGGGGATTATTCCCTCTTACCCTTTTGTGTGACCTTTTCCCTGGCTCTAGGTAATTTCCTCACATGCATGTGAAGAAAGACTTGAGGGAGACCTCCTGCCAATCTCAAAGGCTGTCATTGTGTGTAGCTCCTGGGTCTACAGTACTCTGTTCTGAGAACTCACTCAGTCACCTTGGCTTCCCTGGACCACCTGTCTTATCTATTCAACATTGGAAGATTGTGGGGTTCTCTGTGGGCTCTCCTTCCTGTGCTACATCTTAGACACTCTCTGTAGGCAGTACGGGGGCAAATTTTATTTTCCCCTCTCAGGATCACTCTCCTTCATTGCTTGAGGTCCATGTCTTCAAACCACATTTTCTTCGGTGTTTTAGTTCTTTCAAGTAGGAGGTAAATCCAATCCTTGTTACTCATCTTGGCCAAAAGCAGAAGTTCATTTGTGTTTCCAAATGTTTTACATCCATAAGGCTTGGTTTTTTTAGGTGAGAAACAGAAGAGTCTTCCAAAACCTCGGTGCTCATTGGTGAACAGGGTAAGGGCACACATTACCTTACATTACCAGGCTTGGAAACATGTTGTCTGATCTACCTCTAACCTCATAATATGCCTTGACTAACTTGTTTGGTTCTTGTTCTATATCTTGCCTTAACCTCTGGTAACCAAAGTTCTTTAGCTTCTTCCCTGTCCTCCTAGAGAGCAGAAAATCTCTCTCTTTTTTTTTTTTTAAAGATTTTATTTATTTATTTGACAGAGAGAGACACAGCGAGAGAGGGAACACAAGCAGGGGGAGTGGGAGAGGGAGAAGCAGGCTCCCCGCAGAGCAGGGAGCCCGATGCGGGACTCGATCCCAGGACCCTGGGATCATGACCTGAGCTGAAGGCAGTCGCTTAACCAACTGAGCCACCCAGGCGCCCAGAAAATCTCTTGATAAACCCAATTCCCAAATCCCTACCCAAAAACATATATTCTACCCACACCTACTAACTTGACTTTCTTCCTTCTTTCTTTTCTTTTTCTCTTTCTTTCTTTCTTTCTTTCTTTTCTTTTTCTTTCTTTTCTTTCTTTCTTTTCTTTCTTTTTTTCTTTTTCTTTCTTTTCTTTCTTTTCCTTTCTTTCTTTCTTTCTTTCTTTTCCTTTCTTTCTTTCTTTCTTTCTTTCTTTCTTTCTTTCTTTCTTTCTTTCTTTCTTTCTTTTTCTTTCATCAAGTATTTACAGAGTGCCTATTGGCACTCTGCTAAGTATCAGGAATATAATTGTAAGCAAAATTAGGCACCATTCCCACTTGCATGGTTATTCCAGATATTTTCTGACCACATAATCAATAAACATTGAAATTTACACATTTGGCCTTATCTGACTCTAGATTTAACCACATGATTATGGTACAAAAGCACTTCACTTCCTTTTTCAATTATGTAGTACCCTCAGTTGGAGCAAGACCATGAACATTTAGGTTAACTTTAAAGGCTGCTCAAAGCCATGTCATTTCCTGTGGTATCAACTTACTGCAAAGGCCATCACAGGGTTAGTTATCCAGTTTTGCTTATAGGTCCTGAACTAGAAACTGAGTTTCCTTTTTCTCATCTGGCTCCACGTTTTAAAAAAATTCCCACGTAGCTTAAATTTCACCACTTGGAATCTGTTTAGGCATATACTCAGCAAAGTTACAATATGAAAGGCCATCACTTAGTCATTTACTTGAACTGATAAATAACTCAGCTGATACCAGCCATTTCCTGGTTTTGTCCCTTCCTTAGGCCTCTGATCCCTAGGACAGGGAGTTTGTCTCCTAATTTTTGTTTTTTATTTTCTTCATTCCTTTACCCTGAACCCTCACTGCCACCTTGCACCTATCCCACTTCCAACACACATCTGCTTATTAGAAAGGAACACTCATACGCACTCCTCCCATTACCAATGAGGTGACATTCTTTTGAGTATCACTCCTGGCCTATTGCCCTATCCCTTATTCATTCCTCCACAGGTTCCTCGATTTATGGGTGACAGCTATTGGTCTATGTTCTCCACTGAAAGGATCTAATATAAAAGACTCTAGCAATGAGGTAACAATTTCTCTTTTCCTTCCCTGCCCAGACCAGTATGAGGCACAATCTTGGATAAGAGGGTATGCTTGCAAACATGCTTTCCCCCATGATCAGGATGTGGGGGTAGGAGGACATGTGTGAGAGAAGGATGGAGAGTATGTTAGTAAGCCAATGGCCAATGTGAGTTGCTCACCTACACCACATCCTCCAATACAGGTTTTATTGGTAACAAAGTGATATTTTGATCACCATCTGCCTTACTCTTGCATTTACCATTCAATTGGATCTACACACAAGGGAAGAAGAAAGCATCTCATCTGGAGCATTGCCTACAGTGAACAGGTGATAAATGGAAATAACTCACTTAGGAGCTGGAGAGTGAAAGATTTGTTTATAGGTGACATGTCACCTAGATTCATAGTCTACAAGGATATGAATGACAAGATCCAGTTCCCCTGACACTGGGCGGCAAAAACTCCCACATGAAATTAGCCCTTCATTTGCTATTGGTTGCTTATCATCCCAAGTGCTCTGACAGTGAGGAGGGCACAGTGGATGGTGGGGATGTTGGAAGTTTGGACACAACACTGATGGAGTTCTTATCCAGGAAACACCTTGACCCTGTGATCCCACCCTCCAGTTACAGGGCTCTGTTTCCTGGATGCAGCATGAGGAATTCTATGTGAAAAGCTAAAATATAACCTTGAAACAGTGTTTCTGGACAGGAAATGCAGTTCGAAAGTGAGGAAGATGATAAACATATTGACAAAACATACACAAACATAAAAATCTAGCCAAAGGAAAAGATGATACCCTTCATTATGAAGACCTAGAAGAGCCTATTGAAGTTAAGGTATTTTCTTTTTTTTAAAGCTTTTTTTTTTTTTTTAGATTTTATTTATTTATTTGACACAGAGAGAGAGACAGCGCGACAGGGAACACAAGCAGGGGGGAGTAGGAGAGGGAGAAGCAGGCTACCCGCTGAGCAGGGAGCCTGATGTGGGGCTCGATCCCAGGACCCCGGGATCGTGACCTGAGCTGAAGGCAGACGCTTAATGACTGAGCCACCCAGGCAATTGGGTTAAGGTATTTTCTGTTTCTGTTTTTGTTTTAGGGCAGCTTAAAGCAGGATGCGATGCAAAACTAGAACAATCCAAACTTCAGTTTTCTTTGAGAAAAAGAAATCATCACCCTTTATCTAGATAGAAAAATACAGAAACAGAGTACTTAAGAGTTTCTTATAACTTTGACTTCATATTTTGGTGGTCTTTTTTAGTTTTAAATACCAGCATGTGAAGGCTTCAGATGATAACGGAAGTTAATATGGCTTTAGTCTGTCTTTGGAGAGATTGGGTTTCTTCTTAACTGCCCTCTGAACAGCTCACTTTCCTGAGCTTCACATGGACCTAAAAACAGGTGTGGTTCTCCCCGTTCAACTAGTAATCTGTGTGCTGTTCCTCTAGCTCTGTGGGTATGCCCAGTTCCCCACTAGCCATTCAAATGATGGGTTAACACCAATTCATAATCTAGACTTAACTCAATAATTTCATAACGTTGGTTTTTAAGCCTATATTTCGGAAAATGTCAAATATATACCAGAGTAGAAAGGAACTTCTGATTGAATCTCCACATGTCCATCACTGGCCTCAGTAGTGATCATCATCCAGACCCCCACTAACTGCCCACTGCCAGGTTCACCTTGAAGCACATCCCCAAAACTGTATCATTTCCTCTGTAAATATTTCATTATGCATTTCAAAAATACAGTCTCTTTAAAAATTACCCAGAATACCATTTCACCCCCAAAATCTTAATAATTCCTTAACATTTCAAATATCTAGACTAGATTATTTTGAAGCAAATATCAGGCATCCTAATATTTCATTTGTAAATAGTTTTATCTATACAACTAAAAAAACCCCCCACCTTTTATTTTTTCTGAGCAAAATCACAATGCCATTATCACACTTAAAAAAATTAATCCTGGTGCCTGGGTGGCTCAGTTGGTTAAGCGGCTGCCTTTGGCTCAGGTCATGATCCAGGGTCCTGGGATCAAGCCCCACATCGGGCTCCTTGCTCAGCAGGGAGCCCACTTCTCCCCTGCCTACTGTTCCCCCTGCTTGTGCTTGCTCTCTGTCTCTGTCTCTCTCTCTGTGTCAAATAAATAAATAAAATCTTTAAAAAAAAAAATTAATCCCTCGGGTGGCTCAGTCGGTTAAGTGCCTGTCTTCAGCTCAGGTCATGATCTCAGGGTCCTGGGACTGAGCCCCACATTGGGCTCAGCAGGGAGTCAGCTTCTCCCTCTCCCTCTGCCCGCTGCTCCTCCCACTTGTGCTCTCTCTCTATCAAATAAATAATACCTTTAAAAAAAGAGAGAAAAAATTAATCCCTCAATATCATCAGATATCCAGTGTATAAAATTTCTTGATGTTCTCCTAAATGTTATTTTATAGTTAATTTATTTGAATTTGGATCCAAACAAATCAATACATTGTATTTGATAGATAGGTCTCTTACATCTCTTTTCATTATGTGTTCTCCTCCCCTCTTTGTTTTTTTCAATAATTCATTCATTGAAGAATGTCTCACATTCTAGATTGTTCAAGGTTACAGTCCAGTAGTGGTTCTGTCCCCCCGAAAACATTATTTTGCCTTCATTCTTCTTAATGTCTCTTTATTGAGACATCCTTGACATACAATAAACTGCACACAGTTAGTGTATAATTTGATTAGTTCTGACACATGGGTGTGCACTTTGAAGCCATCACCACAATAAACATCCTGTTACCCCCAGATACATTTTGCTCTCTAAATCTGGGCACACACTTAACTTCTCCAGTCTCAGTTTTCTTTCTGTAAAATGAGGGCAAGTATAGGGTACGTGTACAGAATTAGATTATCATTAAGGTCCTATACATGTCTAAATTTCTATTATTCTTTCTTGGCTTGTTGCTCTATGGGTGCTAGGGAAGATATACGTGAGCTTCGTCTCTATATAAAATCCACAGATGGAACCTGTAGGTAAAATTAGTTTTTCATATTTCATAGGGTTTTTTTCTCTAATGAAAATAAGAGCCCCTTTAGCTGCTTTCTCTCTCACATATCAGAAAGATTCATAAATTGGTTGCTCAGTGCTGAAAACTGGCACATTTCTATTTAAGTTTCTGCCTCAGAGATCTCCCATTTTGAACCTCTGTGAAGCACTGCCCTCCTTCAAACCAGACTGAATGTGATGTAGGTCCAGGGCCCTGCAGGCTCTAATCATTCTCTAAAACAGGAAAGCACACCAGGATGAAGGATCAAACACCTGCCAGGGAGGAGTTGGAGAGATGCTGATTTTAAAATGTTCAAGGGATGATCAAAATGAACATAGCGGGCAAGTTTTTAAAGCAAAGGTAGTTTGAATAAAGCTAGATCTATAGACACCGGTCTAGGCAGAAACTGTTGGCAGGGCATGAGCAAATTTGGGCCTATAGTATTAATAAAAAGTACGATGAATTTCTCCTGGAGATTTGACAATTTCAAAGACTGAGTAATACATCAGTCTGTTCATTTACTCACCCACTTGGTGTTAGGTAGCTGGTAGGTCTGGGAATGCTAAAATAAATAATCCCTCACCACTTAAGGAGCTTATTCACTTCTAGTAGATAGAATATGTGTGCTTGAATATCTATAATACTAAGCAGCCCATTATTAGGGCCTCAGTTTCCCCTCCTGAGAGGGTTAGACTTTAGGATCGCAAAGACAAAATACCCGAAGACAATTCAGATGGAAACTAAAAGGTTCATCTCATTGCATCCTTTAGTGTAAAAGTCTTTAATTCAAAGATGTCACATAATAATTCAACATACATTCATTTTGGATGCTGCTAGCATTGTGGGTGCAGTCTCTTCTCCCTAGAAATCTTTACCCATCTTTATCCCTAGCTAATTCATATTTACTTCCCTGTCTCAGTTTAGGTGTCTTTTGTTCTGGAAAGTCTGCTCCGACCTCTAATTTATCTATTTTGGTAAATACTCCATGCCACCCATCACTCTACTTATCAAGTGTCTGTTATTCACTGGAGCCACCCAGCGCCCTCCGTGCAGTAGGAAAGAGTAATTGGCTCTATCTGTTAACTGTTCCTGCATTAAAAAAAAAAAAAAATCCCTGAAGTGAATGCCTTAAAATAGCAACTATCTATCTAGTTCATCATTTTGTGGGTTGGTTGGCTGGTTCTGTTGTACGCTAGCCTGACCAGTCCAGCCTGGGATCACACATGCATCCCTGGTCAGCAGGAAGCTGGACGATCTAGGCACCTCACCGGGTGGCTCGTCCCTGCTCCCTGTGGGCTTCCATTCAGCAGTGGAGCTCAGCGCCTCTTCACAGTGCCATGCCACTCAGCCTACTGCTTACAAGTCACAAGGCCGGCCCAGACTCAAAGGGTCAGGTAATAGACTTCGCCGTTTGATGGAAGGAGTAGCAAAAAATTGTAGCCATTTCTGCAATCCACTGCCCTGATTTTTAAGCTGCGACAGCTTTCCTCAAGGAAAGAGCTGTGCTGTATGTACAATAAGGAAAGGAGTCCTCATGGAGTTGTCAGGATAGACTTGGAATGAGCAAAATAAACTGCCTTTTGAATAAAAAGGTCCAACAATGAATCATGGAACACTACATCAAAAACTAATGATGTCAGTACATCATGGTGTACTAACATAACAAAAAATTTTTTTTTAAATTTCTGTGGGCACCCTGGAAGTGAGAGGGCTGTGGGGACCAAGAAGGGAGCTGAGAACAATGGAAACAGCCAGTCCTCTGAAGGCGAATGCAGTGCTAGACATTACTCAGACTTTCACCTAAGTTCTCCATGAGCAACCAGACCTACAGTACTTTGGAGAGCGAGGTGGGATGGGAGGTGTCCAGGGAGGTGACATGGACTGGCAAGGAGGAGTTGCAGATGTCTAGAAACTTATACCCATGTCACTTCTAATTCTTCCTTTAATGTGGGCAATTTTAAGGACATCAGTGGATTCTACATTTTTACATTAAGGAATGCTTTTTATTTTACATTTTTTGGTGGAAAATTTCAAACATTGTGTAAGTAGAATAATTTAATGAATATCTATGTACCCAAATCTCTGCTCCCACTATGATTAATTCTTGTCATCCTTGGTTCACCTTCTGCCTACTACATGGTTTGAAGCAAACCCAGGATCTTTCCTTTGTAAATATTTCCATTGGTATTTCTAAAAGATAAGGAATCGTTTTAAAAGTGTATATTCACACTACTATTATAACAACTTTAAAAATTAACAATAATTCCTTAAAATTATCAAATATGAAGTCAATGTTCAAATTTCCAATTGTCTCCATACTAAGGTCTACACATTGCAAATGACTGATACATTTTAAATCAATTAACCTGTAAGATGCCCCTCTGATATTCTCTCTCTTTCTATTCCTTCTAATATACTTATTGAGGAAATGGGGTCATTCGTCCTATAGTTTCCCCTGGTATGGATTTTATGGATGGCAACTCCATGCTGCCATTTAACATGTTCATTTATCTGTCTTCTATTTTTTGTGTAAATGGGTAATTGGATCTAAAGGTTTCATTAGTTTCCAGTTCATTTATTTTGGAAAGACTACTTCATAAGTGATAAGGGCCACCCCTTTTATTTTGGAAGACATTTTCCAGACTCCTGGCTTTAAAATTCTGTGCCTCACATTATATTAGTTTGCATTTTGAATAAATAAAATATTCACAATCTTTTCCTTCCAACTAATGAATAGATTTTGGTTTTTCCATGTTTACTACTCTGGCAAAAAAAAAAAACAAACAACAAAAAACAAAACAGGAAGTGAGAAATACGCATGATGTTTTGAAATGCCAAAGCAATAAATTTTCAAATCAGTTTGGAAGTGCCTTTGATGTATGTGTGATCTAATTTCCAGCACTCAGCAATAAAACACTGTGGGAAGACATAGGGAAATGTCCAACACACTGGTGTGAGCAGTAAAATGGAAGCAATCGGTTATAGAAAAGGAAAACTGCAGCCACACGGAGGTTTGGCTATTCAGAGCAAAGAATGAGAGAAGCAGGGGTTGCCAGTAACTTCTGGCACCCAGTGGCAGCATCAGCCATCTAAAGAAGATGTTTCTGTCTCTGCGGCCATTAGTAAATATCCGGATTAGCTAGCAACTATTCATGATCTTATTGTCAATTAAGAGTTGGCAACTGGGCTGTAATGTGTTGGTAAATACACACAGAGCCATAGCTTGCATCATTTCTTTCAAAAGGAATTGCCTTCTCTATTGGAACAATGCAGGCTGTGAAAGCAATACTTTTTCTTATTACCTACTTCATCTAACCATCTCTTTAGAAAGAACAATGACTTCAGAGCTAGTTATAGCACCAAATATGAAGAAGGAAAGTGCAAAACCAAAGCAGCTCCCCCTCTTCCCAAAATTCCTGCAGGTGGAAATCTACTGTGGAGTGGAGCTGGCCTCTGGAGAAAAGGCTGGTCTAACTGACATGCTATATATAGAATTCAGGAAAAGAAAGTGACCCATGTGCCCTGCATCTAAAGGCTATCAGGCAGCAGGCCTGAAGTTCAATATGTCCTTGGCTTCCCCATCCTCATCCCTTTGTTTAATTTTTATGAGAATCTGTATGGGGGCTCTCTCTCTCTCTCTTTACTTTATTCTTCTTTTTGTTTTGTAAAACTATTTTATTCTCTTATTTTTAGGATATAGAAAGCAATGCACAGAGGTGGCTTCCATAGAGAAGCTATAAATGGCTACATTTTAACTTGATACCATGGAAGTTGGGAAACTGATGCATTGTTGTATGGCTGTTGATTCCTGCCTGAAACAGTCCCAGATTAGGTCTGGTGCCAGTGAAAATGCCCTCCTGTCCCACCACTACCACCAGCTATCAGAGGAGGGTAGAGGGTTGAGGAAGGAATTGTCGAGGAATGGAACAAGCACTTGGCTAGCTGAGCTGCACTTGAGTTTCCTAGGTCAGAAAGTAACCTCATGGAATAGAACCAGTAGCCCTATAAGGCCCAAGCAGCCCGATAACAAGTTAACACAAATGTACTGGCTTAAAACAACATAAATTTGTTGTCCTACAGTTCTGAATGTCAGATGTCCCACATGGGTCTCACTGGGCCAAAATGAAGGCATCAATAGGGGTGTGTTCCTTTCTGTAGGTTCCAGGGAAAAATCCATTTCCTTGCCTTTTCCAGTACCCAGTGGCCCTTCTTCAATCTTCAAAGCCAAGTCCTCCCCATGCTGGCATTTCCTTAGTTCTCTGTACCAGAAGTGTTCTCTGACTTTATGGATTCATATGATTAAATTGGGCCCATCCCATTAATCCAGGAAAGACTTCCCATCTTAAGGCCCTTAACCCTCATCACAGCTGCAAAATCCCCTTTATCGCATCAGGTAACATATTCACAGGTACTGGGGATGAGGGTGTGGACATATTTTTGGAACCCATTATTCTGCCTACCACAAAGATCATGTTTTCATTAGGAAGGGGAAAAGAAAAAAAACTGAGGAAGGAAACATTCTCAAGGAGACTCTTTCTTTCCTTTAAAAAAAAAAAGATTTATTTATTTTAGAGAGAGAGAGCAAGAGAGCACATGCACGTGGGGGGAGGGGCAGAGGGAGAGAACCTTCAAGCAGACCCCCCGCTGAGCATGGAGCCCGACACAGGCCCATCCCATAACCCATAAGATCATGACCCATGAGATCATGACCCAAGCCAAAACCAAAAGTTGGATGTTCAACCAATGGAGTCACCCAGGCATCCCTCAAAGAGTCTCTAAGTCCACATTCTTTACCCTGTCATTTAAGACCCTTTAATCAATCCACCTGTCCAAAATTATTGCCCCATTTTTCCACTTGAAATAGCTCACAGTTCTTTATCTAAACCAAACAATGCATGCTCTGGGCTTTGCCTCTCTTCCCACCCTGTTCCTGCTTCCTGAGAGCCTGTGCCATCCCACCCCTTCTCAGCATCACCACCTTTCCCCAATGTCAGGCTATTGCACATCTCTTAAAAGCCTTCCCCAAGTCCTCCAAGAGAGAAGCAAAACATCAGTATTTTGTCTGTTCTCTTTTGTTAACAAACCTCCTGCCTGGTATTCTGGCTCCTGTCCCATAAGACTGCATGTTCTCTGAGACCCTGAGGCATGGGCTCCCTGTGCCCTGCATACAGCAGGAACTGCATCTATGTGTGTTGACTAAAGGCCTGAATGACCATCAGTGGACTCGTAGTGTGGGAAGAAAGAGATCACAGAAGGAACACCGTAGATGGCAATCTGTACTATTAGATCCTTGAACTGGGAAAGAAGTACCTCATCGGGTGTTTGCCCCTAGTGAAGGAGAAGTTACCTGTGTACACAGAGGGCATGTGCATCCTAAAACGAGGGAGTCCCCATATCCCCTTTAGGAAAAATGGACACCGTCTGATGATGTGCAAGTCCTAGAAGTAGGAGAGAGAGCTCATCCATGCCACCCCCCTCCCCGGTCCCCTCTTCATTCCCCACTGGTCCCACTCCCCTCCACACGGGGAGGAGGAAATTGTGTGTGGTCCTGTTAGAACAGTAGAGAAATAGGTCACAAAACAGTTGTTAAAGGTTGAATTATATCCCCCCCCCCAATTCATATGTTGAAGTACCCCCAGTGCCTCAGAATGTGACCTTATTTGGAAGCAGGATCTTTGCAGATGTAATTAGCTAAGATGAGATCATAGTGGAATATGCTATCCCCTAATCCAACATGAGTGGTGTCCTCATAGAAAGGGGAAATTTGGACACAGACACACACAGGGAGAAGGCCATGTGAAGACTGGAGTTAGGCTGCCACAAGCCAAGGAACTAGCAGAAGCCTGGGAAAAGGCCAGGAATAGAACCTTCCCTAACTTCTTTAGAGGGAGTATCGCTCTGCCCACACCTTGGCCTCAGACTTCTGGCTCCAGAATTGTGAAACAATAAATTTGTTGTTCTAAGCCGTCTGGTTTGTACCTTTTTGTTATGGCAGCCCTAGGAAACTAATACAAACTCATACTCATTTTGATTGACTTCCTGTGAAAGCACATTTTCTTCTGCAGGCAGAAGAAACTTCCAGTGCTGCAGGAAATAGCATTACTGAGTAACTTTGGGCTTGTTACTTCTCTAAACCCCAAATTCCTCATCTGTATGGGGGTGCATGTGAGGATCAATGTGATCTTGAACATACAACAACTAGCTTAGCCCTCGGCACATTAAAAGCTCTTGGTAACTGCGGTGATATTATTCCCAGTTCACATAGAGATGTGGAGATGTTCAGTTAGTGGTTAGAGCTGGCTAGACATGGGGCATCAGGGAAGTGTCTGGGCAGGGTGGCTGGAAATGGGGGCAAGGGGGGAGCCAGATTATAAAGCTGAGGAAGGTGTCAGTGAAACCTCCTAACTGGTACCCCTTCAGTTTTACCTGGCTCATCTCCTTCCTTGCCTGCCTGTACCCCATCTGCATCTACTTCTTCCTGCTGGCTGCTGTGCTGAAGAGGAAAGGAAATGTAAATAAGTTTATAGTTCATGGCAATTCCATCAATCACAAAGTGGGAAAAACACCCAACTGGTGGAACTTAGTTTATAATAATGATTGTGGAATAAGTGAATAAATAAATGGATGAGTAAATGAGCAACTAAATGAATGAATGTATCTCGTGGCTCCACAGACTCCAAGTCTTTGCACCCCACAACCCCACTAAAAAGTAGGGTTTGCTTTGGCTCCCACTGTCATCATTCAAATGGTAGCAATTTGATCTTCTGTCTCAGATCCAAGAGATTTTAGCAGTTAGATGAGAAGAAATTATGGGGCCTTCAACACTAGCCTTCCCTCGCCCCTGCCATGGTCTCGCTCACACAGCCCACGTCCAGCTCACCTGGTAACTAACCTCACTGTCTATCCACCCTCCCCCCAAACATACATACACATTTGCTCAACGATGCTCACAATCAGCATAAATCTTGGGCCTCTGCTCCGTTCAACATCACCTCCAGGCTATCAAATCAGCCAGAAGCATAAACATAACAGAAGAGAACGCACCCCTCTTAGATCAGATTCACTTCCATATTTTTTCCTTCTTGATAATGTCTTAAATAATATAAACCTGCTAACTCCATATTCCCATATGGTTGGACTGCTAGGGCATATCTGCTCCATCCTCACTCAATCTGTAGCTCATACCTGTCCATGAGACCTGCATATTCCCTGCCTGTGCCCTGATCCTGTAGTTCCAGAGCTCTGCTTTGTTCTCCTACAGTTGCGCGATCTCAAACTTGCTGCCCATGATTCCCTGGGGAACTCATTCCCATGGCTGTTCTACTTGGCATATTTCTTCCTTTCCCCTGGTTCTATTCATCACTTCTCTCAAACACCTGAAAAATTTACCAACAGTCTGTCAATGCCTCTCAGGCACTTGGCTCTTAACCTCAAGTTCCCCTAGTGACTGAGAGACTAATTCTGGTTCAGCTCAGACCCTCTTCAGGCTGTGCATCTGCCAGCCTCCTACTCTTGTCTCCTGCTGTCTAATGGACTCCAGGCTATCTGATCCTGGCTTCAAGACCTCATTACCACCTTTGACACTTGGCTTGTGCATAACCAGTGTCGTCCATAAGAAGTAAATCCCTATTAGTTTATTTCTACAAAATTTTGCTTCCTTCCAAAGTCCTCTGCCAGCTCCTGGCTATGGCTGTGGAGGGCTGGAGTTCTGTCTTTTGAAATGTTCCACATTTTTACTTGAAGTGTTACTCTGGGAGGGGGTGGCAGGGTGGGTCATTTCCTCTTTGGAAGGGAAGGTGAAATGAATTTCCCCATTTGCATAACACCATGGCACTTCCAGTCCTGTTACTAATGTCCTCTCACCCCAAACCACCACTCTCTTGTTAGACAGTCTTATGCAATCATGTTGTGCCTGATAGCAAATACCTTACACGTGCATAAATCATTTCCACTTCCTCTCTTGCCACACAACTAGGAAATTGCTCTGGGGCTGGCTTGTGTGAAAAATTCTAGAAAAAAGGTGGGTGAGTTAACAAAGGGATGCTAAAGAGTAGGAAAACATAAAAAGAAGAGCCCTCTCTACCAGCCTTTTAAACTCTTGAACAGCAAACAGAAATAAAGAGAACTCCCTCTCATGATGTATTTCTCCTTAAAGGTGAGCATTTCTTTTTTCACTCTAGAGTTTTCAATTAAACATTTAAAATAAAGGGCTCTCCCTCTCAATAGATGCAGAAAAAGCATTTGACAAAGTACAGCATCGTTTCTTTTTTTTGTTGTTTTTTAGTTTGTTTTTATTTGGCGTGGGGATAACATTTTCTTCTGGTTTTCCTTCCTTCCTTTTTTTTTTTATTCTTATGTTAATCCCCATACATTACATCATTAGTTTTAGATGAAGTGTTCCATGATTCATTGTTTGTGCTTAACACCCAGTGCTCCATGCAGAATGTGCCCTCCTCAATACCCACCACCAGGATAACCCATCCTCCCACCCCGCCCCCCCAGAACCCTCAGTTTGTTTTTCAGAGTCCATCATCTCTCATGGTTCGTCTACCCCTCCGATTTCCCCCGCTTCATTCTTCCCCTCCTGCTACCTTCTTCTTCTTCTTCTTTTTTTTTCTTAACATATATTGCATTATTTGTTTCAGAGGTACAGATCTGAGATTCAACAGTCTTGCACAATTCACAGCGCTTACCAGAGCACATACCCTCCCCAGTGTCTATCACCCAGTCACCCCATCCCTCCCACCCCACCCCCCACTCCAGCAACCCTCAGTTTGTTTCCTGCGATTAAGAGTTCCTCATATCAGTAAGGTCATATGATACATGTCTTTCTCTGTTTGACTTATTTCACTCAACATAATACCCTCCAGTTCCATCCACGTCGTTGCATATGGCAAGATCTCATTCCTTTTGATGGCTGCATAATATTCCATTGTATATATATACCACATCTTCTTTATCCATTCATCTGTCGATGGACATCTTGGCTCTTTCCACAATTTGGCTAT
>NW_023270305.1:73242650-73452648 GCF_011800145.1 Mirounga leonina
GTGGACTACACTTTGGGTCTGATCCTTCTTTTGATTCCATTAGGAAACTACTTCTTGTATACATATGGATCCCATGGTCCATGATCCAGGCTTGATCCGTCCTAACATGGAATGGTTTGCACAAATTCAACCACAGCCTTGTGCCCCAGGATGGGTAAGCCAGAATCATTCAAGAATATTTTCAGCTGGTCTAAGTGGGGAAAATTGTATGCTTCTCTGTCATTCTCTGCTCCCCCCACCCCCCACCGCAACACACTCTCTCTCTCAGAAGTAGATTTGCCAGTAGCATTTTTTCTTTCCACGAGCTTAGAATTTGTCAGAATCAAGAAAGAATCTTGCCAAAAATGAAGAGCTAGACAGATAAGCACAATCAGAGAAGGAGAGGAAGAGCTAGAAAGAATAAGAAAGCCCTATGACGTTGTTGATCTTGGATCTTGGATCTTGGATCTTGCCATGCCTGAATTCCCTTGGAATTCTCAAGTTCAGGAGTTAATTCTTCCTCATTTCTGCTTAAGTTGGGTTTCTATTTCTTGCAGTTGAAAGAATTCTGACAAAGTCTCCTCAACATTCAATCTTTCCTTTTAGATTTCCTTTCTGATCAATATCAACCATAAACAATGCAGATATTTCTCCAGAATTGTGTTGCAAGTTTCTTCCCTTAGAAAAGAGATAAAAGAGACATATTAAGTGTGGGACTTCTATGATGAACATGTTTGGGTTTAAATTATAAAATGACACAATGGCTCAGAAGCAACTTTTTATGTATCTATTTTGTGTAACCTAGTCAGATACATGTTTTTAATAATCAGTAAAATGAAATTAAAGTTGAACCAACATTGTCATGCTTCCCTACCCCTCCCTCACTACCCCCTCCCTCCACAAACCTTGGGAATCAAAGAAAGAGTGAGGGCTGATCTCTGCTTCCAATGGAGCAGCTCGGAGTAGACTGGCTGGTTATCAAAGGGTCCCTTCTGGGGGCCAGTGGGCTAGTGAGGGAGAGTGGGGAAAGGCATATTTGGATTGTTGAAATGATGCTTCAGGTCACAACTTTTTTATAGGAACAAGCCAAGGAGCCACAAAAATGGGGGTTGAACACAGGCACGTGTTGGCGTAAGGGAGGATCGCCATCACCTGCCTCTCTACCTTCATCCGCCCTGAAGTGGAATGCCCAGATTGTGAGCATAGCCCATCTTGGTGCCAACTGGGACAAGGCAGGACACTTTTAGGTTTTCCTTTTTATATCTGACACATCCAAATGAAAAGAAGTCCCTTTCTTTATCTCTTTTTTTTTTCCCCCAAGAGCTAGTTTAAAGACTACTAAAGGAGAGAAGAATATACCATCCCCAAGTATGCCATTTTTGGCATGTTGATTATTTTGAATTAAAGATACTTGAGAGGGCGCCTGGGTGGCTCAGGTCATGATCCCAGGGTCCTGGGATCGAGTCCCACATCGGGCTCCCGGCCCAGCGGGAAGCCTGCTTCTCCCTCTCCCACTCCCCCTGCTTGTGTTCCTGCTCTCGCTGTCTCTGTCTCTGTCTCTGTCAAATAAATAAATAAAATCTTAAAAAAAAAAAAAAAGATACTTGAGAAACGGCCAGCGTAAGGAGGACACTCCGACCTTCCTTTGTCCCCCCGAAAGTGGGAAATACATTTTCCATGTGAAAGGGACCCTCTCTGCAGAAGGAAGGTAGAAAGCATCCTTATCACCAGCGGTAAGGAATTCACAGCAGAGAAAGCTGTATAGACAAACCTTGTTACTTCCTCACTACTTTACCACTCCAAGCCCAAACGCCTTTGTCTTGTCAGTTCTTCACAGATGGATTGTTTGTCTAAAAGGTATAAAAGCTGCTCGCTTTGATCACTTCTTTGGTTCTCATATTATTATGGAACTCCTGCGCATAGGAAATTAAATTTGCTTTTCGCCTGTTCATCTGTCGTATGTCAATGTCATCAGTACATCAGTGGACGAACTTAGAAGGGAAGAAGCGAAGCGTTTTCTGCCCCTACACTGCCTGAATCCCTCCACAGAGATGGGCTTAGATGTGGCATTATGCAACAGCAGTTTTGCCATCGTGAGGCCAGTTCTGAATGTGGTTGTGGCTTGGTGCTTTGGGTTTTGCTTTGGTTGTTTGAAAGAAGGGAGGGGCGCCTGGGTGGCTCAGTTGGTTAAGCAACTGCCTTCGGCTCAGGTCATGATCCTGGAGTCCCGGGATCGAGTCCCTGGATCGAGTCCCGCATCGGGCTCCCTGCTCGGCAGGGAGTCTGCTTCTCCCTCTGACCCTCTTCCCTCTCATGCTCTCTGTCTCTCATTCTCTCTCTCCCAAATAAATTAAAAAAAAAAAAAAAAGAAGGGAGCCTATAGGAGGGCCCTTCTGGGACAGTTGTAAGAATTGTGCCTTTTATTTTAGCTGGAATCATGAGCTAGAATAATCAGTGCATAGCCAAGTCCGTCTGTCTGTCTTTGTTCTTTCTCTCTCTCTCTCTCTTCCCTACTTTGTTTCATATTGCTGCCGAAGACATGTAGGATAGACTATAGAAACATGACAAGAAAATTCTGCTGATGATATGCACTTGTGTGTTCTGGCCCGGAAGCCCTCATTTGCTTACCACCCCACCACCCTTACCATGTGTGAATTTTTTGTAAAGAGGTAAGTTTGTTTACTCCCGGTCACTCCTGAACAAAAGAGCTGATTTTTTTCATGGTTACAAACCACGGAGCTCACTAATTAGGTGTCCCTCTTTAAAGAAAAAGAAAAAGCCGACAAGCAGATACTGTAGAGGAGAAGGAAGAATCACGAGGTACCCCTTGGGGGGAGTTCAAAGGAAACCGTTGAAGACCAGAAAGGTCAGAAAGAGATTTGGATCGCTGATGCTAGAGATAAGCAGAGAAGCTGGGGCCACAGAGTATTTTGAACAATAAAACAAGAAAATGTAGCGAAGACCACTTTCATGAACCCACTGTGCCTAAGAAACCTCAACAGAGGACTGACTTATAAAGACTTTCAAAGTCTCTGAATTTTAAATTTCTTTGTGCCCATTTTCAAGCAGACTGTTGGAATTGGACTGAGGAGCAAAAAAAACTATAAGCATTAAATATCCCTAGTAATAGAACCAATCTGTGTTTAAAAAAGGATTGAAGGGTTGTAGAATGTCCCCCTCCCTCCAAACATGCTTCTTGGGCACGAGGATTGTTTTGAGCTGATTCTTTTTAAGAAATGAGAGAAGCGCTGAAAACAGAAGTAACCCTTTTGTATGGAATATTTCCATTTATAAGGGGAATGTTCTTGTAAGTTTCCCTCTCTGTACTAGGAGGAGAAGGATGACTCTAAATTATCAGAAACATTCACCAGGGGGGAAGACCCCCTATTTAAGTCTGCCTAGCAACCTACTACTGTGCTCTTCCTCCTAACCTCCCATAACTACACCCCTGTGCCCCCCACCCAGCCCCCAACAGCTTTCTTCCATCTTTAACTGGAGATGGTATTGGGCCATTTCAGGGAGTTTTACTCAGTTTCCTGTTATCTCCCATGTATACAAGAGATATACAGGTTACCAAACTTCTGTTTGCTTTTCTGCTTTGGCTGCATTCCAGAAATTTGATATGTGACATTCTTCTGGTTATGATTGTATTACTTTGGGGATCTTTGAATTTTGATTTTCATTTTGACCAATATGGTTGCCTTTTTTTTCCCTTAGTGGTTCAGTTTGTTTGCATGTAACATTGTTATTTCTGGCTTTGTTGCGTCCTGACCAGAACATTTGTTAAATAATCTCTTGGCACTTATTGTCATAATTCCATTGGCATTAGAAGCAGGATGATAATTTTTCTATGACGACTTTAGTGCCCAATTTGCACATTCTCAAATCACTTTACTCACAATTGTTAAGCCTATGGTACCATGTCCAACCAAACATTGCTGGGACACAAGTCCAAGTGCAGTTAGGATACCTATTGCCAAAAAAAATGTGAAGGGACCCTCACCTTTAATGTCTGTTACCCATGCTCCTCACTGCTCAGGGACTGGGAGAGGTGCTGTCACCTCTGGGGCATGAGATAGTGAAGGTTTGGGCTACAGAAAACTGGCATTTTGGGGTCTGGAGTAAGTACAAGGTGGCTGGGACAACAAGATGGTGGAAGACACAGGGACAGCCTTGCAGGGAGGTGAGGTGTTCCCCGTGTAAGCAAAGCTGCCCCCGCAGGGCGCATCCAGAATATCGTGGGGGATGCTGTGGTCACTGTCCTGGCTGCTCCAGTGGACACTGCATCACGGGGCCTCCTCGTGCAGGCCACTCTGTGGACCACGGCCACCATCTGCTCTGGTCTCTTTGGCCATAGCTCCTTCTCCCAAGTGGGGTCACCCTTTCCCCCCCAAGAAAATAGCTCCTCTTTTCCTGGGACCTACTCTTCTAAGGGAAGACGCTGTCAGTGCGTGGAAGGTGATAGGACTTTCTAAATGAGTATGGCCTCCCACGTGATCTTTTATCCTCCCTGACATTACGGCATAATGGAAACGTCTCTCAGTGAAGAGCACTATTCCTTGCACATACACCCAAGTTTAATTTCTGGTTGGCTGTCCCTCTGGTAGGGCCATTTATTACATAAGAAAAAAGAAATATCCCCTGAATTTCTACTTTTTCTTTTCTAAAAATTTCACGTTTCTGTCTTTCAGCTTCTAACTGGACCATAACTAGTTGCTTTGCTAGGACTCTGTTATCCTTTCATACTGTCTGGGCCTTTTTAATTATCCCTGAACATTTTTTCCCCTAAAATTGACATTTTGGCTCAAAGCCAGTATCTACTGCCTATTAAAAAGTGTCCAAAGTCAGTGAGAAGGATGTCACTTGCGTTTAAAAAAGCCAGTTGCTCATTTTGATAATCTAGGCCCTTTCTCATGTGAACCCATTTTACCTTGTTCTGTTGAAAATTCTACAGTTGCTCATGAGTTCGGTGCCTTGTGATAGCAATAGAAAGAGCATGTGTGACCCGGGTCAGATCCTAACCTGGTGACACAGTGTCTGGGTGACCTTAAGAATTAGCCTTTGTGTTCTGATCCATAGATAGAATAATGTTTACTCATGGACGCGTTTTGGGATGAGAACACGAGCCCAGGACGTGGAAGTCTCTCCCACTGCCCCTGCTCGTGGTGTGAGAGCCAGCCAGCCTGCTCTCCTTGTAAGACTGCAGACAACCGTTTCGTTCTCCAGTCTGTGCCTTTCATAAGTGCCCCCCGCTGATGCTCTCCGCACCTGCCATGTGTAGAGGGGTCAGGGATGCTGCTGGACACCCTACAACGCACAGGACAGCACCCCCAACAAAGAGTTACCAGGCGCCAACGTCAATTGCGCTGAGGTTGAGAAGCCCTCAGAACCATCTGGGAAGGGCCTCCGGGTGCAGTCACCTAAGGATCCCGACGTGCCCAAAGTTTATCATAACTCTCCAAAAACAGGAAAAGATCATCTCCTGGATGAAGATGTTCTGGTTTCTCCAAACACTTAGCTGCTTTGTCCTTTGGCTTAATTGCTCCAGCAAGCAGAATGGCTTCCGGGAATGTTGCTGTTCTTTGTCTCCCATAGGAACCTTAAGGGAAATGAGAATCTTGCCTGCGGGGTAAGTTGTGAACCCACTCCCCCTCCCCGTTTCTGTAGCCTAAGCTCTTTGGGGTCCCCGGCCATGTCTGCTGCCACTCCTTGCAATGCAGGGGAGGGGGCTCTCATTTACAGAGTTGTTCACTGACTGATCAATACCAAAACCAGAACTCTGTCCGTTTCATTAGCGGGAGTGGTAAGGTGGATCTAGCGATAGGCAACTCAGACTTTCAAAACCACAAGCTGTGTATCTCCTGAGAACAGTAAATAGCAAAGCAAAAAGACCTTTTCTTTCCGTTCTGAGAATGTTTCCTTTCTCAGAAAAAAAAAAAGGTGCTACAATCACTTTCTTGTAAAGTGGTAACTGGGAGCAGCCATTGGTCACAATTGCTAATTCAGCTGGTCTCTTAAAAACAATGCTTGTCAGGCACGATTCCTCAGCTTCTCCTGCCCAACACACACACTCACACGCACACACACGCACACACATGCGCGCATACACAATTCTCCATGTGCTTATGTCTGCAGGAAAGATATGTCACACCATTTACAGTTCTTCTTTAACTCTAGTTAAGTGTAACCTAAAATAAATACAAAATCCAATTGTGCCCTCCTGCCATTCACTGAAGATTCTTAAAGCCACAAAGCTACAGTATTTCCCTCCCCCTAGGAAGTGTTTTCATTTGCAAGTGCACGGTTTTGTTTTGTTTTGTTTGCTTTGTTTTCCCAACAAAGAAACAGTTACTTGACTTATACTATCAGGGTTGATTTTTGTTTAAAAAAGAATTTTTGTGTCTTTTTTTCCTTTGTCTTGACACCAACAAATGTACTTGTTGGAGCTTTTTTAAAAATAAACTTTACTTATTTTGTAAAAATAAATTAATGCAGCGTTTATCTATGGGAGTCCATGCTCCTTTCCTCTCTTTCTTTTAAGGATAGACTTTTTTTTTTTTTTTAAAGATTTTTATTTTTATTTATTTGACAGAAAAAGACACAGCGAGAGAGGGAACACAAACGGGGAGTGGGAGAGGGAGAAGCAGACTCCCTGCTGAGCAGGGAGCCCTATGCGGGACTCGATCCCGGGACTCCAGGATCATGACCTGAGCCGAAGGCAGTCGCTTAACCAACTGAGCCACCCAGGCGCCCTTAAGGATAGACTTTTAAAAATGCAGGTTTTAAAATGAGCAATTGGTGATGAACGGATTTTGTGAGAATGGTTTCTCCATGGAATGGAAGAAAGATTAGCATTCCTTCTACTCTATGTTCTTAAAGAGTCTGCAGACTAAGAATGAGATTTCTAATATAAACACCTAGGGACTACCACTCTCTTATCCGTAATTAACTACAAGTGGTCATCACTTTATTTCCCATCTAAAAATCATCATTTTCTTTTTCTTTGTCTTTTGGATATATTTTCATTTTTGTTCCGCCAATGGGTCAACTTAAGCAAGTTACACACTTTCTCTGATGCTTAGTTTCCTCAAACCTGGAACATGGGGTTTGGACTACATCAGTGGTTCTCAAACCCGGCTGCACAGAGTCACCTGGTGAGCTTACTAAATAGGTAAGGCCCCGCCTGGCCCCCAGTGATTCCAGTGTCAGACAGGGATGAGACCCTCCCTGTGGATCATCTCTTCGGTTATTTTCAGCCTTAAAACTCCATGATCTGAAACACCCATGTTGGCAAGGGTGGTGAAATTGGCAAGTCACTGATCTCAAAGGGGAAGGTCAGGTGGGTATGGTGATTCTTGGGGCAGGTTTAATTACAGATGTCAAAAGCCTTAAACATGTACCTGACCTTTGACCCAGCGGTTCAATTTCTAGGCTTTTATTCTTAAGAGAAAATTTATGTTGTATCCAATAGTTAGGTACAAGGATGTTGACTGCAGTATTACATAAAATAGAGAAAAATGGAAGTCTACCTATTTGGGGAATGTGTAAATAAATTATGGTACAATTACCCAGCAGGATACTGTGCAGACATTAAAAATATTATTTCCATAGAAAATATTTTATATCATCAAAAATGCTTAGGTTATACTAAGAAGTAGGTAATACATAAATCTCATTTTTTTTTAGTAAATCATCAATATATAATAACATTTATAAAATTACAAAGCAAAATGAGGATAATGGTCATCTGTGGCTGGAGGGATTAGGAGTGATTTTGATTTTGTTTTACCTATCTGTGTTTTTCTAATTTACCTAGGGTCATTGTGTTTGATTGCTTTAATTTAAAAAACCTATTTTAAAATCATTCTCTAACCTGGCCCCTTCAAAATATACATGTTTCCTCCTTCAACTCTGCTCTATCCTTTTATTTTCCAGATATAACCCAATAGTGCTTAGCTACAAATTCAGGTTTGCCAGGAATACCGACCTCAGAACAGCAAATGTGAATGGGTTCTGCTCTGGGTTTTGCTGTCAGATGACCCAAAAACAAGTGGAAGAGATAGATTCCCAACCAAAAGCACAGTCCAAGCCAGAGTGACATAGTCCTCAATAACTGTGTTACCAGGATGTGGACTAAAGAGGAAATTCCAAGTTGGTGGGATGCACAGAGCCTTCCCAGACCGAGGAGCATTAGAGAATGAGCTTTTCCCCAGGAACACAATCAAGGGACAAATTGCTGCAGAGATGATGGAGACACACCCTGGGCTGTTCGAGTACCTGGTATATTTGGGAAAAATGAAAGATTTGAGTCTGAGTATCAAGTAGCAGCAGGAAAATATATGTATTACAGAAGAAATCTGGGAAGTCCCAGTCCTTACTGAAGCATTGGGGAAATTAGGGAAAGGCTTCTTCCAGCTCAACCAGAGACTCAGTTTAGGCCACTGATTTGGTGATTGGAGCATGAGTTGGATTTTAGTTTCAACTTGTTCCATCATCTGGGTACACTTGTGCAGTGTACAACCTGAGCAACTGCTCCTACAACAACACTGTGAGGCTCAAAGAAGGCAAATAATTTCTCCATAGCCTTGCAGCTCTTTTGGAGTAGCGACATGCATCCAGAGTGAAGACTCTTAAGCAATGAATTTGGACACTATTCTATGGGCTGTGTGAACCAGTTTTCTAGAAGGAAACTAAATTAAGTGCACTAAGACGACACTAAATGTGGAGAGTAATTAGGAAGCCATTGCACTAGTCCTGGTGAGATGATGAAGGCCTGAGTCAGGGTAATGTCAGTGAGTACTAAAAGAAGTGGGTGAACACAATGCATATTGTGTGGGTGGCATGCAAGAATTTGCAAGTAAGGTGAAGTGAGGGGGGCTGAGACAAAGGTCTACCTGGATGTGCTGATGGTTGCGGTTGTGGGAATCCACAAGAGTCCCCGGGGAGAGATGTGGTGGCAGATCTTGAGAGCATGCCTGCATTTGAGCTGTAGGGGGAGAGAGGGATCAGAGTGGTAATCCAAAAAGAGCCATCAGCGGAGGGAGGGAGGGCAAGAAGGGAGTGGGGTGTGGGTTGGAGTTTCGAAGAGGAAGTGGTCACGGCGTCAAATGGTCCCCGTGGAAGGTAGATGAGAATTGAGAGCATGCTACTTGAAAGGTCTTTCAGTTACCTTTGAATTAGCAGTTCATGTAGGACTCTAGAAATCATAACCTAAGTGTTCAAGGAGTGGGTGTGCAGTGGGGGGTGGTGAAGGCTGGACTAGGGCTTTGGCAAGCACTGGGCAGGAAGGAAGGACAGACGGAGGGCAGCAGTTGCTTAGGAAAGTGAATGCAGGGGAAGGCTTCTGTTTGGGCAGGGAGTCCGCACCAGCTATAGAGACTGGTGGGGGTGCCTGTAGACTCATAAGAATGGGACAAGGCCGAAGCCTTTAAGAGATAAGATTGCACTCAGGGCTGGGGAGATTGAGAGATCACACAAGGGGAGAGCACACAAGTGGAGGGGCTAGCTATGGGGGAAAAAAGGGCACCTTTCTCAGGGAGGAGGAGTAGCGGGGGGAGGGAGAACATGGGTGAAAATCCCAGAAATTTTGTGTTGGGGAAGACAGGTGGGGATGGCCCATCCGATGGTGTCCGGTTTCCTTTGTAGCTAGAAAACAGGACCAGGGACGCATAGTGAGAGATTCCAAGAGGGATTTTCAAGCCAAACCTCGGGTCAGGAAGCAGCTGCGGGGGAAGATAAGGGAAACAGGCTGGGGTGGGGTGGGGGGGCGGGAAGGGTCCCTCAGCACTGTGGCAGGCCTCCCACCGCAGCTGGGTAATGTGAACGTGTGAATGCTGGGAGAAGAGCAACCACCTTTCTCTGGTTGATGAAGAGAAACTTGCGTTTCTCTTACCATTGCATTTCCAGTACACTTGCGTGATGTAACAATGCCTGGCCTGAGCAGAGGCCCGGTAAATAGCGGCTTAGTGACTAAATTCTGTCGATGTGCTGATCAGTAAATGAGCTGAGTGCCACCACGTTTATTCAGTAACCAGTGGAGAAAACAGGATTAGGGAACGGGAAGAGGCATGACCAAATGGGAACCCCACCCTGGGTCCACTGCCAAAGGCAAGGTCCCTTTGCCGTTGATGCCCATGAACTTGCCCATTATCGCTCTCAAATGATTACAGAGGGATATACCTCGGCCAGGGCGCACGGAGGTTTTTCAAGTTCTCCTTTTCGTTGGTTTCCTCTTCTCCAGCCAGTCCACCGAGCACAGCCCAACCCGTGACAGGCACAGACGAGTCCTGCTACCCAGGCTGGCATTGATCTGGGCCACAGGGCCTGCTGTAGCTCAGCCATGAGGGAAGCCCTCTGTCACCCCAGTTCTGCGAATGCTCTTCTTTAGAAGCTGTGGCTGCTACCACTGGCTTGATCTTTTTGCACAAAGATTTTCCCTTTTGATTTTTAGTTCACCTTTAATTTCTATCCTCCAGTCACACACCCATCTGTTCTCTTGAGCCTCCTTCCCATTCCCTGAACCCCACCCCCAATTCTCTTCTCATCTTTGAAGGCTGAAGACCTTTTCCTTGCCTGGAATCTCTGCCCTGACCCTCTTTGGCTTCCGGCTGGAACATCTGTCTGGAAACCCATGGCCTTACTGCATGGCTGATATTCTCTTCTTTCATGACAATTCGTGAATCTCATTTTCCGTAACGGGTGTTCTCACTCTTACTCAGTTTCCCTGTGTTGGATCATACATTTCCAAGACCGCTTGCAGGTGGGGTGTTGTCTTCCGCATTGAATTTCCTGGGAGGCCCCTCATGACACTCTTCCAGCAACTGTTTAGTTCTTGTATATCTTCTCTCGATAAGATCTCTGGCTTTCTCTCCCGCTCCCTGAACTCGCACTTCCACCCCCAGCTCTCTCTACCCTCCAGAAACTTTTCTCAGGGCCACCAGCTTCTCCGGACCCTCTGGAGGCTGTCTTTTAGAATTTATAGGTCTTAGAACCAAAAAAAAAAAAAAAAAAATTCTACTTGTGTTGCTGAAAAGCAAAATGACACACAGATGATGGTACCAGAAAGTGATAATTTCGAACAGAGAGTATTGAAAAGTATAGGAGAATTATTCTGAATTTGAGGCCAAAGAGTCTCGTAATTTTATGGAAACGAGTAACTTTCCTTTCAGGAGATGGAGGCTCATTTCTCCTGCCACATGACTTTCTCTGTGCAGTTTTTTGTTTTTTGTTTTTGGCTCCTTCTGGTGTCCCAGAGGCTGCAGGGGAATGAGTCACAGAGTTGGTGAAGCCCTGACATCTCTGTGGTGCTGCAGGCCATGGGAACGTGTAGCCCCTGGTGAAAATAAGCCTCTTAGAGCCACTGAAACCACTGCCACGGGGGCCAGGTCCAGTGCTGGAAACGTAAGGTGTTGAAAGGTCATCCACGGCCGGCTCCTGGGCAGGCTTAGAAACCACATCCCTCTCAGTATGAAGCATAAATGTAGAACCAAGTACCCACTGTGCTCCATGCCCACAAGTCAGATGGGGGAGGGACTACTGCTAGTTGGAGGAGGCCACTGTGTGACCCGGGCCCCGCGTGTCTGCAAACGCAGCCAGCCACGTCCACATTGGTCAGCTCCGGCGGCCGTAACAAAATACTGCCGCCTGGGTGGGCTCAACAACAGCCGTTTATTTTCTAATAGGCCTGGGGGCTGTGAGGTCAAGGTCAGGATGCTGGCAGCTTAGGTTTCTCCAGAAGCCGTTCTCTGTGGCTTGCTGATGGCCGCCTTCCCACTGTGCCCGCAGGTCCTCACATGGCTTTTCCTCCACGTGCTCCCATCCCCGATGTCTCGCTTCTAACAGTGACATCAGTCCTATTGGGTGAGGGCCCGGCCACATGACCTCATTTAACCTTCATTACCCCTTTAAAGGCCCTATTTCCAAACATAGTCACATTCCAAGGTGTACTGCGGGGTAGGACTTCAACCTATGAATTCTGGGCGGGGGGCGGGGTGGGGGGACACAATGTAACCAGAATGCTATCTCTAGCAAAATCAAGAAGATGGGCTTAAGTAGCAGAAAGGCACTGTGCAAAAATGCTGGATTCTTAACCCAGGGCTTGTGGGATTAAAACCACCCTCTGCGGGCGTCTGAGTGGCTCAGTTGTTAAGCGGCTGCCTTCGGCTCAGGTCATGATCCCAGGGTCCTGGGATCGAGCCCCGCGTCGGCCTCCCTGCTCAGCGGGAAGCCTGCTTCTCCCTCTCCCACTCCCCCTGCTTGTGTTCCCTCTCTCGCTGTGTCTCTCTCTGTCAAATAAATAAATAAAATCTTTAGAAAAAAAAAACAAACCAAAAAACCACCCTCTGCTATGGTTCTGCTTTCCCTTGGGGATGTAACGCCAAGTAAAATAAGCCAGTCACAAAAGGACAAGAACTGTGTGATCCTACTTCTGTGAGGGACCTAGAGACAGAAAGTAGTACAGGGTTGCTGGGGGCTGGGAAGGTATTAGCTAATGGGTCCGGAGCTTGGAGGCGAGATAATTTGGGAGAGGGACGGTGGTGATGGTTGTACAACAGCGTGAAAGGACTTAATACCATTGAACTGTACACCTGAAAATGGCTAAAATGATAACTTTTACATTATGTCTATTTTAACACAATAAGAAGAGAGGGTATGAGCTGAGGAGACCAGGCTTTCAGCCCCTGTCGCCCCCTGCCCCATCCCTGCCCCCACCATTATGGCACTGTATTAAGCCGCAGGTTTTGGACCTGCAAAATCAGGATAATGTTTCCTACTGTGTGAAAAAGGAGATAATGATGCTAAGGGGTTAGTAAAACCTTTGTCATACAATGAGCATTCCGCCAGCAATAGCTAATCATAGTTACGATACTAGAAGGATAGAACATGCAATATTCAAGTGGATGGTGGCATTTACTTTTGAGTGATTTGTTTCAGGATGGGGTCAGAGTAAGCAAAGCACCCCACATGGGCTCAGAGACGGAGGCAGCTTCTCATCACGTCTGAAGCCTCTGGGCCTGGGAGGCTCTCCAAAAAGTTTCAAGGGAGTCATGTTCTCAGCATTCTTGATTCTTCATCGTGCATGCGGAAAAGTCTAGCAGATGCAGGAAGAACATGCCAGAATCATAAAAACACTGTTAGCCTTTGCCTTGTTTCTTGGCTTCTGGATTCTGTCATGGCTCGGGGTAGATCCTTGGAGGCCCTGGCCTCGCTGCTGGCTGCCAGGCCAGTCCTGAGCCTGGTCGGTCATGTGAACCTGGTCTCATGCCCATCTGCAGCATCCTGCCAGCACATGTGGGCCTTTGGGTAGCCTTTCCCTCCCACAGCCGCCCCCCCCCCCCCCCCCCCCCGCCCTGTCATGGCCCACATCTTGAACCATGGGCTGCTTCGTTGTCCCAGGCCTAGGCTGACTCCTGTTACTGTCTCCTTGCCCACAGTGACCTGAAAAGTAGCCCAGGGCCTAGACACAATTCACTCTTAGACATTTATTGGGATGTAATGACATTTAATTGCTCTTAATAAGAATATAACCCAGGGTGATGGATATTAAGGAGGACACATGATGTAATGAGCACTGGATATTATGCTGAATCACTGACCTCTACCTCTGAAACTAATAATACATTATATATTAATTAATTGAATTTAAATTAAAAAAAAAAAGAAGGATACAACCCAGAGCTTCCACCTGGTGCCAGAGGAGTAGTTTCCAAACATGGGTGTAGAGCACCTGTACCAAAGCTTGAGGATGGTTAGTCCAGAGGCTGACCTTCCTAGGGGAAGGAGGGTGGGGCCTGGGTGGCAGAGTCGGGCTTTTCTGAGATCTATCTCACTGTTGTCTTCTTAATTGTGGCACTGCTGTGAGAAATCCAGGTGAGTGCTGGTTGCTGGGTCTTCAGTGCTCAGCCCCCCCACCCCCGCCCAGCCCTGAAGGGGGCCCACAGCTCCCCTGAGCATCACCCCCTCCCTGGAGCTCTCGCCCATCCAAATTTCCGTCTCCATTCAGGGCACACTGAGCCCAGCTCAGCTCACCAGTTGCAGATTGGTTGGTCCAGGGGAATTTCCAGTTTTCTGGGTTTTACTCTGCCTTTTTTCACCTGTCCACTTATTTATACTTTCTGATGCTGCTGGCTTCACACTTCACTCACATTTTCCTTATTACCCCTTTTGGACTGGGTAACCTGGCTGAGACTAAATGCATGATACTAGAGGAGGCTGCATTTGGGACTGAACCCAAATCACACAGGAGTGCTCCCAGTACCTCAGGGTAAGCGTACCTTCCCAGGCCCATTGATTTCCACTGCCAGGGGTGAGGAGGGGACCCATGTGTTCAGAGTAGAACTGTCTCTCCCCCTGCCTTCAGGCCTCCTATGAGGTCCGGCTGCCCCCTTTCCCATCTCCCTAGTTCAAGGTCTCACCTACGTCGTCTATCTTGGGATCTCAGGTCTCAGCCTCTCACCCCTTTACCCTGACTTGAGTCCGTCACTGGAATGCCACATACCCCAGATCACCCCGTCTCCCACAGCCTGCGTTACCCATGTTCCCCAAACCCCCATAAATCTCTAATTCTGTTTCCATCTCTTGCCCTTCCTTAACCCTTGAAGACCTTTCCTGGTTTCTCTGGAACTCATCCCCCATCTTTGTTAAAGAAAAAAAATTATTGAATGGCGCTTGTTCAAGACGGTAAGACAGACTTTATTCAGGACCACTGAGATAGGTAGAGGGCCCAGTGCAGGGGGAGTTTGCAGTGGGGGAGAGAGAGAGTGCTCAACCTCTCACACAGCAAGGGTAAGTGGGGGCTTAAAGCCAACAAACAGGGTAGGGGTGAGTAGGTGGAAAATCACTGAGAAGAAACATCAGGGCTAAGTGGGGGGCGGGGGGCGCTTCTGGCTAAGCCTTGCTGAAGGCAGGCCTGAGGGGGATTAGACATCACTTGGGGAAGGGTGGAGGGTGACAAACCTGGTCAGACATTGAGGTGATCAGATATTGAGGGTGGGGGTTTCTTGCTAAACTGATGAAGCCGGGTTCTTGCTAAAACTGGATTTTATGGGGAAGTGTACAGAAGGGCCTAGGAGAAGGTTCAGGAGCCTGACTAAAGTTGGATCAAACAAAGAGGCTTTCTCATCCTCAGCAATGTCCCCTGGATCGGAAGCTCTTCTGTGATCTCACTAATCATCAGGGAAATGCAAATCAAAACCACATTGAGATATCACCTCACTCCTATTATGACGGCTACTACCCAAAACAACAAAAACAAAAAAGATAACGTGTGTTGGCAAAAATGTGCAGAAATTAGAACCCTGTGCACTGTTGGTGGGAATATAGAATGGTATAGCTGCCATGGAAAATGGAGTGAAATTTCCAAAATTAAAAATAACTTCATGACTTTAAATCAAATCAATAGGCTGATAAACTCTTAAATTTATATCTCTGGCCTGGACTTCTCCCCTGAGCTCCCAACTGTCTACTCAAACTTGCCACTTGGATATTTAATAAACATTTCAGACTTAACATATTTAAAACAGCCCCTCCCCAAACCTCCCCTACCTACAGCCTCTCTTACCTTATTGCTGCCTGTTCCATCTTTCCAAGGGCTCAGGCTGAGAGTGTGGGGTCTCCCTTTCCTTCTTTCTTGCCCTCACACTCAAACCCAATCCAATGGCATAACCTGTTGGTTTCCTTTCAAACTGTATCCGGAATGGAACCACTTTTCATGACCTTCACCACCCTAGCCTGATCTCAGTCTGCCATGTAGATGACTACAGTCCCCAGCTGTGCCTCCTGCTTGCTCTCTTGACCGCCTCCCCAATCTATCAGCCGAAGTAACAATTTTAATAGCAGGTTAAGATTTTAGATCATACTCCTCAAGCCTCTAAAGGCCCGCTGTCCCAACCAGAGTAAAAGCTAAATGAAGTCCTTACAGTGGCCAGCAAGACCTCCCCATTGAGTCTCCCTCAGTTTGTGATGCACTTCCTACCCTTCTCTTCCTCCCTGCCCACCTTCCTTCCTGCTCCAGCCTTGCTGGACTCCTCCCTGTGGCTTGAGCATTCCAGGTCCCCTAGCATTAAGGCTTTTGCAGATGCTGTTCCTCCTGCCTGGAGTGCTCTTCCCCCAGCTATCCCTATGGCTTGCTCCCTTATTTTCTCTGGTCTTGCTCTAATATCATTTTTTCAGTGGGGTCTTCTTTGGCTCTTGTATCTAAAATGTTTCATCTCTCCCTAGGTTCAACACACTCTCTCTCTCTCTCTCTCTCTCCCTTCATCCTTTTTCACTGTTTCATTTTACTCCTTATACTCATCACTTTGCAAAATTCCAATTATCTTATTTATTATCTCTCCACCAATCTATAAGGGTGGGGGTTTTTGTGTCTTTAATTCACTAGAGTGTCACCAGCCCTTAGAATAGTGCCTAGCCCTCAGTAAGCTTTGATGAATGAATAGGTAGGATGGATGGATAGATGGATGAATGGGTGGATGGATGGATGGATGGATGGTTGGATGGATGATGGCCCTTAACTTGCTACCCATGCACCAGATCTGAACTTCATCACCAGATTTCTGTTTGGACACCTGAACAAATGTTGAGGACCCTGCCTGCACCATGATTAGTGGAATGCTACTAATGAAGTATCAAAAACAGAGATATCTTTAGACTGGAACCACAGGCAGAGTCCTGCAACTCATTTTGTTCCTCATCCAAGTCCTTCTTCACAAACCAAGATCCACATACCTCTGAGTGACCTGCTTCCTCTGGCTCATTCCAATACTTCCTTATTTTACTTCCCTGTTCACTTTTTCTCCCACTGCTACCCCTGCCGCCCCAGACGAACCCTTTTCACTGTGAACTCTGGATCTCTATTCAGAGAATGATGGACTCATTCATTAATCCCACACATTATTTATTGAGTTCCTATTATGTGGGGTTACAATAGTGAAGATACTAAATACATTTCCTAGCCTCCTGGAGCTCTCAGTCTAGAAGAAAACAGATTTTGAACAAATTACATATATGAAGAGTGACAGAATGGGGAAAGTATCCCGGGCTATACAAAAGAAATAGTTTGAGTCTAGGATTCCTCAGGAAGTCATTTAAGCTGAACACTGGGGATCTGAGGAAGGAACTAGTCATGGGGTGCTGGGGGAATGGGAGACAGGGCAGAAAGAAGGGTTACTGTTCCACTGTTGATAGACTGCCTTCATCCCTAAATTCTTCAGAGAACATTCTTTATAGCTCCTGGACTTAGCTGATACCTGATTCTTCTCTGAGTATACCCTGTCTCCTGTGGGGGCTTCTTCATCTCCCCCTTTACATGTCTCTGAGAGGAGAAGATTGTGGTGTTCGGATTCAAATGGCAATTTGCCATTTGCCAGCCCCCACATGTTGAACTTCATTTCTTTCCAACCCACCTAGGATTTCTTTCCAACCCACTCTGTCCTGCCCATGCCATCCTCAACACCTCTGAAATCACTTTCAAAAATGTCTTTAGTGACTGCCGGGGTTGCTAATGGAAACCTCTCCGTCCTTCTCTGTCTTTCCCTTTCCTGTGTGAATGCCAGTCCCTCTCTTGCCCACTAGGAGTTCATGCTCCCCAGGGCTCTGTCATTGCCCCTTGCAGTTCTTGCTCTGTGCTCTCTTCCTGAGTGATCCCAGTCATCCCCATGACTTGACTACAATTTATACACTGAGAAATCCCAAGTTCACAGGGCTAGCCCATAATTTTGCTGACCTATATTTCTAACATCTTGATGTCAAGACAGCACCTCAAAATTAACATATCCAAAGATGAAGTTACCATTCTTTTCCTACTAACTGTTCTACCTCCAGTATTTGGTATCTCTGTGAATGGTTCTCTACCATCCCACCTTGGGTGTCCCCCAAACTCCTCCCCTCTTTTCCTTCCAATGCAAACTAAATTAATAGACCTAATTAATTCTACTCTTAAACATAGAAAGACAATTTGCTCCTCCTTCCTACTCCATTCTAAAACACATTTTATAAATTTAAGCCCTTACTACTACTTGGTGGGAGCCTTCCAACTAGTATCTCACCTTCTCATTGGTTACTTCTGATCCTCTATGCTGTTACCATAAAAATTTAGAACCTAAACTGACTCTTGTATTTAATTACAATGAAGATTGGGTTTCATAGCATTATGGGATGAAGTGAGAACCCTTCCCTATTTCTCCTTTCTTCTACATTTCTTTTCTCTGCATAGCTCCTTCTCTTCAACCATAATCCCTTGGATCACTATTATTTCCTGAATATTCTAATGAGTCCTGCATAAACACAGAAACAAAAAATGCCATAGATATGTAACCTCCGAAAAACATTTAAAGTCAAATTAAAAGGAAAAAGCTTAAATTTTGCTTATGTATTTCTCTTAGTTTCAGAGAACCTACCTCTAAAGAATGGGGAGCCATATCTGAACACACTAGGATTTGGTTTGGGGGGACTGTCAGGCACAAACGTTCAGACTACCACCTGCCCCATTCTCAATATACTGTTTTCCTCATGTATCTTTTTATGTTCCATTCTTTGTCATAGAATTTCAACATGTAGTTGTGATGTTTTGTTCTTTTAACAAAAAAATGAAAATTCATCTAATTTTAAATGTTGTCACAAAAAACTATAAATTAATTTTTCAACATTTCTTACAGTAATTAATTCATCTGTAACATCTTTGCTTTGCATTTTATTCTAAGCATGTAAAATATCTTGTATTATCTTACAGCATTGGGTCAATGTATTACTATTTTCAAGTGTTCTGTGTTTAAGAGAGCTCGGAAAATGCTGATCTAGAGAACTCTTGAGACCCTCTGTCATTTCCAAAAACATGTTAACTTTTTGCTTCCAAAAGCATTTCTTTTTCTCTTTTTTTTAAAGATTTTATTTATTTATTTGAGACAGAGAGAATGAGAGACAGCATGAGAGGGAGGAGGGTCAGAGGGAGAAGCAGACTCCCCGCCGAGCAGGGAGCCCGATGCGGGACTCGATCCTGGGACTCCAGGATCATGACCGGAGCCGAAGGCAGTCGCTTAACCAACTGAGCCACCCAGGCGCCCCAAAAGCATTTCTTAAATAGTCTGTTCTGTTGGACACATATTTATACTTCTCTAAGCATATATGTTTGTCTTCAGATACCTTATCTGTCTCTGTAAGTGCTGTCAATACATCTGTCTTGCCACAAAAAGTTCTAGAGAGCAGGAAGCTTCTGTGTGGTCTATTCTCATAACATGTTTAGATCGGTGACCTTTTAAGGTCTACTGGGCATCAGTTACAAATGTAAGGCCACCAAGGTACAGCAATTGCTTTTGTTACTGCTAATATTACTGATTAGACAAGGCCTGACTTCCTTACTCTATAACTCTTGCTACAGGGAAACCTTTTCTGAAAGGAAAGAGATAGACCGGTCCCAGGAATTCCAAGGTAGAGAGGCATAGTGGTGGGCAGTAGGATGGCCCTACCCAAGACCCTCAAGTTGTGAGTATAGACTGGTGACCAGAGTTTTAGGCACTTACCTAAAAGACAGGTGAGAAGTGGACAGTAAACACAAAGGTTTGGGAGACAGATGTTGCAGTCCAGTGACTTGATTGAGACTTGGATCCTGGCTTTCCCCCTTATTAATGATGTGACAGCTACTTCTATGTACCTCAGTTTCTTATACCACAATGGTGTTAATAATACCTTAATCTGGGGCGCCTGGGTGGCTCAGTCGTTAAGCGTCTACCTTTGGCTCAGGTCATGATCCCAGGGTCCTGGGATCGAACCCCGCATCAAGCTCCCTGCTCCGTGGGAAGCCTGCTTCTCCCTCTCCCACTCCCCCTGCTTGTGTTCCCTCTCTTGCTGTGTCTCTCTCTGTCAAATAAATAAACAAAATCTTTAAAAAAATACCTTAATCTCAGAGTTGTCTTTAGCATACAAATGGGCTAATATATTGTAAAGAGCTTAGCTCAGGGCCTGGCATATAGAAAGTTCTCCAAAAAGTGGCAGCCACTCCCTGGCAAGTGTTAATATCCTCCTTCTCCATTGATTTCTTTTGTAGGAAGCTGTGGAACTATCTTTGTGTTTAACTAACGCATGTGGAAATATTGAGTGTATTGATTTCAACAGCTGCTATGATCACAGAGGCAAGTTAGTTCCTCCCTTGGGGCTCTGTTGAATACTCAGGTGCAGCTTAAAAGCCAACATCCCTGGTTCCGCAGGAGATGCTCCCAATGGCTGTGGATCTTCTCAACTTCCCCTGGAAGGTACATGTCATGGTTGTCAACATGCCGATGGCATAGCATATCAGCTGAACACTTGTCTTCAAATCATAGGCTTTCTGACCCTAAAGAAGGTAGCAAAAAGCCACTCGTCCAATTCCCCAGGTCCTAGAAAGACTACTTCCCTGGGTGCAGTGATTGGAAAATGGACATGAGAGACATCTACAATCAGACCTTTCTTCTTTGCAAGTTCTCAGATGAGTTTGAATCCATGGAAAGATCAACCTAGTAGTAAATCTCTAGAACTGACTCCTCTAGTTGAACATGTAGGTGATCTGTTGAAAATTAAGAAATGAGGACAATCTTTCTGTCCATTCCCTAGTAACTTTCTGCCTCAGGGCTTCTGGAATGGTTTACCTGATGTTTTCAGACTGGTGAGTCTCTCTGAGGCCAGCAAGGAAGAGGAGGTTGGCTTAAGTCAGATGCTTGTCTGCATACTCTATCTGCAAATGAACGACCATTGTCAACAATTCTTGATCTCAGTAATCTGACCACAGGTGCAAGACTTGGACTGTTGCATAAAGATTCAGAGAGTGCAGTGAGTCATTCCAAGAGGCAGTTCTCCCCAGTGGACCTCTCATTCAATGGCCCCACAAAATCAAAATGGATTTTTGCTTTTTGGTCAAAATTAGGCCCTTAAATAATAGCATACTTTTCTTCATTAAAAATCCTTTCCAGTGATTGCACATACTATCTCCAAGGGGGCATTCAAGGGGGTCTGGAGTCTGATGCCACAGTGCTCCTCTCCGCACAGTTATTGCTTGGGTGGCCATGATGCTCTCAGGATGTACTTGCCAGGATGTACTGACCAGCCTCAGACATGCCCCTTTCCAGGTTGCACTCCTTGTTTTCCAGTGGATGGCCAATGTGTTGAGAACTCTGGTCACCAGTCTATACTCACAACTTGAGGGTTTTGGGTAGGGCCACCCTACTGCCCACCACTATGTCTCTCTACCTTGGAATTCCTGGGAACAGTCCATCTCTTTCCTTTCAGCAAAAGTTTCCCTGTAACAAGGTCTATTCCCCCATAGAGACAGCCCATCCAAAAGAAGTTTCAGGGGCGCCTGGGTGGCTCAGTTGGTTAAGCGTCCAACTCTTCTTGGTTCTGGCTCAGATTATGGTCTCAGGGTCATGGGATCGAGCCCCGCGTCAGGCTCTGTGCTCAGCAGGGAGTCTCCTTGAGGATTCTCTTTCTCTCTCCTTCTGCCCTTCCCCGCCCCTCTCTCTCTTTCTCTCAAATAAATAAATAAATCTTTTAAAGTTTCAATTATATTGTTCTCTGAGGACAGTGACTGCCAACTCATCTATGTTTCAAACCTAAGAGCACACTCAAGTGACCTCACTCAAGAAAAAAAAAAGGTCTGTTCCAAGATAACTATTCATCTTCCAAAGAAGGTGGGGTTGGAAAGGTCTTAGGAATTAAAAAAAAAAAAAAAGAAAAGAAAAGAAAAGAAAAGGCCACCCACTATTACATATAAAATGCTACCATTTTGGGTACTTTTATTATGGACCCAGCATTTTACATTTGCATTTTCTCATGTAGCATTGCAATAATCTTAGGAAGTCGTTAATAGTTACCTCCATTTTACAGATAAGGAAACTGAGGTTTGGAGATGCTAAATAACTTGCCCAAGATTACACTGCTATAAGCAGTAGGGGAGTTTCATACACAGGTGGTGTGGCCTCAGAAGTCTGTTCCTAACCGCTGTGTTTGTCTGCCTTCTGGGTCCTGATGTGGCTAGCCAAGGCCTTGAGTTCCCTAAAACATTTCCTGTTAGGTTCTGCACTGTTCTCTGTCACTTGAGGTAACAAACAGGTTGGGCAGTTTGCTGATCTGATGTGATCAGGGGATGTGATGTAATATAATTTGCGTAGATGGTGGGGACATTTTCAAAAAATCTGAAAAGGGGAAAAAAAGCAAAAAAAAAAAAAAAAGCTCTAAACGAAGTTTGATCTGTATAAGCAAAACAGCTATCCTGGAATTTCTTGGTCGGTAAACAATAACAGAGGTACTATTACCAGCTCACTTAGTGGGCACTACCAGTGTCTTGGCACTTGGAGATTGAAGGGCAGCTCCAGCTTGCAAGAGGACACATCTGTGTAGGAGGGCTTTATGCCCATTCTTCAGGTCAGTGACAGAGTTTAAATCACTATTAAGTGAGGTCAACTCCTAAAAGCACCCTTCCCTACTAGGAAAGGAAAGGCTTCTATACACATACACATACAGAGAGAAAGAGATGGAGTCAAATAGCCCCAGTGGGGTTTAAAGTTCTTGTTTCATTTTTGGAGTGCATGCATCACAGAATTCCTTTATTTGAAGGGGCTGATGTTGTAGCCTAAGGAATTTCTTCTTCTTTCTGCAAGTACGTATTGTGCTAAAACAGACCAGCCTTCTTGGAGTTACTTTGAAGGTGGTCGCTTTCTGGGACGGCAATGCCATCTGTGGAGCATGCTGGAACCTCTTGCCTGGTTGTTCTGCTCACTCCTTGGGGATTCATTTCATCATCTCTGGATCTTCCCTTGAAGACGTCACCCCACTCTCCTCTTGGCATGCCCCGCCAGAGGACATGCCATGACTGTTTTCTGTGCTTTCTGGTACCACAAAACCTGTCAAAAAACATTTAAAATATTCTACCCTGATCCTCTAGATCTGTCTACACGTGCATAAACCACGCTGTCTGTCTCTAAGTGAGGACTTCCCAAACACACCGTTGTCCCCATCTTGAGTTTAGGAAGCACCTTCTGGCAGTTCTGAACTCGGGGCTCCCTCCCGGGTGGCCATCCCAGCCCACTCCTGGATCTTCCATTTCTCCCCTTCGTAGTTGTCTCTGGGTCAAGAGCTTGCCCCAGTCTTCAGGAATAGTTAGGTCCAGTGCATCTCCCTTTCCCTTTTTTAAAGGTCTATACTATCCTTTAAGGTCATTACTTTCTTCCTAGCAAAATTCCTCTCTTCTCCAGCTGGATATTCATGTGTCCTCCTTCATTTAAAAAACAAAAGTTCTAACACTATACTTGTTCCAACTTACAGGACCAACACTTGTTTTTGTTTGTTTGTTTGGTTTTTATTTGTTTCTTTAAACAAACACCATTCTTCTTTAGTGTCAGATCAACAGCACTCTTAAAGATGAGGCAAATCTTTTGAAATGTCCTTTAGGTTCTTGTTGAAGTTTTGTTTGTTTTTTGTTTTAATCTCAATTCAAAAAGCTAACTGACTTACTATGTGATGAGATCATCCATCCTTTTTATGAGGATCCTCTAATAAAAACCAGCCACCCCTGGTGGTTGAGCTTACAGCCTGAGTCCCACAAACTCATCAGACTTGGTGCAATTACTGATCCAGAATTAACATAAAGCTTTGAAGCACGGGGTCTTTCTCTATGCTTGAGGGATTGTGCGCAGGCCCCTTGAACCCAAAGATAGCCCTGTTGACAGTAAGTTCCATCACCAACTGGGGGATGGGCATTAAAGAGGGCACGTGATGTGATGAGCACGGGGGGTTATAAGCAACTGATAAATTATTGAACACTACATCTGAAACTAATGATGTACCCTATGTTGGCTAACTGAATTTAAATTTTAAAAAACCCAGTAAGTTCCCCCTGTATTTTTTAAAGAGGGACAGAACGTGGGCTGCAAATCTGGTGCTGTCATGGTCCACCCCCCGCCCCGTCCTGGGAATGATACCAGAACAAAAAGTCTCATGCACATGTGCCCTGGAACTTTTTCAATTTATACCTCTAGATTTGAAACAGAATGAAGGGGAGAAAAATAGATGGACTTCTGCCTAAAATCCCATGCACTTGAGATCCCCTCGTCTTTGCCTTCCAGTCCCGGGGGGCCCTAGTCTTTAAGGCACTTAGAGACCCACCCATCATGTTGTTTTTGAAGCCTGCAGACTCACCTGAAGTTGAGAGGTGAGGTCTTGCTAGAAGATTGGATTTCCAGGAATCCACTTAACCAGAGCACCTGAAGCCAAGTGGCTGCCACCGCAAGTCAGAGTTTGGTTCCTCGGTGTTGGACTTTGCCTATCAGAGGTCACTATGGCAGCTGGCTTGGTAGTTTCCTGAAAAACACAGTGTGTGCTGCACATTTGGGAATGTTATCCCCCGGACCTTGTCCTAGGTAGGTTCTATGTGGTGGATAACAAGACCCCAAAGACCCAAGGCTCCCTCAGTGAGAAGGGGGGTACAGAGGAGGATTTCTTTTCCTCCAGGATGTGGTGAGCACAGTGCCACAATTACCATTTAGAGGAAAGCCTCCATCCACATGTGAGGAAGTTCAGAGGCTAAGGATGCTGAGAAAGAGTCACAGACTAGCCAGCATCTTGGTAAAGCTAACAAAAGACTTTCTCCTTTTCTTTGCATTTCCTTGCCCATGCTCCCTCCTCCAGGCAAATCAGATATCTTCTGTGGTCTTTGCAAGGCGACAGGACACTGGTCTAGAATGCACTGTGTCCTGGGCTCTGACAACATGCAGTTCATCCTCCTTATTCATGGATTCTGTATTTGTGATTTTGCCCATTCGCTAAAATTTCTTTGCAACTCCGAAATCAATACTCCTGGTGCTGTTGCAGTGTTCATGGACATGCACAGAATGGCACAAATTTGACTCACCCACTGTGCATGTTCCCACCTGATGTGGAGCAAGGCAATGCTCTGCCTTCTTGTTTCAACTCTCATATTGCAAACAAGGGTCTTTTTTGCGGTCTAGTTAGTACCAAGATCTTTGCATTTTTGTGCTTTTTGTTGGTGATTTCATGGCTTAAACTGGCCTCCAAGCCTGATGCTGAAGTTGGCTAGTGTCCAAAGCACAAGAAGTATTTGCAAATCAGTGTTCACAGTGACTTTATAGAGTAATTACTGGGAGTAATGAAAATCAATTGTATTTGATTGGGAGATGAGTTGTAATGGCCGAGATTCGTTTTTTAAGTTTTACGAGTATCAGTGGGGTTGGTGATGTAAAAATGCTTTAACCTTGGAGCATTTTGGGAAAATACGATGCATGAAGGATACCATTGGATGAAATACACTGTGGAGGGGTATCTGGTAGGAAAGGACCAAACTGATGCTAAATAAAGGGATCAAGGACTCCCCTGGCTGAGTCGTAGAATAAAAGAAATAAGTAGAAAACGACTTGGATTTTTGGTTTTTAATTCAGAGTAAATTGACTTAGAGGTTAATTTCTTCTTGAGGTCTTAATAATGGAAACCAATTTAAATTGGGGACTTTTTTTTTGTTGCTGGAATTGGGATATGATTGTATTATCATCCTGATTTATTGTTTATTTCCCCTGGTCTATAAGAATATTTTATTTGGCTTCACTTAAGGCTAGAAGGAGATTAAGCCATGAGTTTTTGTCCTCAGTTGAGAAATGTATTTAATGTCCTGTGCTGACCCCTTGTAGAGCTGTTTCAGTGCTCAAGCTAACCTTTCTCCTAGGAACAGAGGATAGTGGAACAGTCTCAAAACAGGAAACAAGACTCCCCTAATCAACCACAAATCTCTTCTCCCAAAGAAGATATCGAAAGAGTAAGTCACACGCTTGATTGCTAAGCCTGAGGAGTCAAGAGAACTAATAACAGGGGAATGTTAGAAGTTGCCTTATCCTCCCTTCTTCATGTTTCTCTTAAAGGGCTTTTGTTACTGATGAGACTGGGGTCTAACTTTCAAGCAGCACCTTATTGAAAGGATGGACCTGAAATTCTATCAGGGTGGGTGACTCTTTATCTCCCTCTGTCCCCTCCTTCTTGTCCTTAATTCTCTCCTTCTTTTTATATAGAAGACACAGGCTTACCTTACCCATGGAGTTATGAAGGTAAATCAGAGTCTTATGGTTCCAAGTCTCGTGTTGAGGTAAGAGGCTCTGCTTTTTTTTTTCTCTCTAATCCAGATTTACTGTTAACGTTGACTGTATATCTTAATCCATAGCAGATGTTTTGTACGTATTCATCAATGATAAAACCCAGAGAAGATTAGTATCCTGGAAACCCCATTAAGAAAGAGCACAGGGTTGAGCCAGAACCATGATATCAGGGAATGACTCCAAAGGTGGTCTGAAGGGGAGTGGCTGGGTGGCTCAGTTGGTGAAGCATCCAGCTATTGGTTGCATCTCAGGTCATGATCTCAGGATCGTGAGATGGAGCCTCACGTTGGGCTCCACACTCAGTGGGGAGTCTGCTTGAGATTCTCTCCCTCTCCCTCAGCCCCTCCTGCTCACACATTTGCTCTCTCTCTCGAATAAATAAATAAATATTTTAAAAAATAAAACAAACCCCCCCCCAAAAGTGGTCTGAGGAGTCCAATATCACTGGTCAAAGGTGTAGAGGGCAACCTCAAGTTCAATCAGCACCTGATTTAAATCACAAAGAATCCGACCTGCAGAAGAGATGAACAGTTTCAAAACTTCTGTTTGATGTTTTATTTTCTTCAAGCGGGCATCTGGGTTAGTGATTCATAGATATCTGAGGACTAGAATCTAACATGGGAGAAGGAGAAAGTCAGCAATGAAGTGAGGCTCAGACTCCTTGGCCACTGGTGCCATTGAGGGTTCATCTGAAGGGGAGACCCGAGAAGGTCAGGCTTCTCTCCATTCTGCAGGTGCAGTGAGGGGTGTGGTCCTGTAGGATTTCAGCCTGACAGGTGCATACACAAGGAGTTGCTCCCACTGGCATGCTCACTGTGCTCAGGGACAGAGATTTTCAGATCCTCCTTGTTAGGGAAGAGAAATAGCAAAAAAAAAAAAAAAAAGCAATTGAATTAAAAATGGTCAGAGGACCTGAACAGAATTTTTTTTTCTGAAGAAGACATACGAATGGCCAATAGGTACATAAAAACATGCTCAGTATCACTAATCGTCAAGGAAATGCAAATCAAAACCACAATGAGATATCACCTTACACCCGGAAGAGTATCTATTATCACAGAGACAAGAGAGAACAGGTGTTGCTGAGGATGCGGAGGAAAGGGAGCCCTCATGCACTGTTGGTGGGAATGTAAATTGGTGCAGCCACCATGGAAAATAATATGGAGGCTCCTCAAAAAGTTAAAAACAGATATGATCCCACATATGATCTTTCATATGATCCCACAATCCCACATCTGGGTATATATTTAAAGGAAATGAAATCACCACCCCCAATAAGATACCTGCACCCTCATATTCATTTCAGCATTACTCACAATAGCCAAGAGATGGAAACAACCTAAGGGTCCATCTATGGATGAATGGATAAAGAACATGTGGTATGTGTATGTATATATACATACAATAGAATCTATTTCAGCCACAAAAAGAAGGAAATGCTCCTATTTGTGACAACATGGATGGATCTTGAGACATTACACTTAGTGAAACAAATCAAACAAAGATAAATACTGTTTGATATCACTTATAGATAGAATCTAAAAATGTTGAACACATAGAAGCAGAGACTAGAATGGTAGTTTCCAGAGTCTGGGGGAAGTGGGGAGATTATAGTCAAAGGGCACAAACTTTCAGATATAAGATGAATAAGTTCTGGGCAACTAATGTACCACATGGTGACATAGTTAAAAATACTGTATTGTAGGGGCTCTTGGGTGGCTCAGTCGGTTAAGCATCCAACTCTTGGTTTCAGCTCAGGTCATGATCTCAGGGTCGTGGGATCAAACCCCACATTGGGCTCTGTGCTCAGTGTGGAGTCTGCTGGAGATTCTTTCTCCCTCTCCTTCTGTCCCTCCCCCTGCTCACTCTCTCTCTCTCTCAAATAAATAAATATATGAAACCTTTTCAAAATACTGTAGTGTATAATTGAAAGTGGCTAAGAAAGTAAATTTCAGTTGTTCTCACTATACACACACAAAAGAAGGTCATTATGTGAGGT
The DNA here is from genome assembly GCF_011800145.1 of Mirounga leonina. Taxonomy (NCBI): domain Eukaryota; kingdom Metazoa; phylum Chordata; class Mammalia; order Carnivora; family Phocidae; genus Mirounga; species Mirounga leonina. Next base: position 73,270,749 of record NW_023270305.1, read on the forward strand.
GATGGATGTGTTATTGTGGTAACCTTATTGTGGTAATCATTGAGCAACAGATATGTGGATCAAATCAGCATGTTGTGCACCCTAAACTTACACAATGTTACATGTTAATTATATCTCAATAAACCTGGAAAAAAATGTTCCAGAACATTCCAGAAGCCTCTGGTTCACTTCTGTCCTTAAACTATCCCTTTGTTCCTGTCACACCTGACCATGGCTACTTTTTACACATATCTCAACCCTCTTCAAACAGAAGGAATGCAATTCTGAAGGCCCCTCTTTACTTTCTTACCCAAACATCTGCCTCCACTGTGTCATCTTCAACCTTTGGTTTCAGTCTGGTTCTACTTACCTTCAGTGTTTAACTGAGACAATCTGTGACAGCCACTGGATCCTCGTGACTCTTTTGAAGTGGTGTGTTTAAATGGTTACATGAAGCTTGGGAGCAGGCTGCCTGGGTTTGTTTCCCAGCTCCAGTTTTTACTAGCTTTTTGACTTGGGGAAAATTTTTTAACCTTCTCTGTTTCAGATTCATCATCCTATAAAGTGCCTGCAGAGCCTACCTCCTAGGGCTGGTTTGAAAAAAACATATAATAGCTATAAAGTGCTCAGCGAAGTGTCTGCCCTCTAGCAAGTGCTCCTACATGTTGGCTTTTATTAACATGTGGAAGCAGAACAGGTAACTCTTCTTGAGGTCTTCCTGTCAGAGGAAAACAATCGTTGAATGGTTCTATCCAGTAAATGACAAAGGATTTTTGTTTTGTTTGAAAAAGCATGTTTATTTTCTGTACAACTACTTCTGTTTATTTTCTGTATGGCACCTACAATCACAACATGCACTGGATATAGTCTTCACATAATACTTCACATAATACTTTGGATAGTCTGTTGAAAGTTTCCATTGGTAAATTATTCCACCACCAATGGCCGGTGGGTCAAACCAAGAGGTTACCATATGGTTTCATTAATACCACATGTTTTTTCCCAAGTAGCCATTGCAACAACGATTGAGTTAATCCTCGTACAATGAGCGAAGGCACAGCAGTATCATTAACCTTAACTATAAATCTTTAAAAATTTATGTGGAATGTTTTTTTTTTTAAAGATTTTATTTATTTATTTGAGACAGAGAGAATGAGAGACAGAGAGCATGAGAGGGAGGAGGGTCAGAGGGAGAAGCAGACTCCCTGCCGAGCAGGGAGCCCGATGCGGGACTCGATCCCGGGACTCCAGGATCATGACCTAAGCCGAAGGCAGTCGCTTAAGCAACTGAGCCACCCAGGCGCCCTATGTGGAATGTTTTTATAACCAAATCTAGGTCTGTAATGTCACCATGCTGTAGCATCCATGTTGCATTCACAGTGATATTACAAATACGACAATCGCCATAAGCAACTGTCTCAGAATTGTCTGATGGTGGTACCCACATCCTGGTCTTGCCCGTTTTGCACGTGAACATGATCACCTGCTGAAAGTGTTAGGAGCTATAAAGAGAGTTGCTGGATCCCCAAGGGTGTGTTTTCTCAAAGTGGCCCACTTCTTTTGACAGATTCTACATCTCCATATTGTTTAACGCAAAGGCAAAATGCTAGGGCAACTTGTCACGACCTGAGGAGGTGTTGGTGGGTCTTAATTGATCCATAGTTTAAAATGTTCTGGGTCAGGCATTCCTTTTAAGAGCTCTTTGTAACAAACAGGTCTCTAAGAGATAACTGTACCTGCATAAAGGAGACAAACTAATAACATAAAAGAAGCAAAAGAACAAAAGTTGAACCATATCAGCTTCTAACAAACATTATTAGTAAGTCACATGTCATAGAATTTTTGGAATTGTTATGGAATATCCTAATACTTTTACTGAGATTAAAATATAGGCCTACTTCTGTTTCATCCAATGTTCTTACCGAGGATTGCGTTTGACCTGCAATTGGGGCCATTAATTCTACCCTGTAACAAAGAGCAAGACAAATAACAAAATAGCAAATAGCACCAATCAACCTCAGAATTCCTGCAAGAATCTGGATGGAGATTCAGAATTTTTTTTTAACATAACACTCCAGGGAACCATGCCAAAGGATCAGAGTGGACAAGTTGGAATCTTTCAGTCATTCGTAGTTTTCCATAGTCTTCCCCTTTCTATTTTAATGAGCCAATCGCATCACAGGAGAGTGACACCTCAAGAAGATGACTTTGAGCCACTCTTATCAGGGAGCCTGATGTGTGCGTCCTAGAGCCACACACGTGTAACCCTGGATCTGGCTTACTGCTGTGAAGATGGCGATTCATGGGAAGCGAAGCCAATGCAGGAGACTACCCTGACTGTGTGTGCTCATGAGAGGCAAAAAGGCAGAGATGAGTGCAGGAAGCCAGGAAGTAGCAAAAAGCAGAAGCTGATGTCAGAATTTGCGATGTAGGGAACTAGAAACAGAGAAGAGCCTTTGGCAAGAAAAGTATATAAGACTACTTTAACTTCAGGTATGGGACATTGTTTGCTTCAGCAACAGACTCCTCTGCATTTTGCCTTGGAAACAGCCAGAAAGAAAAGCTTGGGCATAGGAAGAAACACCTGGGATAGAGATGTGCGTCTAGGCTGCCATCTTGCAGGCAGGTGTGCAACCTCGAGGTAAGTGAGGCTGTGAGGGAGAGAGCCGACGCGGGGAAAGTGGATATGGGGCCGGGACTGAGTCAGGAGGATGCCCGCAGGTAAGTGGCGGGTAGAGGAAGACAGCTAAATGAAACACAGTAGAGGGTTTTCTGAGGAGTATACGTTTGCTGAGAAATAAAAAATGTAACCAAAGAGGTGCCTTCAGCGATTATAGAGGCAGAGTGATTAAAAGTGCCAACAGTGGCAAAATCATTTACTGGATTTGACCACACTGAGGTCATCGGTGATTGTAGAATGAAACTCTTGGGTCTCTTTCCACCTCCATTTCAGACAAGCTTCTTCCCATTTTCTGCGATGGAACAAATCTCACGATCAATAATAATCACCTCCCTGCACTAGATCCTCAGACCTCTTCTCATCTAGCCTCTCATCAGCATTTGACAATGTTGACCACTTTCCTTTGCTTAATTCCTCTCTTTTCTGGGATTTTGATGTGCAAGCTACTCTTTGTTTTCTATTAACTCCAAAACTGCTCTTCTGTCTCCTCTCCCTGGCTGTTGTCAAAGTTGCTCGAAGATTTATGCTTGTCCCTCTTCACTTCTCACTTTATATTCCCTCTCTGATCCCACCTGCATCTGTGATTTCAATGACCAATGAAATAGTAACAACTCCCCATAGTCAGTCCCAGTATCTCTGTTGAGTCCATACACTTAGCTGGTTACTTGACTTTCATTTGAACGTCTCAAAAGTCCCTCTCAACTCAGCATTTCCAAAACCAAATTCAAGTTATCTTCCTCTCAAGCCAGACTGTGCATGCTCCAGTCTTCTACCTCTGTTCCACAGCTTAGGAGTGGGAGCACTGTCCGTTCTGCTATGCAATCTGGAAGCCTCTGCTTTCTCCTCATATCCATTCTATCACCAAGTCCTGCTAATGTAACTTCTTCAGTACTTTTCTCCCCCTCTGCTACCACCACATTGGTTTAAGCTACCCTCCTCTATCACTATCTCTATTGAGATGACTTTATTACTAATTTTGCTATTTTAAACATTGCTCTGAAGTTCTTTGATGTATCTCACATTGACAAATGAAGTTTTATGTTCTGTGCCCTTGAAATTGGCTGCACTTGGGACTGCCCTGACCAATAAAGTCTCATTAAAGTAGCCCTGTGTTACTTTAGAGTTGGGTCATTAAAGGCAGGCAGCTTTATCTTGCTTGCTAGAATGCTCATATTGGAGCCCTGAGATGCTCAGATCACCATGCTCTCAGGAAGTCAAGCCACGTGGAGGGGGCCACATGTAGGCATTTTGGTTGGCAGTTCTATTTTTTGCGCTATCTCAGCCAAAGCCTAGACAAGTGAGCGATCAAGTCATTTAGATGATTCCAGACCCTTCACTCCCAGTTTTTAGTCTTCCCAGCAAAGGTCCTAAGCATCATGGAACAGTGGCAAGTAATGCCTGTTCTCCCTCTGCCTTCTGCTCTCTCCATCTCCCACCTCCACCCCAACTGTACAAGTTGCAGAAGCACTAAATCAATCAGCATAATCAAAGATTGTTCTAGGAGATGAAAGGTACAGCAAAGGGAATATAGTCAATGGCATCATGATAACAGCATTGTATGGTGTCAGATGTGGTGAGCGTAGCCCAATATACAGACTTGTCCAATCCCTATGCTGTGCACTGAAACTTATGTAATAGTGAGTGTCAACTATACTTCCATAAAAAAAAGGCTGAGAAATTTAGGGGTAATTTGTTGAGCAGGAATAGCAACTGAAACACTGATATATCCCATCTATGTCTGCACATTGCTACTTTGTTCTTGACACTGCAGAGCCAGAGTAATCTCCCTACTTAAAACTGTTCAGTCGGGTCCCACTGCTCTTAGGCTAAAGATGGAAATTCTTTTGTTTTTTTTAAGATTTATTTATTTATTTTAGAGAAAGAGAGAGAGCACGTTGAGTGCACAAGTGGGAGGGGTGGGAGAGGGAGAGAGAATCCTCAAGCAGACTCCCTGCTGAGCGCAAAGCCCGACACAGGGCTCAATCCCAGGACCCCAAGATTGTGACCTGAGCCAGAATCAAGAGTCAGCCACTTAACTGAGTCACCCAGGTGCCTCTAAAGATGGAAATTCCTAATGTGACCTCAAGGATTGAGCAGGCGTCTCCACCCTCATCTTGTAGCACACACACAACCTTTGTCCTCTGATTTCAGTTCTCTGTGTCCCCCACCCTCCTTCCTGCCATGGTGCTCTGCTCCATTTCCTTTGCCTGCTCTACTCTTCCCCCGCCTCTTCCCTGAAAAGGGCCATTCATGCTGCAGGTCACACAGCAGTCATGCTTCCTCAGGGAGACCTCCCTTGGCTGCACAACTCTAGGTCACATTTCCTCATTGCATGCTTTCACTGACCCCCATTCCTCTTGGCATGACAGTTCCCACTGTCAGAGAGTTTGCACTTTATTTGGAAGGTAATAGGAAGCCACTGAATGATTTTGAGCGGGTAAATGACAATGAGATGTAAAATATATCCAAGCAAGAAGCATGGATACATTTTACATATTTTGTTGTGGTTGTTTGTTTTTGTTTTTGGTAAATATCGCATTAGTTTCTGTTTCCTGCATTAGACTGTCAGCTCAACATGTCAACAGACCATGTCTGTTTCTGCTCCCAGGAGTATTCTTGCTGCTTTGCATGGATCTTCGGTTTTTAATTCATGTAACACTGAGTATACACTTGGGAGGATGAATGAACAAACCTTGGGGGTTTAATTACAAGGTCAACATTTTTAACCCTTATGGTTTATGGCACAGCTTTAGGTTATGGGGAGGGTAAAGAGATGAAGTAATAAGTCTGTTCTTCAGGAAATTACAGTCTGCTTGGGGAGAGATGCATAACTAGGATACGTACATCACTACCTCTGATGGTTGAGCATCTATTGTAAGACAGACACCATGCTACGTGCTTTATATCAACTATGGTATTTATTCTTCACCACTCCTATTTTATAGATCAGAGAACCAAACCTCAGGCAGGGTTTGAACCAAAGACTGATTCTAAAAACTAGGCTGAACACATGAGATTTTTCTTGGTAGAAAATATTTTAAGAACAGCAGTGGGAAATAAAGTAGATTGAATCTGATCTTCAGGCTAAGGAATTTTGAGTTTATTCTGTAAATAGTGGTTGATCTACTAAAAGATTTTGAGCAGGAGACTGCTGTAATCAAAATTGATTTTTCAGTACCATGACAGAGCATCTGGTGTTGGACTAGCCTTCTTACCACAAATAACTAGAGGAATGGACAATGCTTATTAAAAATTCATCCAGACTTTGGACGGCAGGCACTGTATACCTTGAAAGAAGGAAAGCTATTTAGGTAACTCCCACATTGCCTGAGATTTTTGCTTGCAGGCACTTTCTGAACTGTAGTGCAGGGCAGGGAGCACAAGCATTACTGTGGTCATCCTTAGTTGATAAGACAGTGATCTGAGTTTGGAGATGTCTTTTGGAGATGTCTTGATGGGGAAAGAATACCAGAGAAAAGGGAACTATACAGAGAAGCACCAGAAGTCCTTTTGGGGATTTGGCTAAATACGAAGCTGCACACACACACAGTTTGAACAAAGAACATCTATTGAAGCTGTGAGCTAAAAATGAGATCCAAATCTCTGTGAGAGGTAGGAGATATTTAAGTTTTTATCAGCCAAGCCAAAGTGGAGAGACCTTGCTGAAACTGAGTAGTAAGTAGATCTAGTCCACCATGGGTAAAGGCTAATCTAGACCCACCCAAAGAAGCTTTATAATAAGCTTTCAAAGGATCAAGTGGATCCACAAGTAAATTACTTCTTACTAGAACAATAGTCACAATTCAAGGAAAATAACAAAATCCAGACACAAAACAGCATAGCATCCCAAATATCCAACATAAAATAAAAAAAATCACAAAACATTCAGAAAATCAGGAAAATGTGACCCCCAAACCAAGAGAAATAGAAACAAATATGAGAGAGATGCTGGAATTAGCAGACAATGATTTTTAAAATAGCTATTTTAATTACTTTCAAGCTTTAAAAAAATGTGACCATAGTAAGGACCAAATAGGACATCTAAAGAAGGAAATGGCAATGAAAAGGTTAAAAAAAAAAAAAAAACCCAATGGAAATCCTATAACTAAAAAAAAAAAAAAAAAAACCCGAAAAACCAATACCTGCCATGAAAAAGTCTTTCAGTGGGCTTAACAGTAGATTGAATCATGCAGAAGAAAAAAATCAGGGAACTTGAAGACAGGGTAATAGGAACAGAGACTATAGCATAGAAAAAGGAAGAAAAGGTGGAAAAAAAGAAAGAAAAGAGATTCAGGGACTTGTGGGACAATAAGAGTCTAACACAACATCAAAAGTCTCAGAAGGAAGAAAGAGATTTAAATACAAAAAATATTTAATGAAATAATCATGAGAACATTTCAAAATTGGGATGAAAAAAAAATTCCAGAATTCTAAGAAGTTCACCAACCACAGACAGAATAAATACAAAGCAATGGCATGCATAATCAAATTGCTGAAAACCAGTGATACAGAGAAAATTTAAGCCAGAGGGGAGGAAAATATATTACCTATAGCAGAATGATAAAAATGATTGCTGTGTTGTCAGAAACAGTGCAAGCCAAAAATAATGAAACAACATCTGTAAAATGCTGAAAGAAAAAAAAAACCACTTAACCCAGAATTTTATATCCATTGAAAATATCTTTTAAAAAGGAAGGTATGTGTTGTGGTGAGTGCTGTGAATTGTGTAAGACTGATGAACCACAGACCTGTACCTCTGAAACAAATAATACATTATATGTTAATAATAAAAAAGGAAGGTGAAATAAAAAATATTTGTATGCAAAGCAAAACTGAGAAAATGTATTACCAACAAACCTTCGTGAAAAGGCAGGTTAAAGGCAGTTCTTCAGGGTAAAGGAATGTGATCCCAGGTGGAAACAAATTACACGAGGGAACGAAGAGAGTAAAACATGGTAAATATGTGGGGAATATGTTTGATAGTGGATTTAAGACATAATTTACTGTTTAGAGGTGCCTGGGTGGCTCACTGGATTAAGCGTCTGCCTTCAGCTCGGGGTGTGATCTCAGGGTCCTGGGATCGAGCCCCACATTGGGCTCTCTGCTCAGCTCTCTCCCTCTCCCTCTGTGTTCTCTCTTTCACTCTCTCTCAAATAAATAAATAAAATCTTAAAAAAAGACATAATTTACTGTTTAAAGTAAAAAGTAACTAACCATGTATTGTAGGGCCTTAATACGTGTACAAGTAATATATATCACAACAATAGCCTAAAGGGGGAGATAAAACATATTGCTTTAATGACTTTAATGTTCTTTCATTTTATTTACATGGTCTGAACTACTGGAAGGTAGACTATGAAAAGTTAAAATGCATCTTGTAAATCCTAGGAACCTGTAGCAATAATAAAAATAAACAGGTTGAGATAATAAGCCAATGGGGAAAAAATGCAATATTAAAATAATTAATCCAAAGGATGCCAGAAAATGATGAATAAAGAATAATAAATAGGAAACAAACAGCACAATGATAGACACAAACCCAATATTAATATTTACATTAAAATATTTACTTTGCTAATTAAAGACAGAAATTGTTAGACTGGGTAATAAATAATAAATAATACCAGTACTAATAATACAAGTTTCTGGTGTCATTCAGATAATACTCGGCTACTTACTAAGTAAGTCAAGTCATGGTGGCACTTATCATTTTACACAGTGCCTCTCTTGAAGAAGAAAATCTCTCTGCTAACAATGCTTTTGATTTCTTCCACAGCAAATAGAACTTACAAATTCAAAACTAATCTTCTGTAATTCAATTCTGCAAATATTTGAAACAAATTAGGAACGTTTATAATTCCATGTAGTTACCACATCTGTTTTGAAATAATGTTTCAGAGTAATGAGAATGTATAAAACAAAGCATTTGGCTATGGAAACATTGGAAAAACAAACAAATTTAAAGGATGTTGTAAATTCTAGATCTTTATCTGATAAAGTTAATCACTTTGAGTACGACCTGAATAAACATTCACAGTGGATTCAATAATATGAAGCTAGTAACGGGATAAAGAAAGGTTTATGGAGAGGGGAGGAAAGTAATGGGAATTCAGTTCACTGTGTGCATGAAGCAAATACAACACAGACATGTGAGTGTCTAAGATATCCTTAATATTACCAATGAGTAGGATCCCAATCCACTCAAGATAAAGTAAATTATACTACAGAATCATAGGATTTTAGAGCAGTTAAAAGAAACGAAAGTAAATGGACTAAATCCCCCAATTAAAAACAGAAAGTATCAGTCGGGATTATTAAAGCAAAGCCCAAGCATATGGTGTTTACAAGGCACATAGCCAGTAAAAAGACACAAGTAAAATGAAAGTGGGAAGTATGCCATGTAAACTCTATCAGAAAGCTGGAGTGGCTATATTAATATCAGACAATGTAGATTTTTAGGACAAGGAGTACTGCCAAAGAAAGAGACATTTCATAATGTTAAAAAAAAGCAATTCATCAAAAAAGTAATAATTATAAAGCATATGCACCCAATAAAAGAGTTTCAGAACACAGTAAATAAAAATTGCCAGAGCTGAAGTGAAAAATCACCAAATCCACAATCATAGCTGGAAATTGCTTTGATTTTCTTTCAGGAATATACTCTTAACCTTAAAACAGATCCAAAACACCCCCAACCTCTTTATGATATAAAAAACTCAGTAAACACAAGTGATTGACCCAAACTAACTGATGTTTACAACACTTCACCCAATAACCACAGAATATTCTTTTCAAGTGCATATGGACCATTCACCATGATAAACTATATTCTGCATCATAAAACGAGTCTCAACACTTTAAAAGTATTAAAATCATACAGAGTGAACTATCTGACCAAGAGAGAATGAAATTGGAATTCAATAACAAATAGGTGTCTGAAAAATTCCTAAATTATTTGGATATCAAATAATGCACTTTTATATAATCAATGGGTCAAAGAAAAAGTTATAAGAGAAATTAGACAATACAGGGAACAGAATGTGTGCACATGTGTATGTGTGTTTATATGTATATATTTGTGTGACAAAATTAAAGCAGTGCTTAGAGAGAAATACATAGCTCTGATTTATAATATTCATGAGTTATAATAGAAGAGAGGAAAGGATTAAAATCAGTGACCTAAACATCTATCTTAAGGAAGACAGGAAAAGAACAACATTGAACAACATAGGATTGACCTGCCTGGGTCCATTTATACATAACTTTTTTGTGATAAATACAGTATAGTACTGTAAATGTATTATCTCTAACTCCTGCATTGTTCAAGGGTCAGCTGGAATCAAACCCGAACTTTATACTTCAAGGTAAAAAGCTGAATATTTTCTCCTTAAGAACAAGCAAGATACCTACTCTTCCCATTTCTATTCAGTATTATACTAGAGGCCCTAGGCTGTATAATAAGACAAGAGATAAAAGACATAAATACTGGAAAGGAAAAATAAAATTATCTCTGTTTCCCAAAGAAATAAGTCTGTATGCGAAAAAAATCACTCAAAGGAATCTAAAACATAAAAGCTTCTAGGGCTAATAAGTGAATTTACAAGGTCATAAGATGCAAGATCAATATATGGAAATACTTGTTTTTCTATACCAACAACGAGTAGTTAGAAAATAAAAATTTTTTAAAGAATATGATTAACAATATGTGTAAAACCTCTACATTTCAAACTATAAAACATTGGTGAGAGAAATTAAAGTAGATATAAATAAATGAAGAGATATAGAACATGTTTATGGGCTGAAAGTCTAAATAATTCTAAAATGTCAATTCCCTTCAAACTGATCTACTGATACAATGTAATTCCAATCAAAATTCTGGAAGATTTTTTTTTTTCTTTTGCAGAAATTGCCAACCTGATTCTATAACTTATATAAAACCATAAGGAACCTAGAATAAGCCAAAATAATTTTGAAGAAGAAAAAGTTGGAAGACTCATAATACCTGATTTTAGCACTCACTATAAAGCTATGGTAATCAAGACTGTGTAATACCAGCATAAAGATAGACAAACAAATGAATGATGAAATAGAGAGTCCAGAAATAGGCCTACAAGTATATAGTTTTGACTAAGACCTTAAATTACTTTATTGAGAAAAAGATTGTTTTAAGAAATAGGAATATAAGAGCTACATATCTCTATAAGAAATCTACCTAGGGGCGCCTGGGTGGCTCAGTTGGTTGGGCGACTGCCTTCGGCTCAGGTCATGATCCTGGAGTCCCTGGATCGAGTATCACATCGGGCTCCCTGCTCGGCAGGGAGCCTGCTTCTCCCTCTGACCCTCCCCCCTCATGTGCTCTCTCTCTCTCTTATTCTCTCTGTCTCAAATAAATAAATAAAATCTTTAAAAAAAAAAAAAGAAATCTACCTAGATTCATATTTACATTACATAAAAATCTTAATTTAAAATGGATTAGAGATTAAAGGTAAAAATTAAAAATACAATACCCCTGTAAGAAAACAGAAAAAAATTCACTTCACAATCTTGGAGTAAAAAAAGATCTCTCAAAAAGGACGCTAAAAGCCTTAACTTAGAAAGAAAAAATATGTATTCAACTTCATCAAAATGAAAAACTTCTGCCCATGAATATTTACACAGCATCATTATTTATAATAACTCAAAATGGAAACAACCCAGTGGCCCATCACCTGGTGAATGGCAAACAAAATGTGGTCTGTCCCTATGATGGAATACTACTCAGCAGTAAGAACAAGTGAAGTTCTGATACACAGTAAACATGGGAGGGCCTCCCAAACATCCTACTAAGTGGAGGAAGTCAGACACAAAGACCACAGAGTGTGTTTCCCCTTGCATGAAATGTCTACAGCAGGCCAATCTACAGAGACAGAATGCAGATGTGTTTGCCTGGCACCAAGAATGGGAAGAGTGGTTCACTCTAAGTGGGCCTTCAACTGTCTTGTTGCAGTGGTGGGGATGTCCTAAAACTGGATTATGATGGTGGTTGCACAACTTGCTAACTTCACGAAAAATCATTTGATTGTACACTTAAAATAAGTGAATTTTGTGGAATTTAATTTTGAAATGGGTTACACATACTCACTGTAAACATTTTAAAAGGTACCTTCCATTTCTATCTTTTGTACTGTCCTTTCATTTCTTTCTTCCAACTCATTGTACAATTTTGAATGATTTTCAACAACTGTATTGAGTCATAATTTAACACATTTAAAAAAAAACAATGACTTTGGGGGTAAACAAAAAAGATGTTGATAACAATGGAATATAAATATCAAATAAATAAATAACAAATGTTTGAGCAAGAGATCTGAAAGACTTCTGTGATTAAAATCTCTAAATCTGTAAAACTTTTTTTATAATTTTAGGTTTTTTTCTTTTTTATTGTTAGTCACCATACAGTACATCATTAGTTTTTGATGTTGTGTTCCAAGATTCATTTTTTGCATATAACACCCAGTGCTCCATGCAATACTTTTCTAAAAAGCACAGAAGAGGACTTAAATACATGGAATGGCATACCAAGCATCTGGAAAAGGACCCTCATCATTGTAAAGACAGCCATTATCACTAAATCAATCCATAAACCAAATCAAAATTCTGAAGACTTTACAAAATGAAACCTAGAAACTTGACTCTAAAATTTATCTTTCCCTATCAAATACACACATATATTAAATAGAAAGTTACTGGTCTAATAATTGACAAATAGAACAACAGGGGAAAAATAAAACTTTCCATAAGAAGATTCAAGCCGGGAAACAGGTTCAAATATCAAAAATTCCAAGGTGTGAGTACTTGATAGGCATCAAAGGACAAGAGTTCATCAGTCAGATTCAAGCCAGTTACCCTCATCTACTTGAACAGCTGTTATCTACTTCAGACAACACAGAAGATGAAAATGAAAATGTTGAATCACCAATTGTCCACCTGAAGAAAACCGTTCAGAAGACGCAGTCATGATGAACACCCCCGTGGTGAAGGCCGCCTTGGAGATGGGCTTCAGTAGAAGCCTGGTGAGGCAGACGGTGCAGAGTAAGATCCTGACCACTGGGGAGAATTACAGAACCGTTAACAATATTGTGTCTGATTTTACTTCACGTGGAAGACGAAATAAAGGAAGAGGAGAAAGAAAGAGCAGCTGAGAACAGAGAATCAGACGACGTATCATTGATCCAGAAGAACAGAATGGTGCTTTTCCAGCATTTGACTTAAGTGCTCCCAATCCTGGATAGTCTGCTAACTGCCGGAGTGATTAGTGAGCAAGAACACAGTGTGATTAAGCAGAAGGCACGGACGTCTCTGCAAGCAAGAGAGCTGATTGATACTGTGTTAGTAAAGGGAAGCTTTGCGGTCACCATATTTAAAAACTCTCTACAAGAAACGGACCCCGTGTTATACGAGCGTTTCTTTGTGCAACAGGACATAAAGTATATCCCCCCGGAAAATGTCTCAGATTTACCAGTGGAAGAGCAGTTGAGGAGGCTGCAGGAAGAGAGGACGTGTAAAGTGTGCATGGACAAAGAAGGTTCCATAGTGTTCATTCCTTGTGGCCACCTGGTCGTGTGCAGAGACTGCGCCCCGTCTCTACGAAGATGTCCTATCTGCAGGGGCGCAGTCAAGGGCACAGTGCATACGTTTCTTTCATGAGGAAGATCCCAAACTTTGTCTACACTTTAAAATTAATGGATTACGTGTATTGTAATTTTGACTACTATGCTGGTTGGTTTCCTTAAGATATTTATCTATTTGCAACTCAGAACTGTTTGATATAAATATATATCTAAACGCTGTGAGCCGTGTGTACCTAAGAGAGAGTGAGAACGATAGGCTTTTGTTCATGTGAACAAAGAGACAGAACTACAGGCACAATACTAAATCAGAATTTCCGCACTACTGAACTCACAAGTGAATGAAGCTTTCAGAATTTTAAATACTTTGGAGTCGTATTAAGAAACAGGAGCATGGATTATCTGCCTTTCTTGATCCAAATCCTGTATGTAGAAGGTCTTGATATTTGTTGAATGACTTTTTGGGGACCTGGTGGTTTTGTAAAGAATTCTGTGATGAACATTTTAATAAAGCCATAAAATTAAAAAAAAAATGAGGACTCATTGAATTTGATTTTACCGCCAACCCAGTAAAAACAAACTTAAAGTATAGGTTCAAGTTAAGTAGACAGGGAAGAGGATGTGGCACACTTCTAAACCCGGTGCCTGTTTTCATGTCACATTGGGATGCCCTGAGTACGGCAACGTCTCTGTCAACCTTGTCCAGGTGTATCCCACATCCAAGCTAAGGGCCCAAATGTGGGATGAGCCGGGGAGCACCTGACAGGGGAATGGGTGGGGTGTGTTGACAGCTTTTACCTGCCTGCGGAGTCTCCAGGAGGTATTTGGATCTCTGGGTCTTTTCCCAGGAATGGTAAAACCCTAGCCAAATGAGCCTGGGATCAGGAACGTGCTGGCAAAATACCTTTATCCCTTATTGGGGCAGCCAACTTGGCCTCCTCTGTACCCTTTCAGAATCCAGTTCATAGACCTGGAATCATGGACAGATCCAGCTTAGTTGTGGCCACTCTTAGAGAACCATTTGGATCCAGCAAATAATAAATACATACCTATATACTTCTGCTCATACTGGAAGACAGTGTTAAGAAAATGAATAGGCAAGGTACAGAACAGGAAAAATATTCACAAAAATTTACATTTGAAAAAGTTCTTTTATCCAGAAAAATAAATATATATATCCAAAATAGATGTATGTTCCTTATGACCCCACAGTTCCATTTCTAGGTATATGTTCAAGAGAAAAGAGAACAAATATTCACAAATAGACTTGTACAAGAATATTTTTAGCTGCCTTTTTTTCACAGTATCCCTGAATTAGAAATAATTCAAAGTCTGTCAACATGAGAACAAATTGATATAAATCCATAAAATGAACTATTATTCAGCAGCAAATAAGCATGAACTACTTGAAACCCATAGCAATATGGATGAACCTCAGAACCCTTATGCTAAGTTAAAGAAGGCATGCACAAAAGAGTACGGAATATTTGTTTTTACTTATATGAAGTTCTAGAGTAGGCAAGTGGAATCTATGGTGACAGAAATCTGAACAGTGATTTCCATCAGAGGGTGAGGAGGTGGGAGTGGTGGAAATTGCCTGAGGTGATATGGTAGCCAACCTCCAAGATGGCCCTTGATGATTTCTCCCCAATATTCACAATGTTGTATAATTCCCTCTCACATGGTACCAGGCTTGGCCTGTAATAGAATAAAGCAAAAGTGAAGGCATGGTATGCTTCTTCTGAGATTAGGTTACAGACATCATAGCTTCAGCCTTATATTCCTATTCTCTCTCTCTCTCTCAATCTTCCTCCTTCTCTCTCATTCTCTCCAGTACTCTGGATCATGTCACGAACATCCCTATGGAGAGGCCAACATGGTAAGGACCCAAACCTCTTGCCAACAACTGAGTGAGTTTAGAAGTGCATCCTCCAGGTCCAGTCAAGTCCCCAGAGACTGTGGTCCTGGCCCCCGGCTTGACTGAAGCCTTAGGATAGATGCTGAGCCAGAACCACCCAGTTAAGCCACTCCCAGACTCCTGACCCTCAGAAACCACGTGAGATAATAAAACAGAAAGCTTGTTGTTTTACATTGCTAAGTTTTGGGGGATAATGGGTTATTTAGCAAGACATAACTAGTATTGGTGGGCATAGGGGAGCTTTCAGGGGTAACAGAAATGTTCTATATCTTGATTGAGGTGTCAGTTATACAGGTTTATGTATATGCTAAAAAAACCCATAGTGCTATACTCTTAATATCTGTGAATTTATATAAATTGTAACTCAAGACAATATATTGTCTATATAAAAACATTTAGGTTTAAGAAGTTTCTTAAATATCCAACACTCAGGCACAGTCTTGGGAAGGTGTGAACCTTTTGGCAGACACCAGAGACAACTGAGTAGTAGATACTGTTGCTTCTAATGGCTTCCACCATACTTTGTAATATCTGAGCAGACTCTTCAGGTCTTTCCTATGGCTGGCAGTTTGGGTGGTTAGAACGTCCCTGTGAATAGGTGCCCAATATGAAAGTATAATTCTCAAATTGTTAAAATCATAATTCTCATAGGAGTAGGTAGTATCTGTCAAAATTTAATTAATGGGGGAAACAACAGGACATCAGACTAATTTCGTAAATTTATGAGAAACTGGAATGTTGAGATAATATTGCTGAGTTGGTTACAAAATTGCTTAAACCATGTCTGTTATGTTATCTTATATGTCAGACAGGAACCAAAAACTCATCTGACTTATCAGTTTTCTGCAAACTAATCTCTAACTTTGCAGAATTGCAAAGTAGCTGAGCTCTAACCAATTTTGAGTCAAAATTACATTTTTTTGTGTGTGAGAAAATGATGATTTCCAGACTGGCTTGTTAAAAAATGTCCTACTCTTTTTTACATTATTTTCAATATACCTTAAACACAAGTAAGCCTTTTGTTGATTTCAGATTGAGGATCTCCAACTTATTTTTGTCTTTTGTCTTTGGTGTTCCTTAGAATGAATGTGTTGGGAAAACCAGTCGGCTAAGCAGAGGGTATGCAGGAAATAAGAGGAGGCCTCAAAGATGGTCCAGGTTATGGCCTATGAATGCCTGAGGAGATGTTGGTGGTGGAAAGTAGGAGGACATAGGAGAAAGATACTGTGTTGTTAGAATCAATAAGATTTGGCACCTGGTTGAACACGAAGGGCAAGGGAGAGAGTTCCAACGTGTTGAGCCAGGGGACCAGGGGCCCATTAATAAACACAGAAACCTTCTGCACTTAGGGGCAGAAGGAGAGGGAGTGGAAATTGGAAGGAGGGGTCAGTGAGGAAGCAGAAGAGCCAAGACAAAGTAGCAACTTGACTTGGGGCGCCCTTATTTGATGGTTCAGAGCATGGCGTAGGAGTCCTATGAATAAGGGTTTACACTTACGTACACTGTGTATGCTTAAACAAGTTACATCATCTCTCCAAGCCTGTTTCCTCTCTTATAAAATGGGGGAAATAATAGCTCCTTCCCTGGATCATCCTGAAGATTAAAGTAAAAGAGAGTGTAACTATTCAGCGCAGTGCCTGCCACATAATAGCAATGCAGGAATAAGTCCACAGCCAGCACCATTCTCACAGAGTCCCGGGTACCTAGCATAGAAGGGGAGAGCCACAGGATGACGTGGCAAAGACAAATTCAGGAGACTGGAGACTGAGAAAAACCCACTGGATTTTTGTACTTTGGGCATTGCAAACTTCAATGAGAACAGTTTTACGAGACAAGCAGGTGGGGGTAACTGGACTTCAGTGTTAAGCAGTGAGTGGGGCACAATGAAAAAGTTGGGCACAATGAATGTAGGGGTTATTTTATTATTATTATTATTTTTTTTTGGTGGAGTTGAGAATGCAAGCCTAGGGTGTAGATCAGGGAGTGGCAAGGCTGAGGAATGTTCTTCGTTCTGGCTTTTCTGAGAGTGGGGAAGACTGGGATATGCTTGTAGACTGAGAGGGAGAGCCTTGTGGAGGACACAAGAATGATAGTTGGCAAAAGATTTTGGGGAGACGAAAACAGAGTGGGTTGAGCGAAATTTTTTTCCTCAGCACAAGGAGGGAAGAAGGAGAAAAATGGGAGAAAATAAAGGGAGCTTGAGTTGAAGACAAATGCAGTGAAATATGTATCTGTGTTATCGTCATAGAGGGGTGACAGGCTGGTCTGCAGAGACTGTGGAAGTGGGGTGTGCACTTGAAGGAGCTGGGAGCTGCATGGCGTGGGCCCACATGGGGGAGAATCTGATAGGGAGACCATGGAAGAATTGAGAAGCGGGTATGGGGGCTGGGTAGGAAGGAAGGAGGGGTGACATGGCCTATGTGAACAGGAACGGACTGAGGACGAGGATGGCTAAGGTCAGGACAAAGAGCAGCTTAAGGAAGAGTGAGTAAGGCATATGGGAGGCTGGGAGGAGGAAGAGAAACTTCTAAGATCAAGTTTTAAGTCCAAGGATGATCAACTACAGATTGGTTCCAAGGTATGTCTCTGCCTAAGTGTGGTTGAGGCAGAGTGGAGGTGAACTTTGTTCAAAGTATAGGAACTTCCAGGTGTGAAATAAAGCCACAGAAATGGAAGCAAGAGAAGTGGGGCAGCCAGCCCCGGGGGTCACACCTTCTTAGTGTGGGGGTGTCCAGGCCAGAATCACCTTGTGGGAGTCCCGTCAAACGGTCAAAGTGGGACCAATTTTGAAACCCAGTCTGTCCCCTGGCCTGTGTGCAGAACAGCTTCAGAAGGCCTGCTGGGGACAGGGAACTTTTGGCTCGTGTCAGGGAAACAGCCTCCATTCTCTTGTGATTTAGCTTTGCTCAGTGAGAACTCTCTTGAAGGGTCTGGGATACCAAGTTGCTCTGCCAGGTGATACTCACCAGAAATAGAAGTCTCTTGTGTTTAGAGCCCCCAGAAACCCCAAACCCCTTGTAACCACCACTGCAGTGGGGGGAAATGACTGTGTTTCCAATTAAGCAGTATGGGTGGAAAGGCTGGGAATTTCTGAAGAGAGGAAGTTGGTTTGGCCTCAGAGTTCCTTTCCTGTTTGTTTGTTCAAATTAACATTTCATTTTGAAAGTCTTAAACCTCCTCGGGTTATGATTTCTATCTGTTTCTGATGGGACTGTTTCACCCTGGAAATAGGAGTATGGGACAGGCTTGAGGCAAGTTTGCAAACGAGAAGACTGCCAGGCATCTCTTTTTTACAGATAGTCCCAGGCAATTCTGGCTCATTATGTGTGGGAATCACAGTTGAGAAATACTGCTCTAGGTGCATATTCCAGCTAAAACTCCTCTCACCTATGTGATAGGCAAGGAAAGGAACCTGTACTGATTCGTACTAGAATGTGAGTGACTAATAGGAAATTATTGCATTCAGCCTCTGTATCTCAGGATACAGTTACATCTCAGCAGGGACACACACTTAACTCAAAGGAATGACAGTGGTGGTGGAGTGTCTTCCCAGGTCCTGTGAAATCACATCACATGGCAGAGGACTATAAAGAAACATGCCCTCATAAAGAATGGAATGTGTTTTATAAATGATGAATGAGTAAATATTCTCTTGACTGTAAAGAGTTTATATGGGTAAAAGGCTTTTCTACCACACACATTCATTAAAAAAAAAGAAAAGCAACATTCTTTGTGGATTTATAAGTCTTTTAACGAGCTTCCGGGCCAGATAATAGATCAATGAGATAGGAGCCACACCTTACGACTGCATAACTCTGTCATTTTATAAAGTGTTCTTCTTACTATATCCCCCAACAATTCTATTAGTACCATGATTATCTTTATTTCCTAGATTAGGGTCAGAAAGCCTGCTTTGCTCTCAGTGGTAGAACTAGAACCCAAACCCATGTCTTCTCATTTTAGCAAAAAATCTTTCTGGCTCTTCACAGCGGCCCCTGACATCATAGCTGACCCCGCAGAATCTTCTTCAGACCTGTCCTCCAGCAGCGTGGTCCACAGGCCGCCACTGAACCTGTCAGGTAACTTCTGCTCTCAGGAGATCATAATGTTTCCAGTGTTTGTAAATATTTAGCTAAATTTGTTGCAGATGTCTGGTTTCATGTTGAGAAAGAAGACTTGTTTCTGTTAGGAAAATATATCTAGATGGAGAGCAATAACAGCAGTGTTCGGCATTAAAGAGGGTGAGGCTTGAACTTGAGTAAAAGAAGCCAAGCAGCACAGCCGGTAGGTCTGGGAGTGGAGGGAAGGGTTACTAAAGATGTCAGAGAGAGGAAAAGAGGCACAGAGAAAGGAGTGTGGGGAGTAGGCAAAAGAGAAAGGAAGGGAGCCAGGAAAGAGGAGTGATTTCTTTCAGGAAGGGGTGAGGAAGTATAACCTGCCTGATGGCAGGTGGAGGGTTTCTCTGTGGGTGACTCTTAACGGTTTAACTACTTCTTGGGGGAAGCAGTTACATGGGGAGTGTGATATGGGAAATGCGATGTGCTACACCTTCGCAGCTGGGATAGATGCCATCGGCAAGAAGCACTTCTTGTCAAAAAAGCTTACAAAACCCTCTTTGTAGTGTCCCTTGGAGAATATGTCACCAAAGCAGATCCCTGCAGTCTGAACATAAATAGTACCTACTTAGAAATACGGTGCGCGGAAACTTCCTCCAGAGTCAACAATGAAAGATTCGTCACTGAGACTAGTAGCAATGCTTTATTTTTTATTTTTTTTAAAGTTTTTATTTAAATTCAATTAGCTGCCATACAGTGTGATATTAGTTTCAGGTGTACAATCTGGTGATTCAGCATCCATACATCACCGCCGTGCTCATCACAAGGGCCCTCCTTAATCCCTGTTCCCTATCTCACCCATCCCTCCACTCCCCTCCCCTCTGGAAACCACCAGTTTGTTCTCTATAGTTAAGAAGGAACAAAGGGGCGGTGCCGAGCTGTCAGGACTGGTGGAGCAACCCCACTGGTAAATATTGGTGACATAGGTTTGTCTTTATAGTCTTAGCGATAGGAAGTGCGTCCTTTAGAACTCTGTCAGCTGCGCTTTTTAAACTGCCTTTGAGGGCAGTGTTTTTTTCTTGGGTAGAAAAGACTATTCAGAAGTTGTTTTTGGTTTAAAACTAATATTCAATTTATCAAAGCTAGAAATTTTTAAATATATACTTTATTAAGGGGCGCCTGTGTGGCTCAGTCAGTTAAGCGACTGCCTTAGGCTCAGGTCATGATCCCAGGGTCCTGGGATCGAGCCCCACATCAGGCTCCCTGCTCAGCAGAGAGCCTGCTTCCCCCTCTCCCTCTGCCTGCTGCTCTGCCTACTTGTGCTCTCTATCTCTCTGTCAAATAAATAAATAAAATCTTAAAAAAATTAAAAAATAAAGATCTACTTTATTATGAGTGAAGTTCCCTTAAAAATCATATTATGCCATTTACGACTCTAACATTTTAACAAACTTTAACATCAGGTTACTCCATTTACAGATTTAGTAAACTAAATATCTTCAAATATTTTCAAACATCATATATAAATTTAAGGTATTTGATTATGTTTCTTTTCTTTGGCTAAGATCTTTCTAAGTATTTAATTCATTAATTCTTACATGTTTAAATTCTCTCAGGGCTTCCAATGATACATATAAATTTAAATATTCTGTATAAATAAGATTAGTGAGGATTCTACTTAAAATTGCAAGTCTAAGTCAATTACTCAATCACACTTTTTTTTTTTTTTTTTTAAGTAACCTCTATGTCCAACATGAAACTCAGGACCCAGAAATCAAGAAGTTTGTGCTCTACCAACTGAGCCAGCCAGGTACTCCTTAATTATATCTTCTAAAATAGATTTAGAAAACTGTCATTCCAACAGGTTGATCTCTTAGGATTCAAAGTACATGGTTTCAAACATGCTGATTCCTTAACACACAAAAATCATGCTACTGTCATGATTCTCATTACATAGATGTGTACATCTCTTCCTCCCCAGGTCTAAGTACCAATGAGCCCAACGTGGGCCCTGCATTTCTAGTGCCTCAAAACTTTTAATGATTATTAAAAAGTGACCCAGTTATTTATGGATATACTTTTTTGGTTTGGTTTTGTTTTTAGGAACTTTAATTAAGCACTTTATTTTGTATTTCTTTCTTTCTTTTTTTTTTTTTTATGGATACACTTTATGGCTGTACCTTGATATGTGGTCCCAAATCCAAGGTCATTCTATTGACAAATTGTATAAAAAATATGCAAAATAAATTGCATAGACTTCTCATTTCAGCTTCTGTGTTCAGATTTTGTTAATGAATCCATTTGAATCGTACATAATGTCCTGAGTCAGAGAAGCCATGACTGCTATGTAGTAATACTTAGTACTGCCAAAACGGTATTCACCTCTTAGGGTCACCATGCTCATGCCCAGAGCAAGCAAAATGAGGCAAGCAGCCTCCCCTGCAGAGTGGTGTCTGGAGTGTTACAAGCCAAAAAATCATTTGGGGTTTTGCAGTGAAGATTAAATGAAATAATCTGTAAAGGCACCTAGCTGGGATTCTGGTAAGTAGCAGGTGTTCCAAAAGCTAGCTGCAAAAAGAATGGCCTGAACAGAAATTGAAATAGAAAATTAGAGATTTTCAAGTAGTTTTAGTTCCCTGTTGTGATCATCTGCTTGATCTCTCTCCTTACCTTTACTCTTCGGGAAGAGACTGTGAACATTCTCAGACAAGCTGTATTTCAAATTGTTAGTAACGATCAACATGGCTTAGTCATTCTGTATACATGATGCCTTTCACATTAGTCAGAATAGAAAAAGAGCTCAAAAATAGAGTGACTCAAACAGGACACACATTTATTCCTCTCTCACATAACAGTGATCGGGTAGCCAGGTGCTCTGGGGCTCGCAGATGGATCCACTTCAGGAAGTCATTCAGAATCCTGGATTCCATCCAGCCGGCAGCCCAGTCATTCCCCAGGGTCTAGCCCTCATCCCCACGGAGGGAACTGATTCTCCACTGATCCTCCACTGCGGCCCATCGAGAGAAGAATGTATACTGTTTCTGTTCAACTTGTGGTATGGATACCAGATGCTTGTCATACAGAAGGTAGTCAAGAACCTTGATGTTCATTTTACTGATACTACAACACGTCTTTCTACAGAAATATTTAGTTTAAAATTTTATTCTGTTACTGTATAAGCCTCAGGATGAAGGCTTAGCTTGTAAAAACAGAAATTATCCTATATTTCGGCAAAACATGCTATTCATGTGTTATAATTGGAGAGGACACCAAGAAATGATTTCTTCTTTAAAATAGCCCCTCCATATGAATTTCCACCATTAACTGTGTGTTCAATTCTCCCCATTTTTCTCATTGCTCCAGTGGAAGGGGTACATGTAATTATTAACTTAACTTGTATAATCTGTGCTCCGAAGTGGTTAGTCTACAGTCGTTTGGGAATAATGTCTTTAGGGTTGGAAAGGAAACTAACAGTTAGGTTTCTACTTTTGCTAGACATTGTGCTAGCTTTTTTCACATTATCTTATTTATACCATCCAACAACTTGCTACTATCCCCCTCCTACAGATGAGCATCTGTGACTTGTATTAGAATTTAAGGGACTTCCTCCAGATTAGACAGGTAGAAGGTTCCTGGGTGGAGCAGTGGTCCTAGAGAGAAAAGGAAGGTCAAAAGACACATGTCGACTACTTTGAGTAAAGAGCTCGGGCCCAATGGCCTTATTGGGTCTGCCTTTGAATTGGTCACAAATTGGTTGTATATGGCCTTGGACACATCCTATCATATCATCAGGTTTCATTATAAAAGAGAGAGTTGGGTGTAGATATTCTTTAAATTATCTTTTGTTCAAGATTTCTACTCCATTTTCTCAACTTTGACTTCTACTGAGTATTCTGAGCACATGCTAAACTGATAAAATCCATTTTACCAAGAAGGTTATCTGATGACACTTTCCCTGAGTTTCTAAAAGTGCAATGTCGTCTTTTTGGCAGCCTTTTTGAAACAGTGTTCACTATCTCCTGTTTCATTTTTACAGTTGGCCTTTCAGTGTCAAGTGTAACAGGAGGCTGCTGAGATGTTCAGAAGCTCTCTTACCTAATGTCACTCAGCCGATGGGGGGGCTTTGGTGAAGGAAACACTAGGCTTCCTCTCTGATTTGGCCCTCTAACCCAACTATGGATCCTAGAGAGTTAATGCCTTTACTCTTAAGCTGAACATTAAAAAAATTTCTGATCTTTACTGATTTAGTAGTAAAATGTTGGTACTGTAAAACCCTGGTATTGATCAGGATTCTGCACCCAATTCCAATATGTGTGTATGTGTGTGTGTATGTCGGGGTGTGGTTCCCACACCAACAAACAATTCTCAGATAGCGTCAGATCCCATAGGTTAAGGGTTCAGTCCCACAAGACTGACCCCACCCCCACCCACCACCACTTCAAACACCAGTTGCAAATCCAGGTGTCTCCCATGCTTCTGACCAACTGGCTGTAGATCAGAGGTTCTAATGATCCCCTCCTTGGGTTTGATTAATTTTCTAGAGTGGGTCACAGAACTCAGAGAAGCATTTTACTTACTAGATTATAGGTTCATCACAGAAGGATATAACATAGGGACATAGGGGGAGGTATGGGGACAGAGCTAGGAGCTTCCATGCTCTTTGAATGCACCACTGTCCCCAGATCTCCATGTGTTCACCAACCTGGAAGCTCTCTGAACTGCCTATTATTGGGATTTTATGGAGGCTCCATTTCCAGCCCCTCTCCCCTCTCTGAAGGATTGGGAGAAGGTGGGACTGAAGATTCCAAGCTTCTAATCATGGCTTGATCTTTCTGGTGACCAGTCCTTATCCTGGAGTCCACCCTGAGCCGCCTCAGTAGAACCAAAGATGCTCCTACTGTTCTTCTTACATAGGAAATTATAAGGGTTTTAGGAGCTCTGCCCGAAACCAGGGGCAGAGACCAAAATATGCATTTTCTGTTATCTCACAGGTAGATAAAAAATGCAGTAATTCTTTAAATTGCATTTTTCATAGGATGGCTCAAAACATTTATATGCACTTATTGGTCATTTGCATTTTTCCTTTGTAAATTGTGGAGTTTATTAATTTGTTTTAAATCATTTTTCTTACTGACTGGTAACATCTCTTAATGAATTAACTAGGAAATGAATCTTTTTTCTTCCAGTTTTTATTTGCCTTTTAATTTGTTTAAAGGTTTATGTATTTATTTAAATTGTAGATGAGAAACAGTTAACATTTTCATCCTGGGAGGCCTCAAATTTTGGGAGATACCACTATTCCTAAGGTTTTATTGACATATAAAATTTAAAATTTTATGTGATTATAGCTATCTTTTTCTTGATGCTTTCTTGTGCATTTTATCATGGTTACCAGTCTAGATATGTCTCCATGAAGATAGGAAATGCCTGTTATTCCAGCTTATTCTTTTAATACTTAATAGTGACCTGAAATATAGAACATGCATAATAAAAGTTTCTCTAGTAGATAAATAGAAGGTGTATGAGAAACAATTGTCCTATTTGCATATTGTCCCCTGAGTCACTTTAGCACCATTTGAGTAGTTAGAGTCCATGTTCATCCTAGTCTTGGCCACAGTGGGCTTGGACAACCTGGAATGGAGGTCGTTGACCACTGGCAGTCAGGTATAAATTACACATGGAGACAGGAGAACAGAGTTTGTAAACTGGTTTTAAATGATTACAGAAAGTTACTGGAGGAGGAATTTCCCAGTGAGAGACAATAAACCCCCTATGCCATTACTGAGGCATATATTATGCCATAATTTCCTTTTCTTGAGTCTTTAAAATAAGGGGATTTGTTGTCTAAATTTAGGCTAGGTGTCATTTTGCCTGGACTTAGAAGAAGGATGAAATACCCTCTTATGTTTACTTGGGACATGACCTTCTACAACTCAGAGCCAAAATTCAGAAATTTGCCAATGCCCCTTCATTGAGAATATCATAAAAATGTGTGTGTGTGTTTGTGTGTGTGCACGCACGCAGGAAACAGGAACCCTCCTGATATAAATAGGGATATCTAGGGCTATCTTTTGCTTTAGCGTACGTGGTCTTGAATCACCTTTTAACTCATGTGATATCCTTGACCCACAGCTATATCCTTGACTTTTGAACAGCACAAACTTTTGGATTTGTATATATTCTAGGGTCTGCTTTTGCAGGAATAGAGGTGTATTTTCCCAGGGTGGAGACCAAAGTTGTTCATCATCACTCTTACGTAGACATAATATATAGAAATGTAATTTAAAAATTCACAAGTTAAAGTCAGAAACACATTTGCTATAATACAGTCCACACATAATACATTTCACTGTAGGAAAGTAGAAATCCTGAAGGGGAGAAAGGAAAACAGAAATCATTTACACTCCTACTCATGCAAATAGTCGTTGACAAGAGTTTAGAGCTACTTCTCATAGAGCTTTTTTCTGTGTGTGCGTGTGCACATATGTACTTGCTGCAAGTGTGCATGTTATTACAAATTGAGGTCATAACTTATATTCCACTTGAAACCTTTTTTAGAGCTTTATTGAGATATAATCGACATACAGTAAATTACACACTGAAATTGTACGATCTGATAAGTTTTGACGTATGAATAAACCTCTGAAACCATCATCACAATCAGAATTATTAACATATTCTCTACCCCCAGAAGTTTCCACAGGTCCTTTAAAGTCCTTCCCTGCTGCCTCTCCCACCCCATCCCCAGGGATCCACTGATCTTTCCATCCCCATAAATTAGCTCATGTTTTGCAGAATTTTATGAATGGAATCATACAGCATGTGCTCTTTTTCATCTAGCTTCTTTCATTCGGCACAATGATTCTGAAATTCATCCATGTTATTGCATGTATCAATATGTCATTTCTTATTAATTTAAAAATTATTTTATTAAAATTATTTTATTATTTTCATTGTTCATAGTGGTGTCAACGCTCTCAGTAATCCTGATATTAGAAATTTATGTCTTCTTTGTTTTGTTTTTTTTTCACCCAATCAGTGTGGCTAGAAATTTATCAATTTTATTCATTTTCTCAATGAACCAGCTTTTGGTTTCATTGATTTTTCTCTCTTGTTTTTCTGTGTTCTATTTCCTTGTTTTATGCATTGATTTATATTATTTCCTTCCTTCTGCTTACATTATGTTTCATTTGCTCTTCTTTTTTCTAGTTTCTTCGGGTGGTAACCAAGACTATTTATTGATTGGTGGACTTCATTCTTTTCTAATTTAGTGCTATAAAATTTCCTATAAGGACCACTGAGCTCCATTTCCCCAATTTTAATATGTTGTGTTTTTGCTTCCACTCAGTCAAAATACTTTTGAGTTTTCCTTTTGATTTCTTTGACTTGTGGGTTATTTAGAAGTATATTATTTAGTTTCCAAATATTTGAGGATTTTCTAGCTATCTCTGTGGTATTGATTTCTGATTCAATTCCATTATTGTTATAGATATGTTATAGATATAGATATTATAGATATAGATATAACATATAGATATGTTAAAGATAACATACTTTCCTTGTATGCCTTGAACCTTTTCAAATTTACTGAGACTTGTTTTAGAGACCAGAATATGGACTCTCATAGTAAATTACCCATGTGACTTTGAGAAGAATAAATATTTTGCTGCTGTTGGGTGAAGTTCTATAGATGTCAGTTAGGTCCAATTTGTTGACAGCATTTTTCAAGTTTCCTATATGCTCACTGATGTTCTATTTATTCTATCAGTTACTTAAATAAGGATATTGAAATCTCTGACTCTAATTCAAGATTTCTGTATTTCTTCTTGCAGCTTTATCCATTTTTCTTTCATGTATTTTGAAGCTCTATCATTAAAAGCATAAATATCAAGGATTCTTGCTCTATTTTCTTGATAAATTGACGCTTACACCTTTATGAAGTAAATGTCTTTATTTCCAGTAATAGTTTTTGCCCTAAAATCTACTTTGATATTAAGATTGCCACCCCAGCTTTGTTTTCATTGGCATTAATATGGTATGGTATTGTATATCTTTTTTCTTCCTTTTACTTTCAGCCAATTTCTATTGCATTTAAAGTTGGATTTGTACAGGTAGTTTTTGCCGGGCTTTCCTTTTTTAATCCAATCTGAAAGTTTAATCCAATCTGATCCACATTTAAGGTGGATATTGAGATGGTTGGATTTAAAACACTCATCTGAGGGTGCCTGGGTGGCTCAGGCAGTTGGGTGTCCGACTCTTGGTTTTGGCTCGAGTCATGATCTCAGAGTCATGAGATCGAGCTCCACATTGAGCCCCCTCATTGGGCTCCGGCTCAGCACTGAATCTGCTTGAGATTCATTCTCCCTCTCTCCCCCCCCGCTCTGCCCCTGCTCACGCATATGTTCTCTCTCTCAAATAAATAAATAGATAATAAATAAATAAATAAATAAATATCTTTAAAAAATTAAGTTCTCATCTTGCTTTTTGTTTTCTATTTGAGCCAATTTCTCCTTTTTCTGACTTTTTTGGATTAATTTTTAATGCTTTTTATGATAACAATTTTCCTCCTTTTTAAGCTCTTCACTGTTATTCTGTTGTTATTTTAGTGGTTTCTTGCGGGTTTGAAGAATACATCTCTATTTTATTTTATTTTATTTATTTTTTTGAGAGAGTGTGCATGAGTGCATGAGCAGGTGGAGAGGATGGGCAGATGGAGAGGGAGAAAGAGATTCTCAAACAGGCTCCACACCTAGCACAGACCCCAACGAGGGGCTCAGTCTCACAACCCTCGGATCATGACCTGAGCCAAAATCAAGAGTTGGATGCTTAACTAACTGAGCCCCCAGGTGCCCCATGTACTGTACATCTTTAAATACAGTCTACCTTCAGTTGATATTTTACTAGTTTACTTACAGTTTGAGGGATTTAGGGCAGTACACTTCCATTTCTCCTCTCTTGGCTTTTGTGCTATTGTTTTCATATATTTCACTTCTGCCTGTATTATAAACCCCACATAACATTGTAATTCATTTTTATTTAAACAATACATTACCGTTTAGGCGATCCTAATAGTAAGAAATAAAAATCTGTATATTTACCCACATAGTTAACTTTTTTGGTCAACATTCCTATGTGTAGATTTAGATTTTTATCTGGTATCATTTATTTTTATGTGAAGGCCTTTCCCCTGAAATATCTCACAGTACTGTTCTGTTATAGATGAATTTTTTTCAGCTGTTATATGTCTGAAAAAATATTTCACATTCATTTTTGAACAATATTTTTATTGGATTAAAGGTTTCTAAGGTGACTTTTTCTTACAGTACTTTAAAGACTTTGTTCTAGTGTCTTCTTTCTTGCAGGAAATCTGATACAATCTTTATCTTTGTTGCTCTGTAGTAATATGTTTTTTTCCCCCCTCTGACTTTTTTTTATTTTAAAAAATTTTTTTAAATTTTATTTTATTATGT
Source organism: Mirounga leonina (assembly GCF_011800145.1). Classification (NCBI taxonomy): domain Eukaryota; kingdom Metazoa; phylum Chordata; class Mammalia; order Carnivora; family Phocidae; genus Mirounga; species Mirounga leonina. The sequence continues at coordinate 73,299,458 of NW_023270305.1, forward strand.
TATATTAGTCACCATACAATACATCATTAGTTTTTGATGTAGTGATCCACGCTTCATTGTTTTCGTACAACACCCAGTGCTTCATGCAGTATGTGCCCTCCTGCATGGTCCTGGCACAAAAACAGACATATAGACAGTGGAACAGAATAGAAAGCTCAGATATGGACCCTCAACTCTATGGTCAAATAACCTTCAACAAAGCAGGAAAACATGCAATGGAAAAAAGACAGTCTCTTCAATAAATGGTGCTGGGAAAATTGGAAAGCTATATACAGAAGAATGAAACTCGACCATTCTCTTACACCATACATAAAGATAAACTCAAAATGGATGAAAGACCTCAATCTGAGATAGGAATCCATCAAAATCCTAGAGGAGAACAAAGGCAGTAACCTCTTTGACATCGGCGGCAGCAACTTCTTTCAAGATTCATCTCCAAAGGCTAGTGAAACAAAAGTAAAAATGAACCTGTGGGACTTCATCAAGATAAAAAGCTTCTGCACAGCAAAGGAAACAGTCAACAAAACAAAGAGGCAACCCACAGAATGGTTGAAGATATTTGCAAATGACACTATAGATAAAGGGCTGGTATCCAAGATCTATCAAGAATTTCTCAAACTCAACACCCAAAAAACAAATAATCAAGTCAAAAAAATGGGCAAAAGACATGAATAGACACTTCTCCAAAGAAGACATACAAATGGCTAACAGACACATGAAAAAATGTTCATCATCATTAGCCATCAGGGAAATCCAAATCAAAACCACACTGAGATACCACCTTACACCAGTTAGAATGGCAAAAATTGACAAGGCAAGAAACAACAAATGTTGGAGAGGTTGTGGAGAAAGGGGAACCCTCTTACCCTGTTGGTGGGAATGCAAGTTGGTATAGCCACTTGGAAAACAGTATGGAGGTGCCTCAAAAAAATTTTTTCCCCTCTGACTTTTAAGAGTTTCTCTTTATCACTGGTTTTGAGCGATTTGATCCTGATATGCCCTGGGGTAGTTTTATTTGTTTTTAATGTTTGAGTTTCACTGAGCTTCTTGGACTTAGGGTTTTTATAACTTCCATCAAATTTGGAACATTTGGGGCCATTATTTCTTCAAATTGCTTTTTTCCCTGTCTTCTTTCTCGCTCCTTTCCTTCAGACTTAAATTATACTTATAATACATGAGTTGAAATTTTCCCACAACTCACTGATGCTCTGTTTTTTCTGGTCTTTTTTTCATTCTGTGTTTCATTTTGTATAGTCTCTATTCCCACACGATCTATTTTTTTTCCAAAATATTTCATTTTTATCTGCAGGAGTTCGTTTTTGTTTTTGTTTTCGTTTTGTTTTGTTTTTTTAAATAACTGCCACGTCTCTGCTTAAAACAGTCTTTCATGTGGTTTTTGAAAACATATAGAATTCAGATATAATAGCTGTTTTCATGTCTTTTTCTACCGATTTTAACATCTGTTTCAGTTCTGGGTCAGTTTTAATGGACTCTATTTTTTTTTTCATCAGAGGTCGTATTCTCCAGCTCCTTCATGTCTTGATATTTTCTTTTTTTCTAAAGATTTTATTTATTTATTTGACAGAGAGAGAGATAGCAAGAGCAAGAACACAAGCAGGGGGAGTGGGGGAGGGAGAAGCAGGCTTCCCGCCGAGCAGGGAGCCCGATGTGGGACTCGATCCCAGGACCCTGGGATCATGACCTGAGCCGAAGGCAGACGCTTAACGACTGAGCCACCCAGACACCCCATGTCTTGATATTTTTTGATTGGATGTCAGACCACATTAATTTTACTTTGCTGGGTACTAGATATTTTTGTATTCCTTTAACTGTCTTTTGGTTATGCTCCAGCGCACTGTTAAATTGCACAGAAAACCATTGGATCCTTTTGGGTCTTCAAGTTTTCTCATGTGTAACCAGTGAAGTATTTAGTCTAAGGTTAATTTACGTGACTGCTCAGACAAAACCTTTCTAGTAGGCTGTTTGATGACTCATGAATTACATCATTTTCCATTCTTAGTGGGAAGAGGTACTATTCCTGGTTCTGCATAAGCTGTAATGATTATTCTCGGTAATCTTTTGGGTGTTTCATTCCTTGGCTTCAGATAACTTCCTCACAAGTGTGAGCTGTTCAGTACCCCTCTGAGTAACTGACGGGCCCCTTTGCAGATGTCTCTCTGCAGTGCTCCCTAAACTCATTACTTTGGCCTTCCCAGACCCCCAGCTCCGACACTTCAACTCAGAGTGACCACTGGGCCCCATTTCTTTCCCAGTCCCATGGCACAGCCCAAAAACTGTCCAGGTGATCAGCCAGAGTGACCATGGGCCCGCCTCGTGTGCCTCTCATCTCTCAGTCCATCGCCATTCTCCATCCTGAGAGCTGTTGGCTCATGCATTTTGTCCAGTTCTTAGTTGTTTATTTAAGTTGTTTTGGGAAGGAGGATGAATCTAGTCTCTGTTACTCCATCTTGGCTGGAAATGTAAATCACAAGATCTGTTCTTTACACACTTCAAATATGCCACAAACATCTCCTGTTTCTTTAAATATCATTAGTCTACATAACTTTTTGATGATTGCAAAGTATTTTATTAGTTAGAAGTAGCAGAGATTATTTAATACATTAATGTGCATGGTTATTTCCCCACTCTTACCCACCGCATTGCCAGTGAGAAGCTCAATATTTTTGAACATCCATGATTTCCTCAGATATATTAACAGAAAACAAATTACCAAGTTGAAGAGGATTTTAAGTGTATATACTACCCTCTAGAAAGGTTGTGCCCATTTGTACACCCAGCATCTCCCTTCCCTTTTTGCCAGTATCAGGTATTGTAATTTCATAAAGCTTTTGTATAAATTTGGTAAGTAAAAATGGTACTTTTATTGATTTTAATTTGTATTTTTTGATTACTTTTGAGGACTAATATTATAATTAGCTTATTGAAAGGTTCTATAACCTCTTTTTTATGTTGCCTATTCCTATCCTTTGCCAATTAAAAAATTTAAGTTATGCTTTGTTATTGATTTATAGAATATATTTCTATAGAAAGTTTATGTGTGTGTGTGTATAAACCATATAAGCCATATATAAATATATAAATATCAAATATTTCCCCCAGGCTTTTGCTTGCTATTTGGAATATAGTCAAATGTAATGAAATTGATTTGACTTTGCCATTATGGTTTCTGTCTTTATCATTTTGCTTTAGAAAGCCAAATATTACTCCTACCTCATAGCCAAGTCAATATTTTGTTCTATTTGTTGACAGCCTAAATTTCTTTTTTTACTTTTAAACCTTTAATTCATTTGGAACTTAATTTTTTCATCAACTGAACTTTATTTTTCCACTGATTATATTTTGTAATGGTTATATTAAAACATTTACATTGCTTAGGTAAATTTAAATGCCTTGAACATTATTTATTTAAAACCTGTTCTTGCCCCCAGATTTGTTATGCTGTTTTTTATCATCTTGTGATAAATTCTTCTGAATGTTTAGATCTGCTTCTAGATTTTCTATTCATTCCATCAAGCAATTTGTCTCCTCCTGTGGCTGTTCCATTTTATTTTAATATTGGAACTTTATTGGACAGCAGTAGGCCCATGAGAAAATATTTGGAAGGATAAATCATCCATTCCCTCACCCGTGTATTATTCTTTTATTATTTTTAACATTTTCCTGGGAAATGCTATTCATTTTTTCAAGTATTCCTGGACAGTTGAGAAGAAGTACAGATATTGGGTATAGTGTAGGCTTCACTTTCCTGGTCACTGAGTTCAAATCCGAGGTCCCCAGCTGACTCAGCAAATTAATTCAATTCTTCATGGCCCAGTTTCCTCATCTAGAAAGTGGGGGTACCAATAGTCACTACTTTATAAGTTTATTATGACAATGATTGCTCATATGGTGGCTGGAACCAATGCCTAGAACACATGAGAACTTAATAAAGTGTTAGTTTTGCTGTTTTTATTTATTCTCCAATTTAATTTTAGAATTATTTTGCCAAAGTCCAAAATCATTCATTGTGCTTTTTATTGTGTTTTATATTGTTATGTTATTATGATTTATTATTATTATCTCTTCTAAAAACATAACATGACTCTTCTTTTCCTTGTTTTTTTCTGGTCTCTTCCATGTCTTTTTGTTGTGTGTGTGTATATATATATCACGTTTATGCATAATTATATATATCTTGCACAATTATATTCGTACACACACTCTTAGAAGTAGGGCTTAGAAATATATGGACACGTTAGGAATTATTATCTGAGAGTACTAGAGATAACATTCAGAAATACTCAAAATATCTTCTCTAAACATCACTTACATAGTCAGAAACACATGATTTTAAGATGACTCTGGTTAGTCAGAAACACATGATTTTAAGATGACTCTGGTTCCCTAGTATTATGTTGTTTTGTGCTTCAGACATTAAGGACAGCACCTGTTAGATATTATGAGCTATGTATTATGCAAGTACGTTGGCAAATAAATTTTTTTTTTTTTAAGCAAAAACAAAACATGTTATCGATGAAGGAAGTTGATTTTGGGAGAATTGGACTTGATCTCAGAAGGTGGTTTGTTATGAATATTTACAGGAGTGAAGAATTTCAGCAAATAAAGGCCATGTTTAAGTGTTTAGCAGCCCCAGAGGGAAGCTTGCTTCGGGATTTCAAGGTTTAGGAGATGTAGGGTCATGAAGGAAAATGTTGACATTTATTTAGGTAAGAGCAAAGAATGAGACGATGACTACAGGTTAGCCTTCCTCTTAGGCTCTTACAACATGAGAAGGTAAGAGAAGTGACTGAGACACCAGAAAACAAGGGCCTCCACACAGTGGAAATTTGGAGGACATGACCTACAGATTGGATTTTCCTCTTACACACTCACTGTGTTAGAAGCCAAAGCATTTTCTTGAGAGTCCAGGGAGCAAAGTCCATGACAAGAGAGGCATCACATCACAGTAAGAACATTTCTGATCTAGACAAAGACAGTTTTCCCGAAGTCACAGACCCCCTGCCCCCAAGACCGGGCTGTGGCTCCCACCCACAGCTCTCACTAAATCCTCCCTTTCCTATTGCAACTTGTGCTGTCTCTGGCTGTGCTTCCGGTAGCCACACATGGATCATCTCACTGTCCTTAGAGACCTGTCACCATGAGGCCTCTCAGATGCCATTGCTGACCAGTACAGACATGGTACAGACCCTAAACTTCAAGGAAACCACCATGCAATGCTGCTTTCTATGATAAAACAAATTGATTTCCTTCATGGGGCACCTGGGTGCTGCAGTGGGTTGTCTGACTCTTGGTTTTAGCCCAGGTCCTGATCTCAGGGTTGTGAGATCAAGCCCTGCTTTAGGCCTCATGCTCAGCGTGGAGTCTGCTTAGGATTCTCTCTTCCTCTTCCTTGCCACTCGCATGCACTCTCTCTATAAAATAAGTATGTAAATCTTAAAGAAATGAATTTGTTTCCTTCTAATAAGTGGGCAAAGATCTGTTTAATAAATAGGATTGTTCATGTAGATACTTGATCTGATGAGACTAGCAGAGGAGTGCTTTGAAGAACTGTGGAGCAGTTTCTCAGATAGGAAGTCCTGACAACACAGAGAGCAAAAGGCCTATTAAGTAGGAGAAGAAGTTGAATTTTTGATACTTTGCAAGGGAAATACAATGCAAAAACCCATGGAGGTCAAGTCATTTTATATTAGCAAGGACCCTGACTTCTAACTCCTCATTGACAGAACCACAAGGAAAATAGTTGTAGACATGTTATTATCAACTAGTAGTTATCTACTGCTGTATAAAAAATTACCCTAAAATTTGGTAGCTTACACAATAAACCTTTAGTATCTCACACATTTTCTGAGGGTCCGGAATCTGAGCGTGCCTTAGCTGGGTGGTTCTACTTCAGGGTCTTTCATGAAGCTGCGGTCAACCTGTTGGCCAGAAGTTGTCATCTCTCCCAAGGTCTGACTGGGCCTGGAAGATTTCCCTCAAGCTCACTCATGTGACTTGTTGGCAAGAGGCTTTGTTACCTCTCCACGTGCACCACTCCATGAGCTGGTCACTGTACAGCTTCTCTTAGAGTGAGTGATTCAACAGGAAACCCTAACCTAATCCTGGAAGTGACAAGTGCTCACTTGTTCCATATCATATTGGCTGCATAGACTTGCCTGGTACAGTGAGGGCAAGGACTACACAAGGGAGGTAGAGATCACTGGGGGCAATCTTGGACGCTGGTTGCCACACCTACTGAAGGTGCTTTTTCTTGGGACCTCACAATTTCTAGCTACCCAATTGCTCATTCTTTTGTTTAAACTACTCGAGTCTGACAGGGAACACATGAACCTTGTTAAAATGTGGAACAGTCTAAATATATTTTATAGAAGTTGTTTTAGATTATATTGGGATAAATGGGAGTCAATTATTAAGGGTAATTGCTTCAATAAAATCATGAACAGCCAATTAAAGTCCTGAAGATAGAAAAATTTTTACCTATATATTCAATCATAAAAGATCTGAAAGAACTTACTATAGGGTGACTATGAAGTAAGGTTGAATTTTTATTTCCTCTTAAATACGATGAGGAGAACAGGAACTCAAGGTGAAGGATGAGGTAGAGACACAGTCTAGTTTAATGAAGAAGTAAAGTTCCCAGTTATATGTTCAACTTGATTTGAGTTTTCTGAGTTAAAACACTACTCCTACAGTTTTCTGTTTTTTTTTCCATAGATGCTGAGATTATTTTGTAAGTTATTCAGATTTTGTATTTATAAGGCTTTCCTACTTTTCAAGTAATTATCTACTCTTTGGGAGAATAAAGCAGCAAGGCTTACCAGTCAATATATTCAGTGGGTTGTAGCAACCATGTAAGAGGTGAGAAGGTGCTAGAAGGGGGAAAAAGTGATCATGAGGAGGGAAAGGTGAAAAAAAGGTGGATGTGATAGAGAGAAATGAATTGGCAACTTATAGTTTCAGCTTCTTTCTCAAAGGGATTGTAGCCTTTTTTAGCTGCCTAGCACCTTGATGAATTTGGGGTGCACTCATAGGAGGACAGGCACTGGGAAGAAGTGAAAGGCTTCTGAGCCCCTCTGGGAGAGAAGGGGTAGTGATGAACAGTAAGAGGGGATGAAGGAAAGAGCGCCCGCAGATGGTAGGAGGCCATGAAATCTGCCACGGTGCACAAATCTTTGCTTGGTGCCCCACATTTTAGAGCTGTTTGGTGTAAATGGATTTCTTGTGTACACATTGGAAAAAGAACTGAATTCTAGGTTACTGCGTGAGAAGAGCAGAGATGGGACTCCTAGGGACAGCTGCCGGAGACAGGGGGGACCTTGACATAATGAGCCCAGGAATTAGTGGACATCATAGGGAGGACCTGGGTTGTCATTTGGTTGTGAAATTGGCAGTAAGTCTGAGGCAATTATTCCCAGTTCTCCAAGGTGCAAGGAAGACCAGCTAACCTCTCAGTTTGGGCAGTTTGGTGAGATTTTTGACATTTGATGTTCTGGGTTTGGGTGCAGAGCTAAGATATCCTCTCCACGTGGACAAAACTCACATGTAAACACACAAACAAGCACCTGTATACATGTGCGCACACACACACACACACACACCAAACACATTTCTGCCGTTCCAACAGTGCCAATCTTTTGTTTTCATTTCAAATGAATGAGTTCAGCCAATTTTGATCTTTCCTTTCATGTCATTGAATGGCGAGTTGCCACAGTATGTTGCTCTGCTTTCTCATAGAGAAGCATCAACTTCTGTTGGTTCTGCTGTGCTTTTGTTTAGGAGAGTCACCTCCAAGGAGTCCAGTCAGTTCTAGTGGATGTGGCCTGAGGAAAAATCATACTTGGAGTGCACCAACTTCAGGCCTGGGAAGAGACTCTTGAGGGGGTGGGCTCTCGTCTCTCACATAGTCCCGTAGTCTTTCCCTGCCAGCTGGGTGCATCAGCAGGCATCTCTGAATTCCACATTTTTCAGAGCCCTTGCAGATAGAGGGATGGTTAAAGAGAAATTTCCTGAAGCTGCCCATGGCTATCAGGTGCCTCTATGCTCCTTAAAATAAACCTGATGGACTTTGAGAGGCACTGGCCTCGCTGAACTTCAAATCGCTTAAACTGCTGATGGAAACATTGAAAATACCATTACTCATTCTGATAACATTAAAGCATGTAAGTATATCAATCCTGAGAGACTCTTTGAAAGATAAATTCTACAGCAGAGTTGGCCCGAGTTTCTAAACACTGCTGTCTCAACACTCCTATGATGGTAAAGTATATCAAGAGATCTAGAGTTAGAGGAGACCAATAGCTCAACCAAGCCAGAAAGATTTTTAGAATTCCACTCTTGAATAAAGACGACTCAATGGTCTCACAATAACCAACCCTATTTTTAAAATATATGCAGATTGTGGCGAATTTCTTTCTAATTAATTAATTAATTAATTAATTTATTTATTTTTTAAGATTTTATTTATTTGAGAGAGAGAGAATGAGAGAGAGCGAGTACATGAGAGGGGGGAGGGTCAGAGGGAGAAGCAGACTCCCTGCCGAGCAGGGAGCCCGATGCGGGACTCGATCCCGGGACTCCAGGATCATGACCTGAGCCGAAGGCAGTCGCTTAACCAACTGAGCCACTCAGGCGCCCGAATTTCTTTCTAATTTAAACTCAAAATTTTTAGATATGTAAAATGCTACCCCCCCCCATCTTATTTTTTCTTCATAAAGTTTAAATTCCTTGAGGTCTGGAATGAGTCTTAGAGTTCTCTCACATGTTTCACAGTACCTGATAAGATGTTGGGTGCATCCATGAGTACTGTTTGGTTTCTTTTTTTCATTTTTTAAAGATTTTATTTATTTATTTGACAGAGAGAGAGATAGAGCAGGACACAAGCAGGCAGAGTGGGAGAGGGAGAAGTAGGCTTCCTGCCGAGCAGGGAGCCCAATGCAGGGCTTGATCCCAGGACCCTGGGATCATGGCCTGAGCCAAAGGCAGACGCTTAATGACTGAGCCACCCAGGTACCCCTATTGTTTGGTTTCTTGTTTGAGCATATTTTCCCCAGGTCTCTAGCAGTGGACAAGAGATGATAGATGACCTCAGGTAAAAACATGTTCCATATAAAGATGATGTAATGTGTAATTAGATTCCACTGTCAGTTTTTCATCTGTTATGTATAGTGGCCATAGGTAAGGAGAAGAGGTAATTTGACTCCCTTGTTGAGACTGGGTTCTTGAAGCAACGATGAAAGAAAGTATTTGGGGGGAGTGTTGCATGCATATGTGTGTATATGTGTGTATGTGTGCACATGCATGTGTTTAGTATAATTGTGATGGGCAGAATAGGTTGAGTATATGATAGGGCAGAAAACCATCAGTATCCATTAATATGGCTGACCCCTTATACAGATTATTCATTTAATATTGATAACAATACCCTTTGCACAAAAGATGTAGAGAGATTAAGGAATTTGCCCAAGGTCACACTGCTGGTAAGAGGAAAACCAGGATGCATCTAAGGCTCATGCTGTCTCTGCTATAGTAGAGAATTCTTTAGCAGATGGTACATCCTGATTGTTTGAAAGTCACCAACATTTTGAACCAAAAATCATGAAAGTGATTAATGCTGGTTCATCCAGAGCTCTAATGATTGTAATATGTGTTCACGGATCTGTATTACCGCCATCCAAGACAAGCTATCCGGTGGCACATGGAAAAAGCTCAGTTGCGGAGGCTTTGGAGCCTGGCTTTTCCTTGTACTGCCTATTGCCTTGGGTAAGGGAATCATCAGCCTCTCTGAGCCTCCGATAAGGCTCTGAGGAGTGCCTGGGATTGCATGTGCCAAATCCCCGCCCACGGAGCCTGGCTCCCACTTACGTGCCCGATATGTATTAAGATTTTCAAACCATTCACACTGAGGCACCAGCAGTTACACTTGCTGCAAGAACGTGCACAGTTGGTTTAGGAGCTGCAGCTTCCAGGAAGTTACAGCTGCCAACTCACCCTCAGGGCACTGAATGACCTGCCACCTACATGGAGTCGGGGAGGTTTTGCTGAGAAAGTCACCCACAAGGGAAGAAGAATCTACTTAAGGTGAAATGTAACCATCTAGGGAGATGATGTGAACATTAGGAGGGGAGCATGATCAGAGATCTTTGAAATAGACAATGTGGTGAAAACTAGTCGGCGTCTGTTAACAGCACCGTTCATGAGTTTAGCTTATCGGGAACCTGGTTTTGTGTCTTCGCTGATAAAGAAAATTGGAGGCTTTTTAAAGAAAAAGTGGCTATTGTATCTAGCAGAGACCTATTAAACAAATCGGTGTTCAGAGTTCAACTCTGTTGGTAGAAAGTGGGGGAAGAAAGAGCTCAAGTATGACTCGCTGATGGTAAGTGCCCTTGGGTTATTTTTTAAACACTTTTATCTCAAAGGGAATGACATTTTAAGGCAGAAAATTAGGTTAAAAAGAATAATTGCTAGCCATCTTTTTTTGTTGTTTATGGAAAAATAGTATTACTGATGGGAAAATCCAGTTAGAGATTGATGGAGTCTTTGGTAGTCTTGTTTGTATAATATGGAACTTTGGCCTCATATGTTGGAAAGTTCTGGGAGAGGGTGGGAAAGCAAGGGGGCCTTGCTGTGGACACACAGAGTGTGCATATTCCAGCTATTCTTTCTGGAGTCCCTGAAAATCCTGATGTGTTGGGGAATAGAACTCAGGAAGTAAGGAGCTTCAGGACAGTAGGGGTGAGGGAGAGGCACGTAGTGTGGGAGGGGAAGTCAGCCATCAGGGAGAAGGAAATACAGGATGGAATACAAGTGGAGGGTATAAGAAGGAGGACTGGGGTGAATAATTGATTTCAGTTCACATTTGTCATTGGTGCCTGCTCTGAAGCTCTTCTTGATGGCTCCATTCTCTTTCTCACTGAAGGCTGCCCAACCAAGGGTGTCAATCAAAATATGGCAGAGCTGGCCCCAAAGCCTTACCCACTGAGCATCACCGTTTCCTAATAATTTCCTCCAGGAGCAGAGACATGGGAGGTGTGCTTCTCCATGGCTGCAATGGTTCTCTTACCAGCTCCTGAGGCCAAAATGTCACCGTGTCATTGTCCCCCGAATATCAGTCTGAACATTGCTATCCCATTTATGCTATTCTATGTAGAGAATTTGAGTCAGAAAGCCCTGGGGTTGTGCAGAATTGCATCTAATCCCTGCTCTTGCACTTATGTGATGCACGACTCTAGGCAATTCATCTAACTGCTTTCATTTTTGTATTCCTTACCCACAAAACCAGCATATTAGCACTAATGCCAAACTCCGAGGGTGGTTTCTAAAGAAGAAATGAATGCAGAGTACTTAGTTCAGTACCTCGCTGACAGTAAATGCTGAGTAATGTCCGTCCTCATCGTTGTCATTATGTTTTTCCTTTCCGGCTCTGGGAACTCTTATGTCTGTGCCCTGCAGACCGGCTGTTGGGATGCTGATTTGGACTTTAAGAATCCCCATCAAGTCATCAGGTTCTCTCTGCTCTCAAACTGGTTGTCTGCAAAGTTTTGGGCGACATTGGGATCCAAGAGCAAACGCACTGCTGTGGGTAGGCACAAGGTGGGAGTCTCCCAGCAGGGGTGAGGCTGAAATGGTGTGAGTGTAGTGCACGTGTGTGCACGTGCATGACATAGGGTCCTCATTCAAGGTGAAGGGAAAGGTCCCTCTGGTCTGGAACAAAACTCTGACAGCAACCAAGTCCAGTTTCCAGAAAGAAAAAGGGAAAAGGGCCAGCCAGGTTATTTGAATTCTAAACAGGGGCCTTTAAATTTGTTTTTAAATTTAATTGTAAAAATTCTTAATATGAGACCTACCGTTCTAACAAATTTGTAAGTGTGCCGACATTGTTAACTAAATGTTAACTAAAAGCACAGGACTGTAGAGCAGATCTCTAGAAATTATTCATCTTGCTCAACTGAAACCTTATGCTTGTTGGTTACCAACCCCCACCTTTTCCCCTCCCCTAAGCTCCAGGAAGCCACCATTCACTCTTTGATTCTATGTATTTGACTTTACATCAGTGGAATCATGTAATATTTGTTCTTCTACGACTGGTTTATTTCACTTAGCATAATGTCCTCAAGGTTCGGGCTGAATATTATTCCATGGTATGTATATACTCCACTTTCTTTACCCATTTACCTCCCCATGGTCTTATATTGTTTCCACACCCTGGCTATTGTGAAGAGTGCTGCAATGAACATGGGAGGGCTAATATCTCTTTGAGATTCTGATAAATACCCAGAAGTGGGATTGCTGGATCACTTGTTCTATTTTCTGTCTTTAACTTGTTCAGGAACCTTCATGCTATCCTTAACAACTGTCGCATTTTGCATTCCCCCCAGCAGTGTACAAGGGTTCCAATTTCTCCATGTGCATAGCAACGCTTATCTTTTGCTTCTTTGATAATAGCCACCCTGGCAGGTGCGAGGTGCTATCTCATTGTGGTTTGGGTTTACGCTTCCTGGATGGTTAGCGATGTTGAGCATCTTTTCATGTACCTGTTAGCCATCTGTGTGTCTTTTGGGGATAAATGTCTATTCAAGCCATTAGCCTATGCTTTAATTGGGTTGTTCTTTCTTTGCTATTGAATTGTAAGAGCTCCTTATATATTGTAGAAATCAATTCCTTATGAGACATAGAGTGTGCAAATGTTTTCCTCTATCCTGTAGATTGCCATTTCTGTTGATCATTTCCTTTGCTATGGAGACGTTTTTAGTTCAATGTAGATCCTCTATTTTTCTCTTGATTTTTGTCTATTTTACTATGCTTTTGGTGTCTTATCCATGAAATCATTGCCAAGACCAATGTCATGAAGCTTTTCCCCTATATTTTCTTTTTAGGAGTTTTACTGAAAACTGGGTGCAGACTCAGGAGAGACTGGAGATGTGGGGTGATGAAGGGGAGCTGGGTCATGGTTGGGGAGGCTCCAGCCTGTGTGGGACGCAATTGTCTTTAGTTCACTTGTAATAACATAGCAGAAGCAGCAACAATAATTATATATTGAGGGTTGGCTCTGGGCCAGCACCTGAGCCATGTGCTCTTCATCTACCATATCCTGTTGTCCTTATGATAATTCTGTGAAGTAGGGGTGAACCCCAGCTCTGGCTGATTCAAATCCCGTGCATTCAACTCCTATGCCATGCCAATGCTGGTGAGAGCTTGGGCTCACTGTGGCAAGATTGAATATGAGCACAAAAAGGGTTGGGTTGAGTCTGTGGGATTGGCTCTGGAGCCATGTGTGGCTGAGCTCCCGGTGAAAGGGGACAGTGCCCCAATGGAAAAACAGAATAAAGATGGTGTCCACTACAGTGTAACTGAGAATTAAACAAGACCTTATAACTTATTCCCTGGGTGGATGGTTAACATTGAATTTCAACAACCACAGACCCTATCCAAGACCATTTATGACAACTTCCTTCAACGTGACTGAAGTGTGGATGTTAGGTGCCCATTTGAGGCCGCTGTAAGCTGGCAATCAAGACTTCCCTCCATGTTCCTCTCAGAAGCCTTGTGGTCAAGGTGCTGAAGGGACTGGGGATGAGCCATGGTGCACTGGAGTCTCCACACTCTTGGCCCCACTTGCCCAACTGAGGACCCCAGGACACAGGTCTATCCCTGAGGAAAGGGAATGGGATGACGTGAATGGATCTCAGGTTGTTGGTCCCTCTCCCTGCTCCTCACACTCTTGGCCCACTCCCAGGACCAAACAGCACTTTCTAAAGTCCTTTTCACCCCAAGTCCTTAGTTGGCCAGAAAACATCAGCCACTATCTGCTGGAAGCTTGGCTTACTGTACACTGGTATATGAAGGCTTTAATTCACCAGCTGAGCAGTAACCTTAAATGCCAAAAAAATCAGTCTCTTGACTCCTGCATTCAGGGGGGACAAGTTTCCTTGGGTTTCACTACTCTGTAGGAATGATAAGCAGAGAAGTAAAGACAAAGCGTTCAGTTGTGAATTCCCTCATCTTTTTTCTCTCCTTGTGCAGGACTCTGATAGATTCTGGCCTGGAATGTTTCAAAGTGCTTTATCTTCATTTTGATTTATTTTTGGGGGGGGCAGTGTTTCTGGGAAATGTAAGCATGTCACACCCCACAAGTCTCCGTTAGATCACTGCTGACATAAATACCAACTTTTAAAAGACATCAGGGAAATTACTTTTCAAAAGATAAAACAAAAAAATTAAGGTTTTCAAAAAGTGATCAACATTAAGCTTTATATAATGAAGACATTTTAAAACAAATCATGGTGACCAAGCAAATGATCTTAGAATGACTTTGCCTCCTCTGTCATTAAGGAGTATTTTGAACAAATCAGAGGTTGAATTCAAACCTGACTACTTTTGGCTTTTCTTCTTTCTCTGTCCTTTAGTATATGTGTGTTCCCACTTTAATTCCCCCTTTCTTCAATCTGTTAGTGATGGTTTGTGCCCCTGGCCTCTGACCCAAATGCAGAGCTACTTCACCCACCTCCTATTTCTCCTTCCACCTTTATAATGAAAACATCCTTAAACATGGGATTCAATTCAGTAACAATCTATTTGGAGAGTAAATTAATCTTCATGCTTACCTAACAATGTTTGTTCATTTGTTCATTCAAAAGCTATTTATTGAGGACCTATAATGGGATACATAAGGGAATAAAACAGAAAAAAATATATATGTGATGCATAAGTCAAGGATTTTGTGTGTTAGGAGGTTATAAAAGTCATGGAAAAAATAGAGCAGAATAGGGGGACTGGGAGTGTAGGATTAGTTGAGGAGGAGGTAGACTTCATTAAGGAGAAAGTGAGGGAATGAGTTGGACAGATACCTGGTGGAGGGGAATCTCAGAGGAGCCAGCTAGTACAAATGCTCAGAGGTGGTGGCAGGTGTGCGGTGTTCAAGGAAGAGGGAGGAGAAAGGTGTGCATGGAGTGGAATGAGGGTAGGGAGCACGGAAGAACCTGAATCAGAGAGGTGTGAAGGGTGGCAGACCACGGAAGGGCCTTCTAGTCCATTACAAAGAATTTGACTTTCACTGGATAAAAGGGAAGGCTTGAGAAGAGGAGTGATCGACAGGATCATGATGGTTTCTGCTCCAAACAGATTATAAGACGCAAGGGAAGGACCAAAGAGACTGGTTTGGAGGCAACTGCCATCATCCAGGTAAGAGACAGAGGTGGCCTGGACCACCAGTGAGGGCCATGACAAGGGGGCACGTGCTTGGGCCCTGAATATACCTGCAAAGTAGATTCAGCGGGACTTGTTGATGGATTAGAGGGAATGTGTTGGAGAAAAATAAGCATAAGGACACCTCCAGGGATTCTTATCTACGCAGCCGTAAAGATGGAGTTACCATCAACCAGGATGTTAAAGGGCTATTGGAAGAGCAGGTTTTGGGGGAACAGCAGGAATTCAGTCTTGACAGGTTGATTTTGAGAGACCTAGGACATGGTGGAGATGTCAAGTCTGCAGGTGAATACTTGAGCCTGAAGTTCAGGGGAAAAGTCTGCACAGCAGGTTTACCAGTGTGTAATCAGTGAGTAGGTGATGTTTAAAACCAGGAAACTGCTGGGGGAGGTCACCGAGGGGATGTGACAGGTGGTTGCCCCTCAAGCTGGGAGTCAGAGACTCCTCCCCTCCTCCCCTATCCTTGGAATGTGGGTCCTGCTTGCTTTCTCCACTCCCAGAGGCTGTTCCCAGGGCATACACTTGAGAAAGCAGTGTGGTGCTGAGACCGTCTGGAGGGTATACATTCCTGAACCCAGTTAAGTCCTCTATACAAACTTCTAAGATTTGGCGGGCAGGTGCAGAGGTCTATTCGTCTTGCTGTTACCTCTCAAGTAAGTTCCCTTGCTCATTAAGACTGCCACCTACCTATCCGGGATGGCCTGCCTCTTTCTTCAGCCTCTCTCTGCGCCCCTCCCCCCACCCCACGTATGGGGGCCAGTTTCAGATGACGCCCGGGAAGCTCCCGAGGAGGTTGGGAACCAACAGAAACTGGATGACATCACATGAGGGATGAGTGAAGATAGAGAAGAAAAGAGCTCCAAGGGCTAAACCATGAAGTAAGGGGAGAGGGGAGGCATGAAGGAGCAGCCAGTGGGGGTCCTGCAGGAAGATGCAGGAGAAGTCATTCACCTGTGACCGAGACACCTTCAAGGGAAGGTGAAGGCGGAGGACTGACCCTGGCTTTAGCAAGGACATGGGGGTAATCAGTGACAATGACAATAGCATAGTGCCATTATGATCTTATCGATTTATTAACAAATTGAAATTTAAAGAAAGAAATAATGCAGTGTTCCCCAAGTGGATTCAGATTCCATCAAGTTATTTACAAAACAATCAAGCAAACTATCCAAACAAGAAAAAGAAAGAGAGAGAGAGGATGCTAAGTTAACAACTTATTTTAACTAATGCTGAATTCTCAACACTCCTCCAGTATTTTACACAGAGAGATCCAAATTTATCTTTTAGGGAAAAGTGAATACTTCTCTGCAGGGAAGTTTTATAGTGAAAATAAGAAGTTGCTCCTTTGTGCCCTCCTGGCCTGTCTCCTTTCACTCTTGGAGATCTCATTTAGTCTCCTGGGCTTAATTTCATCTATACACTGATATCTCCCAAATTTGTTTCCTTAGCCTGAATGTGTTTCCTGAACGTCAGGAGCAAGCCCCCCTGTTAACGTGCCATCTTCAGCAGTATGTCTAATAGATATGTCAAACTGAATATGTCTCCCACCGAGCCAATCTTATTCCAAAATCTGTTCCACCTGCAGTCTCCCCATCTCAGTGACTAGTAACCCCTTTGTCCAGTTGCTCAGGTCAAACCTTGGAGTCGCCTTTGGCCACTCTCTTTCTCTCACGTCCCAGATCCTATCCATCAAAAAATCCTGTCAGCAGTACGTCAATGTATATCCAAACTCTAGCCTTCTCTCACCACCTACACTGCCATCTCCCTCTCGCCTGGAGGACGACAGAGCCTTCTGATTTGTTCTTCTCCTTCATCCCTAGTCCTCCTTAAGGGCATTTTCAGCTCCCATGCCATTCCTTGGCTTGAAATCCTCCAACAGTTTCCTTCTCACCGAGTATAAATCCAAGGGCTCAAAATGACTCATGGAACTTTGCAGGCGTGGATCGTCAGACCTCCAACCTGCTCTTACTTTTCTGCCATTTCTTACTCCACTCGACCACGTGGCTCCCTGCTTCTCCTCTGACCCACCAGGCCCCCTCCGCTCCAGCGCATCCACACAGCCTGCCCCTTCTGCCCAGGCTCTGCTTCAGCAGTGTATCCAATGTCCCCTTCCTGGTTGGCCTTCCCAGGCCCCCCTACTTAAAGTTCCATTTCTCCACCTCTCTTTCCCCTCCTCCTCTGTTTTCTTTTTTGGTTTGTAATACCATCTAAAATCGGCTATAAATATTTTTTACTTCTCTATATTGTTTATGGTCTTTCTTCTCTGCCAGGAGGTAAATTCCACGTGGGCCGGTATTTTCTCCTGTCACTGTTTCGCTTGGTGCACTGCTGTACCCCCAGGATCCGAAACAGTGATAGACATCTAAGAGAGGCCCTCACGGGGGTCTGGTTTCAACATTTTGCACTTCCAAGCCCTATTGATGCAGAATTGGTATGCAGGTCCATGCTAATTATTAAAACACTGAAATACTTCCTTACTGATGAGTCCGTAGCACCCCTCAGCACTCCTCCCCACAACCACAATACCCTCCACTGTACTCCCCTGGGACCTCCCCCTGATCCAGAAACCACAGGGTTAAGCCCAGCTCCTTTGCAGTGGCCGGTGTCCTTGTCACTGGTCAGTGCCAATGTGATGTTGTCTCTGTCAGATATTTCAAGCATTACCTTTGCTCTCACCCAAGAAACCACCAATAAGCCAAGCTGGTTGCTCATAATCTTAGATAAAAAATTGAAATAAATTCAGGGAAGAAATTTACCTAAAAGTCTTTTTTTTTTTTTTTTTTTTGGGAAAAGGGCAGACCACAGAGTTTGTTCTAGACAACTTGTTTCTGGAATCATTCTCCTCCCTCCCACAAAAAATTAACAGTTTTCTCTACAGGAATATTTATTCGGGGAAGTTTGATGATAAAACACTGTCAAGACCTCCAGTGGAGATTTCATCCCAGAAATGAAGCTGGGTCTCTTGACTTCAATACAGTGCTTTTCCTATTACATATGTGGGAAAATAAGACGTTATTTTATTTTACTGTTTTATTGGGAAATAACTAACTCAATTGAAACCAGAGACCTTAAATGCTGAATGTGATTTAATGATTATATTCAGTCATGTAATTACCATCCCAAACACCATAGAAAACATTTCTTCTTCCCAGAAAGTTCCTACCCACCCTTTTCCCACCAAATTCCCACAATTTCAAACACATGCTTTCTGATTCCCAGCAAGAGATAATTAGCTTGCCATTGAGCTTCATAGAAGTGTAATACATAATATATATTCTTCTGTGTTTAAGCATAATTTGGGGGGATGGGCAGCACTTTATTATTTTTTATTTTGCAACAAACTCAAACTTACTGGATGTGATCTTTTCAAGATTCATCATGGTGGCGCCTGGGTGGCTCAGTTGGTTAGGCGACTGCCTTCGGCTCAGGTTGTGGTCCTGGAGTCCCAGGATCGAGTCCCGCATCGGGCTCCCTGCTCAACAGGGAGTCTGCTTCTCCCTCTGACCCTCCCCCCTCTCATGCTCTCTCTCTATCTCATTCTCTCTCTCAAATAAATAAATAAAATCTTTAAAAAAAAAAGATTCATCATGGTATTATATCAGTAGTTCCTTTTTTTTAATGCCTTTTCTTTATCCATTCTCCTGCTGATAGATGTTTGAACTGTTTTCTGTTTCTGATACATGAATATGGCATTCATAAACATTCTTTCACAAGTGTTTTGTGGACATGTGCTTTTAATTCTCTTGGGGAAACACTAAAAGTGGAATTGTGAAGTTGCAGAGTAGATGTTCCTTAACTTTTGGTTTTGTTTTTCGACTCACCAAGATGTACATGCAATCAAGTGCACACATTTTAGGTGTAAAGTTCAGTAAGCTGTGACAAATGTATACCGTATGAAACCATCATCTTAAATTCAGATATCATCCCATCAATTTCTCTTATTCTCCTTTACAGTTCATTGACTCGCACAAACTCCCTCCCATTACCTTTGCAGTTTTAGAACATTATAGAAATGGAATCATACAGTGTGTACTCTTTTACACCTGGCTTTTTTCACGCAGCCCAGTGTTTCTAAAACCCATTCATATCGTGTTCTTCCTTTATTTATCACCAGCAGCATGCCATCATGTCCATTCATGTGTTGCTGGTCACCAAAATTCTGTGACCGTTTGGGTATGAGTCTTTTTGTGGGCGTAAGTTTTGATTTCCTTTGGGTAAATCCTTAGAAGAATTTCTGGGTCACATGGTGAGCCGTTGTCAGAAGCTTCCAAACTGTGTTCCAAAGTCGTTTATCATTTTACACTCCCACCAGGGATGGATGGAATTCTAGTAGCACCACAGCCGTTTGCCAACACTTGGTACTGTCAGTCTTTGTGATGTCATCAAATAGAATCTCATCGTAGTTTCAACTATTTACATTTCTCTAATGACTAGTAATTCTGAGCATCTTTTTTATGTGTTTGTTGGCCATCATGTATTTTGTGAAGTCGCAGTTTGAGTTTTTTTCTCATTTTTTAAAATCAGCCTGCTTTGTCTTCTTCACATTGGTTGTGTGAGTCATTTATAAATAATAGATACAGGTTTTCCATCAGATGTATAAATTGTATTTTGCCTGCCTGCAGCTTGGCCTATTCAAACCAATGAATTTAGTTTTCTCTCATGATTACTGAATTTAGTTTTCTTTCATGATTACTGATTTTCATATCTAGTCTAAGAAATATTTGTCCTTGTCCAGTAGGAAAACTATGAAGATTTTCACTATGCAATTTTTTACAAATATGATCCATTTTGATTTTGATTTTGATCTGTGTATAATGTGAGATAAAGATATGTCTTTCATCCATACAGATAGCCCGTTTTTCCATCATCACTTGTTGAAAACTATGCTTTCCCATAGACTTATGTTGTTGCTTTTATCAAAAATCAATTTTCTGCATGTTTGAGTCTATTTCTGGACTCTTTTCTTCTGATCCTTTGATCTATATGTCCATCTTGATGCCAACACCACACTGTTTCATTATTATAGCTTTATATTAAGTCTTAAAGTCAAGTTATAGAAGTTCTCCAACTTTGTTCTTATTTTTGAACAGTGTTTTGGCTATTCTATGCACGTAAACTTCCGGGTACATTTTAGAATTCTCACAGAAATTATAGATGCTGATTCTAATGTTGGGAAAATAAAGGCCAGACTGAGCCCAAGAGAAAGGAAGATATACAAGAAGTAAACGAAGAATGACAGATGCGGGCTACAGGTTATAAAATCATCATAAAGTGTTAGTCTTAAGCGGATCTTTAGTCATTGCACAAGACTGCTGGCTGGTTTTCATTTGGCCAGCGCCTCTGTTTCTCCCTCCTCTCTGTCCCCAGTCCCCAGAGATCCTTCTGGCTTGCACAACACTCTCTTCTTGGCCTCAGGAGTTTCCATGGGATGTTCCAAGAGTGACTTAGGCCTCACCTTACCATAAGATAGAAGGGAAAAGCCAGAGTTTCAAGGAAGAGATGGAAAAGCACAGCCCAAAGTACATTGTTCCTGCTCAGATTTGTATACAGACCTTTCCTTTCCAGACCAAACATTTCAACCCCTAGTCGGTTGTACCACTTCATTCAACGAACATTTCCAAGCATCTACTTTGTGCTGGGCACTCTGCCAGGCATGTGAGCTGTATCCATGGACACAACTCACAAAAATTACCTCTCCTTCTAGAGCTCATAATCTAATGGTGGAAAAAGAATACAAACAAGAAACACAAATTCATAAGTAGAAAATTAAAGGCTGGTGGGTGCCCCGTTAAAAGGCCAGAGCTGGGTAAGAAAATAGGGAATGGGGGAAGAGAAGCTGCCATTTAAAGTCGATCGATCAGATACTCAAATGAATGTTTTGACATCAATGTCCATGACTGCACTATTCACAATAGTTGAAGGTAGAAGCAACCCAAATGTCCATGATTGAATGGATGGATAAAGAAATTGTGGTATATTCATACGATGGAATATTATTCAACCACTAAAAGAAATGAAGTACTGATATATTCTTCAACATAGATGAGCCTTGAATATACTCTGCTAAATGAAAGGAGCCAGACATAAAAGGTACTTATCGGATGATTCCATTTATATGGAATATTCAGAAGAGGCAGATCCAAAGAGGCAGAAAGCAGACTGGTGGTTGCTAGGGGCTGGAGAATGAAAGGAAGGGGGAGTAATTACTAATGGGAATGGGATTTTATTTGGAGTGATGAAAATGTTTGGGAACTAGACAGAGGTGGTAGATTCACAACATTGTGAGTATACTAAATGCTACTGAATTGTCACTTTCAACTGATTTTGTTCCGTGAATTTAAGCTCAATAAGAAAAAAGTTACTCAGAAGTAAGAGAAAGGATAGAAAGAAGGAGGGAAGGAAGGAAGGAAGGAAGGAAGAAAAAGAAAGAGAAGAAGAAAGAGAAAAAGAAAAGGAGGGAGGGAAAAAAATAAAATTAAGTAGTCAGGGTAAGTCTTTCTGAGACTGTACCACAGGGACACTGACTTCGAGGAGGTGAGAGAATTAGCCTGGTGGGTAACTGGAAGAAGCTGTCCAGACAGAAGGAAGAGCAAGTGCACAGTAGAAACTGCCCTCGTGTGTTCAGGGTTGGAAAAGAGGAGTCAGGAGAATGATGGATAGCCTCAGAGCTGCTGTAAGGGGGTTGGCTCTTCTTCTGGGTGCGGTGGGAAGACATTGGAGGCCTATATGATCTGACAGGTTTTAATAGAATTTCTGGAGCCTCTTTATTAGGAACGGTCTGAAGGGGGGGACTGGTGGAAGCAGGGATAACTATCATAAGCTATTGTTGCCATCGAGGCTAGAGGTGAGGGTGGCTAGGGAGAGGAAGGTGGCAGTGGAGGTGGGGAGAAGTGGTTGCAGGTAGAATGTGTTCGAAGGTGAAACCTATAGGATGTCCTGATGGATTACAGGTCAGATGTGTGAGGAAAAGAAGAGGCAATCACACATGGCGAGTTTTGGCTTGAGCAACTGGAGGGATGGAGTTGCCATCACTGAGATTGAAGAAGACTATGGGAGAAGTTCCTTTTCTTAGGGGTGAGGCAGGGAAGGAGTGTTGAGATCTCCTAGAGTTTGAAGTGTGGCAAAGAAGAATCAAAAGATAAGTACTCTGCCCAAGGTGACACAGTGGATGGTGTTGCCCCCCAGGGCCTCCCCCCCAGACCACCTACCACCACACACGATCTGCCCCCCATCTGTTGCAGGCTCTAGAAACACCCCATCAGGAGAAATGGGAGGAAAGGGACATCCAGAATGCTCTCTAATGAAACGGGGAAAAGATTTCCCCTTTGCTTATTCTTGTGAAAATTCCTGAGTGAGACCCTGACCCACCTGGATTCATGTATGTGTAATATGACAAAAATGTCCTCGCTTTTAACATGGCTTACAGTAAGACCAGGCCATACACGGCCAGCTCTGGAATATGATACTTACATCTTGATTTAGTTATGATACCAGGCAAGACAAGTGAAGTCTTGCCTGATATCTTGTAAGTTATGAAATATTTGAGTGCCACGGTCCAAATGCAAGTTGCTAGCTGTTACTCTGAAAATAAGGGCTTTTGGTTTTTGTTTATTTTTTGGCAGAAATGTCAGTGAGTTAGATTATAAATAGGGACACGCCAGATTTCAAAACTATAATCTAAAATCTGAAGAAAATTATGGCCAAACTCAAAAGTCAGATCGAAGTTATGGCCAAATTAAGTGAGATTAATTTTTTTTATTTTTCTTTTAAGATTTTATTTATTTATTTGACAGAGAGACATAGCGAGAGAGGGAACACAAGCAGGGGGAGTGGGAGAGGGAGAAGCAGGCTTCCCACCGAGCAGGGAGCCCGATGTGGGACTCGATCCCAGGACCCTGGGATCATGACCTGAGCTGAAGGCAGACGCTTAATGACTGAGCCACCCAAGTGCCCCTAAGTGAGATTAATTTTTAAAATGAAGAGTAGTTCTGAGAAATCTTAAGAAGAGGGTATCTGCTCGAGAAACAAGCAGACACTGAAAGCTTTCTTCTTAACTTGACAGGAATCAAAATCTCTGTTGTATTTATTAGTTAGAAACCCTTGCCTTTCACATTTTGTCTAAGTTATTATGAACCATTATATGTTTTTGTTGGATGGTGTCATAGTAGTGAGAAGCCAAAGTGGCTTATAGAAAAGAGACTTTCGGGAAATTAGACTAGCTTATTTTGTTTAATGACCCAGCCCAGAATTATAAGAAAGAAAGTTTGACTCTCTATTTTTTTCTCTTTTTTAGTTGATTTTCAAGGAAAAAAAAAAAAGCTCATGGGTTTTATTTTAATTTGTAAAAGTTGAGTGGTATTGATAAGTACTTCAGTACTTTGAGTGAAAGGACTAAATCGTTGAATGGATTACTGGATTATCTTACCATAATCGTTAGATTTTACGAAACGTTTCTGCCAGGTTTCAGGATCATGTTAACATTCTAACTGAAGCCTGATTTTTAACTAAGAAATCTTATCTGAAACTAGGAAACTCATGGAAATGTGGCCTAGTCTCATGAAGAAATGCCTATATTTAATCAAGCTTTTTGAAAGATATTTTAGTGTGCAAAATAAAAGTTCATATTCAAGTATAAGAATGTTCAAGTTCATATTATTTTATTTAACAAATGCTATCCAGAGTTTAACCATGCCATAGACACTGTTCCCAGTTCACCTGCTCCTGATTCTGTGGTCTCATCGTGAAACTCATATGATCTTGATAATAAGAGTTTGGACAACTAAATCAAGAATAAAGATAAGCAGACCCAGTTCCTCAGATTGACACCAAACATGTCATGGTAAATCTCCTAGCCGTGACAGGACTTTGTATTTCTTCCTCTCAGAGCACATGACTGATGTCCAAACTAAGACTGAATCCCCAAGCAGATGGGCATGCCTGCTCAAGAGCACTTCACCTTGCTCACCCAGTGGCAGTGTGACCTCATGATTAGGCATCTAGTCTTTGGAGCCAGACTGCTTGGGTTCTATCTCTTAGCAGTATGTAACTCGGCCAAGTTGCTTAACCTTTCTGGGCCTCAGTGTCCTTATCTGTAAAACGGGCTTTATGACAATAGTGCTTGCCTCCGTGGGTATTGTGACAGTGAAGGAGTTAATACATGTAAGTCACCTAGGACTGGATCTTGGCATGGAGTGAGTTCTAGATAAAGCTTCACTATTATTACATTATTGCGCGGGTCTGCAATTAGTCCCTGAATCCTTCGGAGATGTGGTAAGTTTTAAAAGTGAATTGAATTTACTCGTGATAGAGTCCTTCCAGCTATGCATAGCTAAAATCTAATTTTGCAATTAACATTCGTTTTACATGGGGTCTGAGAGTTGAAGGCTATGGTCTTCCTAACAGCCCCCTTGAGGTAGCCTTCTTACTCATAGTTTCCCTCTATGCTCCTGAACTCCTTAGAAAAACTGCCCTTTTCCATCCAAACTGATCTGAGTCCTTACAGGGACTTATATTGGAGGAGCTGACATGCTGGGGGAACTTGGTTTTGGACGAGACTGTGTCACATTCTGGACCATAAGCAGAGCCTTTACAAACCTCTGTAAAGTCTGGATTACTTCTCATTGCTTGTCCCCTCATTCGTTTTTGGAACTCTTTGCACCAAAGCTGCCAAAGCTGGATGAGCTTGTTTAGCTAGTGTTTGCCAAATGAAATGTTGAGGGATATCTGGAAAGGCAGACTCAAGGCCCCAGGACTTCAAGATCACTGAGAACCCAATGAGTAATAATATAAGGACAATAAACAGCAAGCATTATTTAGCTAAAGAAACTGATGCTAAAATAAGGGGAGATGGTTTGATTGCTTCATCTAGAGGGATTACTCAGTGTTGTCCTTATGTTTAAATATTTATGTACCAAGCTCAAGAATTCTCGGGACATGATGCACCAGTATTTTTGAACAAGTCATGGATTATGACTAAAAATCAAGTTTCAGTGTGGGTGGAGTGATGAATTGCAGGATGCCTTTGAGTGTCTCCCCTTCAAAAGGAGAGAGTGCGTGCACCTGAGGAGACTTCAGGGGCAGAAATCACAAGAGTTGGAAACTATTCTTAGCTCAGCCATGGACTTGGAGTTCATTCCCTTCCGTCCTTCAGTTTGGGTAAGCATCAATTACTTATCTAAAGTTTATAATAAAAACTTTTCCATACACATAATAAGAAAAGTACCAGTAATTGATGTTTAGAGGAAATGTGCTTTCTTAAAAGTCTGTTTAGGGTTGTTGTGTCTATTGTTCTATTTGCTAGTTTCTGTATTAGCTCAATCCCTTCCCTGACTTTTTAAGAAAAAAACATCTAGTTAAATGATTCTCTTGGTGAAAGGAAAAAGAAAAACACGTAATATTTTTCACAGACCTCCGACTATTCTCAGAAAAACTCTGGTGAACCTTGGGGACAAGTGGAAGCAGGGACACATTTTTGAGGGTTTGGCATTGTGTCTAGGACAATTACTTAATGATTAACACTCGACCCGTCACTTTCCTATATTTTGAGTTGTTCTGTGATGACTATGTGCGTGTACGCCTGCATGTGGGTCACACAGGCATGCAGGCAGCCCCCAGCCTGTGTGGCTATCTGTGGTTTTACCTTGGCATTTATAACATTGTATTTTCCAGGGTCTGTTGAATTTTATAGCTTTAATTTGTTTCAAAAATAGAAACTAGTTTTCTTTCCTCCTAATTCAGCTTCTTCCAGTACATTCTCATGATACTATGAAATAGGGTGACTATTGTAAGCCCTACATGGCCCAAAGTTTCAGTAGGAATAAATGCAATGTTTCATGTCTGAAACCCTGCTGTTATACATATTTATACCTAATAAATACCTGTTGATTGATTAGTTCTCCTGGGGGGGTATTGAATAAGTAAAAATCATGACAATAAATATTTTGCTTGTGATTTTGTATGATTTATGTTTCAGTAAAGACATTGAAACTCTATCCTGCTGTAAACCATCAACCTCCTAGGGGAGACCTTCACCATCATATGTCACGGATTCACCTTGAATAATCTCAACAATCAATTACCAACACTTGCTCTGGATTGATAAGCTGACAATGAGACTTTGGGTCTTGGCACTTTTAACAATTCTCGTACATTCCACAGCAGCTAAGTTTAGTAAGTACTGCTTTTCAACTAAAATTGTAAAATTTTTAAATTAAGTAATTCCAAAACCACTTGACTTTTTTTTTTTTTAAGATTTTATTTTTTATTTGAGAGAGAGAGGCAGCACGAGCTGTGGGGAATGGCAGAGGGAGAGGGAGAAGCAGACTCTCAGCTGAGCAGGGAGCCTGACACAGGGCTCGATCCCAGGACCCCGAGATCATGACCTGAGCCAAAGGCAGAGGCTTAATGTAACCAACTAAGCCACCTAGGCACCCCATCACTTGCCCTGTTTTAAACTGCTTGCTTCTGGTTGTTCCTGGAAAATTCATTTATGCTCTGCAGTCATTCTTTATCACTAATCTCTCAGGACAGATTCTTCACAACAAATATATCATAATTTTAGTTTTACCTATTTAAATACATCAAAATTTAACCTGCTGCCTGCATGTAGAAGAGAGAGAGATGTGGCTGCTTTCTCACTAGAGCAATGTCGGAGGGTTAGCTCCAAGTTGATGCACTAATCTGTAGTACCCAGTAGAACATTTCATAGAAGATCTTCATCATTTACTATTCTTTTTTTTTTAAGATTTTATTTATTTATTCATTAGAGACAGAGAGAGAGAGAGAGAGGCAGAGGGAGAAGCAGGCTCCCAAGGAGCAGGGAGCCCGATGCGGGACTCGATCCCAGGACCCTGAGATCATGACCTGAGCCGAAGGCAGATGCTTAACGACTGAGCCACCCAGGCGCCCCATCATTTACTATTCTTTCTCAATGAAAGTGTCACAAAAATGGTCCTTTCTATATTTAATCCTAGAAGGATAGAATATAAGAATTATAATGCTGTTCTATGATCATTTCAGGATCCCATTTATGCTTTGTTTGTTTGTTTGTTTTTTGTATCTGCAGGCAAATCATCCTGGGGCCTGGAAAATGAGGCTTTAATTGTGAGATGTCCTAGGCAAGGAAAGTCTCAATACCCTGTGGATTGGTATTACTCAAAACCCAACAAAAGTATAACCACCCAGAAAAGAAATCGTGTATTGGCCTCGGGGGAACGTCTTAAGTTTCTCCCTTCCAAAGTCAATGATTCTGGAATTTATACTTGCATTATCAGAAGGTATTAACCAGGCAGCCACCATAATCTTCAGCTTGTTCCCTTTTCTTTGATAATTAATGGTGTGAGCTGTCCTTCCTTTCCTTTCCTTTCTAGACCTTTGTGGGACAGCTGAATTTATAAAGTGGTTTGAATAGAAGAGTACTTCTAGGAACACCAACAGGTTGGGGTTGGGTGATTATGAACTACTTAGAGGTAGAATAGCAAGAATTAATTTGTAGTCCAATTAGGAAAAGACCTAGATTTCCTAGTGACCAAGAGAACTGAGAACAATCACTCACTTTGGCTGGAAGTAAGAACAAACCAGCAAAAAGACCCAGTAATCTAGATGTTGGGCATCAAGGAGGCCTATGGTGGGTGCAAAAGGGCTCTCACCAGTGCCTTAAACCTGAGAGGTAAGCTGAAGAGGGTTGTATAAGATTGTGTGCCTGCAAATTACTTACCCTACATATATATTGTTAAATGTTTTGATTTTGTGCCTGTATTTGGTACATACAATATGTCAGATGAACTACATCAAAATGCAGGATGTGTATAGTTAGGTGCCTAGGTTCTGAGGTCAGACCAGCTTTAGTTTCAAATTCATGTTCTGTCACTAGTTGGCTGTGTGATGCCAACAAGTGACTTCTCTGTCCCTCTCTGCCCTTATCTAAAATACATATGATAATATAGCCTACTTCAAAGCATCCTTATGAGAATAAAATAATGAAATGTTAGCACCATGAATGGTACATAGAAAGCTCTCAATAAATACCACTTATCTTTGTAATATCCTTGGCATGAAAAGGAGATCTAGTGTATAAAGAAATGGCGAGGGAGTCATTTTCAGGGCTACCACAGGAGTTATGTTTTATTTCAAACGCAACACAAAAAGTATTTATAACTCTAGATTTTTATAGATGTTTATTTATTTATTTATTTATTTGGCAGAGAGAGACACAGCAAGAGAGGGAACACAAGCAGGGGGAGTGGGAGAGGGAGAAGCAGGCTTCCCGCTGAGCAGGGAGCCTGATGCGGGGCTCAATCCCAGGACCCCGGGATCATGACCTGAGCCGAAGGCAGACGCTTAACAACTGAGCCACCCAGGCGCCCCTATAGATGTTTTTAAATAAGAAAACAGTCCCTGTACATCAGTTGTTTGAAGAAAAAAAAAAAAGCAATATTAAGTAAAAGCTTAGAATTGGATGAAGTCATTTCATTTCATAATCCTGAGTAACTTTTTAAATCGTTTGACTTATTTTAATAGTCCTACCTTCAATAAGATTGGATATGTAAACGTCACCATATATAAAAAACAACCAGAATGCAATATTCCAGATCATCTGATATATTCAACAACATGTGGATCAGAAAAAAATTCCAAAATATATTGTCCTACAATTGACCTCTACAATTGGACAGCACCTGTTGAGTGGTTTAAGGTAAAAGGACATTTGGGGGAAATGAATGAAAATTACACAAAACAGGTGCAAGTAAAGAGTTGCTGAAAATGGAATGGAATTTTTCATTGCAGAATTGTACAGTTCTTCATGGGCCAAGGTATCACATACACAAGACCTTTGTGCTGATTGACAATGCATCTAGCAAGGACGCAGGTTATTATACATGCAAATTTATGCACAATGAAAATGGACTCAATTACAGCGTGACGGCAACCAGATCATTCGTCATGAAAGGTAAGCTACTGAATTTAACAAAATACAATATTTGAAAAAAAAATAATGTGGGAGGAATTGTGCCCTTCTTGTTGATTTTCCTAGACTGCAGACCCCCTTATTTGCAGGGGATATATTCCCAAACTCCCAGTGGATGCCTGAAATAGGGGATAGTACTGACCTTATATATACTATGTTTTTTCCTACCCATACATACCTATGATAAGGTTTAATTGATAAATTGGACACGGTAAGAGATTAGGAACAATAACTAATTATAAAACAGAATGATTACAACAAAATACTGTAATAAAAGTTACCATAGATCTTAGCAAATCAGCATATGATGTTTTTGTCTTTCCTTATTAAGTCGAGAGCTTTTACCTTTTCACCTCAAGGAAGTGCTCAGTGGCCTCTCTCTGGCTTTTCTGCATTGCCTGCATCATTACTCTTGTGCTTTGGGGGCACTATTAAGTAAAATAAGTGTTACCTGAACACAAGCAGCGGGATACCGTGACAGTCTGCTCATAACCAAGATAATCTATTAAGTGGCTAAAGGGCATGTGGCAGATAGAGTATGGATCTGCTGGACAGAGGGACGATTCATTTCCTGGATGGGACGGAGTGGGGCACTGTGAAATTTTATCATGATACTCAGAACAGTGAGCAATTCAAAATTTATGAGTTGTTTATTTCTGGAATTTCCAATGTAATCTTTTCGGACTGAGGTTGACCGTAGGTAACTGAAACCCTGAAAAGTAAAACCGGGGATCAGGAGCACGATTATGCTTCATGGTCCTCCCTGAGATGTCCTCCAGCTTCATCTCATCTTGCACATTCTCTGCAACAGAGCAAAGAGCTTTTCTAAATGTGCTATCTAGATCTCAGGAATTTTAGAGGGAGTTTACACTACTAATCTAAAGCCAAATCTGTTCTCTCCTCTATGACTTAAACTTTTCAAAGATGGCATGATCTGAATCCTAACTTAATAAACTTTTTTTTGGATGGCAACATAAGTATTCGCCGAGCCAGATTAACTTTCCTTCTCCCAATTTGTTGTCAGAAGTTCTGTAAGTAGAAAAAAATCTATTTAATCTCTAATATAACTAACTGGATTAGAAATTTAGTGAGAAGTTCTATAAAGGGATAGATAGATATTGTTGGGTGGTTTTTAATCGTCAACCCAAAGTTATCAGGAGGCAATAAGTACGCAAGACTGTTTATTTGGGATCAAATAATTGCAATTTGGGGTACACAGATTTGGGTAGCAACCCAACTAGTGTCCCACTAGGGAGCAAAAGTCAGGGGATTTTAAAGCAAAGAGGGAATGCACGTAGACATCGTTTACAAATAATTCTAATGGGTATTAGCAGTAGAAAGCTAACCTTCATTTAATATAATTGGTGACTAAGGCTATCACAAGCAAGTCTCTTATTGTACCAAGTTGCAGATGTTTGGGCTCATTCTTGGAATATTTATAGTCTCACTAGTTCAAAAGTTCATGGTTCTACCAGTGAGGACATGGGGCCCATCTCCTTAATGGCCTCCTGGCTCCATTTCAAAACCTCTTGACGTAAGTGACACCATTCCATTTCACCTTTCACACAATTCTGGCTTGCAATACCTTCTACATTATCAGTGACCTCAAGTAGATAATTTGATTCTAAAGAGTGTTTTTCAAATGTTAAAGTCTATAAAACCTATTGGTGGTGAAATACCTCACCACCAAGGGTATCAAATCTATAAGGAGTCAGGGTTTCCTTAGCATCACACTATTCTGAAATAAATGAGAATCAAGGGGTGTAGAAATGCAGCAGTCCTCCAGAAAACCCTCTTCACTGTCTCTAGGCATCAGTGCCACAGAATTTCCACAATGGTGAAACTCTGTGAGCGGAAGTGTGGGCCTATGTGTTTATCATGGTCATAGGGCTTTTTTTTTTTCATTCAACAAGCATTTGTTAAGTACCTTATATATGCTGTTGTTTCATGGGACTGTTGAAATCTTCCTTCCTGTAGTGCTGTGCTTATTCTGTAGAACTGTGGTTTTCTAGCAATTGCCAGGCCATGTAATTTATTTAATGTGTTGGATTAACATTTGTTTTAATGATATAAAAGAGAATAGGAAATATGAAAGAGTATCATAGGTAGTAAGGGAAAGTATTACTTGAATATTTTCTTTTTCGTTTGTGTGTATGTGTGTGTGCGTGCATGTATTTGTTGCTGTGTGTCATTGTCAGAAAAATTTGAGAAACATTGCCATGAAATAGGATAGAAATATGAAAACACGAGCTTTATAATGATCACCATCCAATGCTATCTTAATATTTATATTCTCTTTGTCTTTGATTTAAGAGGAGGAAAGCTTTTCTTGGTTTCCAGTAATTATAGCCCCTCCGCAAAATGAAACAAAAGAAGTGGAAATCGGTAAGAAAACTTTAAGAATGCTCTACGTGTTACCTGGAGAATCCTTCCATATGACTCTTGATCTGAATTCCCCAAGCATGGGTCAGGCAGTTAACACGATGGATCTTGGGGATTAAATGAAATGTGATGTGTGGAAATATTCACCTGGGCACTTGCTAATATTAGGAATCCCTAGCGATTACATCTGTATTGTACTTGTAACTCATGGTGCTTTCACACGTACATTTTACTTCATCCTTACTTCTCTCCAGGAGGTAGACATTGTTCCCAATTTATGCTTGTGGATATTTAGGCTCAGGTAGGATCAATGACATGCCAAGGGGTGTGAATAATCTATGATAGAAGGATAAGAACCCAGGCTTTCCGACTCTGCTCATCTCTGTGTTCTCTGGTTCCCCACCAGAAATGAGATACAGCTCCAAGCTCTTGGCCTATAAGATAAGTCCCTTCACGAACTGGTTCTCACTACATCCTGGCTCATCCGCAGCTGTTAACCCCACCTGCCCCGTGTCCCCACCGCGCTGACCCCGTCACAGTTGTTACACTGATTAAGGCAGCATTTCCACATTCTTTCTTGCTTTTGTCCATGTTGTTCCTCCTTCTCATCTCTCAACAGTGAGCTCAAACACCACTCCCCAGTGCCACCCTCCTTGCCTGCCCCCAGAACCTCCATCCGATCAGGTCCAAGGAAACCATTGTCGCGTACGGCATGGCAGTCCTGCTCCCTAGAATGACTTCTCCCTCTGTATTCCCAAGTCACTTGTCAGCTTTTCTATAGAAGACTAGAATACCTTGTATTTTCATCATTTGAGTGTGCTATTGTCACCTTCTGAGACACTCTGCATTCCTCACCCCTCTGCATACTTCTGGACCCAGGAACCAAGGGCTCAGTAAGCGATGGCTAAATGCACGTCCCCAGGCATGAGGGCAGCCCCCATGCTTTCAGCTCAGGGCCGAGGAAGCCTCAAGTAAAAGGAGTTGTAATAATGGAGAGTGCTCTTGAATGATTCAATACTGGGACTGTAGCCGGGTCCAGCAAAACACAGTTTTACCAACCAAGGGGCTTCCAGAAAGATGAAGAGGACTCAGTAAAAGGAGGAAGATGTGGAAGAAAGAAGTTACAAAGAAATTCCAATTTAGATTAAAAAGAAGCCCTACCTTATAATCTGGGATTGATGAAGCCAGAGTTATTTAGCTCCTTAGTTTACGCAGCAGATGAGAGGCAAGTGGGAGCAGAGCTTCCTCCAAACTGAACGAAGGGGGTGGAGGCAAGGCGAGGGCCTGGGACAGAGAGGGAGGTGCTAACGATAAGGGAGGGGAATGGAATCAGTTCCCGGCACACACCAGATGTTCAATGATTTTTTTCACATTGAACGCACTACTATTGGCAGAACTGAATTTTACCGGTGAATTTCTTCACTTCTCACCTAGGAAAACCAGCAAACATACTCTGCTCTGCTTGTTTTGGGAAAGGCTCTCGGTTCATGGCTGGCGTCCGGTGGAAGGTGAACGGAACCACAGTTCGGAACTTTGGTGAAGCAAGAATTCAAGAGGACCAGGAGAAAAATCAAAGGTATTTTTATATGGAGGTTAAAGCATTCCCTTTTCCTCCCGCACAATTCGCAACAGCAAAGTAAGCATTGAAAGTAACATGTCCCCTTTTTAATTTTAGCAGTGAGCTGACTTGTCAGAACACCATTTTAAGAATAGATGATGTGCGAGAGGAGCATTTGTCCCTGAAGTATGAATGTCTGGCTCAGAGTTTGCATGGTTCGATACGGCACACCATAAGACTGAAGAGGAGAAGTCCAAGTAAGGAGTGCTCCTGAGACTTTGGTCACCCGAGTTAGCTGCATCAACTGTAAGCTGAAATCATTTTCTTAGAGACCAAGGTGTTGGAGTGTGGCTCTCAAGGCCATGGAAGTGGCCCATCTCGTAACATGTGCTTCTCCTCTTAAGAACACTGACCATTTGTAGTGTGGTTTCCCTAGTTGCTTCTCTACAGCTTTACTTTCCCCTTCTTCCTCCCCTCACTCGTCTCCCTTCTCCCACCCCTTCTCCTCTCCTGGCTTCACAGTATCCCATTATACATAGGAACCATCATTTATTTCACCAAATACATTGTTTGGCTGCATGGCTTTCTTTTTCTGTCTTTTTAAAGATTCAATGTATTTAAACTAAAAAAAGAAAACACAACCTGTTCACCCATTTCTCCCACCCCCACCCCTATCTCTGGTAACTACCAATCTAAATGTAGGTAAAACTCACGGGAAGTCTGGTAGTTCAGCTCATTTCTTTACTACATCTGTTATTCAACATGCAATTCAGGTACCACCTTTTGTGAGGAGACTTCCTTGGCCACCAGTTTGGAGTCTATATTCCTTCCCGGTGTTCCTGTAGGGCCCTGTCTCTATCTCTACACTCATCACACTTACAAAAATCTATGTGAGAGTCTGCTGAACGTGACTCTAAGCTCCATGAGGGCATGAATGGCGTCTCATCCATCTTCGTGGCCTCCGTCTGTAGTGCAGTGCCTGGTACCTAGCCTGCACTCAATAACAATTTGTTGAATGAATAAATGAACGCATACCAAAGTTATCAAGGAAAATGATTTTTGTACATTTCCATTGCTCTAGCTATAAGGCCTAATTATTCAACAAAGCAACGGTTTACATTTATGTTTGTTAGGGTGGATAACCTTCCCAGTAACTTGGAAAGGCCAAATTGGTTAGTTTTATCTGAATCTAGCATGCCTTTAATGACTTCATTATAATTTGATGCAATAAAATATAATTATAACAAAAATAGGAAACTGACTACTCTTCAGTAGATCACGTTCAGACACTATATATCATCTTTTAAAATGTAACATTCTCTTTCACAAATAATCAGCAGCATATGGAAGCAAGGTGGAGAGAATGATCTGTCTTGGGTACAGGTAATAAGAAGACACATTGTAAAGAATCTGAAACAGCAATAAGACCATCTAAGTCATTGTGCTTTTTTAAAAAAGATTTTATTTATTTATTTGAGAGAGAGAGTGAGTGAGAGAGCGAGAGAGAGAGCATGAGTGGGGGAAGGGGCAGAGAGAGAGGGAGAAACAGACTCCCCTGCTAAGCAGGGAGCCCAACACGGGGCTTGATGCAGGGCTTGACCCCAGGGCCCTTGGTTCAACTCCAGGATCCTGGGATCATGACCTGAGCCGAAGGCAGATGCTTAACTGACTGAGCCACCTGGGCACCCCAAAGTCATTGTGCTTTTAATCATCACCTTACCCAGACATCACTAACCAATGTCAGTGATGACATATTTCTCCTCTGGGGGGGAAGACTGCTTCTTCCTCCCACTCCCTTGGTATGTCATTGCATGCAATGATGTCAACAAAAATAGTTTTACAACCATTTCCTTCCTGAGCACCTGTCAACTTCCTCCCCTGTTTGCATTTCCAGGCAAAGACATCTTGTTTGTTAGATGAAGCACTGAATCCAGTATAAATGGGTGGGGAGAAAAATATGGTATTTTTACACTTGTCACTCCATGCACAACTACGTGGAAATTATTTAATGTGTTTGTCACGTAGCCAAAGGGAGAGTTAAGCCCTCAGTTTATACCCCTAAGTGGGATATAGCCCAGATTGATTTGGATAAACACCCAGAGGTACAATGTGATGAAAAAAAAATTGGGGGTGATAGATAAGCAGACCACCAATTTGATGTGTTCATGTTAAGTCTCTGCCTGAGGTGGTGCTTGGAATTTTTCCTTTAATTTAGACTTAAACCACTCATTTATAAGTTTTTATCAAACAAACAGAATCATGACATTGAGTGCTATCGAGTTCCATGTGTTGCCAGGTTTCTACTAGTAATAACGGAGTCGCCCCAGGACATATGGACCACATCATAATGTAATATGACGGCAGTCTGGTGGGGCTGGCTGGCACAGTGGATCCCCAAGGAGAGGGAAGCTGTGCCCCGCCCCTCGCCTCCCCCCGCCCCCGCGCCAGAGCTGCCATTGCCTTGATGTCCCCATGCCTTGCTTACGTTGTCACTTTATGAATGTTCTCTGATGACCTGTGTATTGGAGTTGTTTTCATGTTACATGTACTTCGTGACTTTTTTCCTTCTAGTTTATTCGTATGTGCTACCCTTCCCCTGGTTTTCTTCAAATAACATGGTTACACTCTGTTTTGACAACTGCGTACATTAAACAAAAACTATTGCTACAGCAGTTTAATTGTCACAGTTAATTCCTTTATTTCTCATCACAAAATAAATTACATTATCTCGAATTTCAACAACAAGAACTTTAAAAGCTTATGTTCCCGTGATTAAATAAATATTTGACACTCATAATAACAGTAGTACACATTTATTCATTGTTTCCTTTGGACCTGTCTAAATATTTTCCATTTCATTTCTTATTTATTTGATCAATATCCCACGAGGAAGAGACTGTTACTAACATCCAGTTTTGCAGATGAGGAAACTGAAGCAAGAGGAGGTTGAAGAACTTACCAAATTAGAGTTAGAGCCAGGACTCAAACTTAGGCAGTGTTTTCCTGTTTATAAACACTTTTGGAAAGTATTTAATGTTTAGTTACATTTAGTTACAATAACATACAGAGTTATTTATACAGATGTAAAGTCATGAACAGAAAGATATTGAACTTCAACTTTCTTTACTGTCTTGGATTAACTTCTTTCCTCCCAGCGGAGGCAGCCAGCCATATGCGCAGTTACTTCACCACGGTCACCCCCAGAGATTTGGGTTCCCAGAGGGTATCCAGATAGGACTTTTCTTTTCTTTTTTTAAAAGGTTTTATTTATTTATTTGACAGAGAGGGCGAGAGAGCACAAGCAGGGGGAACAGTAGAGGGAGAGGGAGAAGCAGGCCTCCCGTGGAGCAGGGAGCCTGATGTGGGCCTCGATCCCAGGACCCTGGAATCATGACCTGAGCCAAAGGCAGACGCTTAACCACCTGAACCACCCAGGCGCCCCCAGATAAGACTTTTAGAGAGAGTGACCTGGAGGCAAATCCTGTTGAAATGCTTTCCTTAGGGAGTATTTATCATTTAAACTGATGACAGTGCAGATAGTAAGCTCTCTGCCAATTTCCAGTAACAGGCCTCCTCCATCGCCCCCTGGTTTTGAATCTCTTCGCCTTGGCCATTCTTGATTCACAGGGCTGGATACTCAGGATGCTGATGAGCTATGGGAGGAATCTGTGAATATGGATGAATGATTTTCTATGGAAAGACTGGGACCCCCTTGCTTTGAGACTTCAGACAAAAAATGCAGGGAAAACGCTATAAGAGACAAATCTCCTTTGAGATTCTTCTCATGGTCATCTTTAAGTGGAACTACTTGTAAGAGGATAGTTAATTCTAAAGAGAGAAGTAAACTTAAGACAGCCAAAAATACCATTAATGAGTACAACTCTTGTATTCAATTTGTACATATCTGTTACAAGTCCTTGAAATTGGGAACCATCTCGTGTATGCACTTTGTGCAACAGTGAGTATGGGACACAGTTCAGTGACGAGAAGAGTAAGGGGTGTGTTTAGAACCTAGGACCCCAGTAATCTGACTTCTCCATCAATTATGCTTTAGAGACTTACACGGCCCCTGTCTCTTCCCTGCTTTCCAATGCAGTAAGACCCCAAGACCTTTTGATTTGTTCTCCTTAATGCCCCAACACCAGGTGTATCCGTTCCTTTCTCGTTATTACATGAGTCTGAACCCTCCTTATCTTTCACCACAAGTATTGCAGAAACTTCCTGTCCATTTTCCTCTAAGTAATTATGTCTCTTCTCACAGAGACAAATCTTCCCCTACCTTCAGATTAATCTTGCTTGTCAACCCCTTTCATTGTTAACACCCCACTCAACACTTCTCAGTGGCTCCCATAACCTTCCCAAATAAAGGGAAAATGCCTTAACGGGAGCCTCAAGTCTGGTCAGAACCTAACCCTGACCCACATTTCTTATTGTGTCTTCCACTAATTCCACACACTAGATTACTCTAATTCCTCAGAGAACACACCACATCTCTGCCCTCGGGCTCACAGCGGCCCCTCTTGCCAGGAGTACATTTTCCTTGTTTTGCGGTTCTATAATACTTCCCTCCTCCTGCAGGAAGGCTCCACTGCCCAGCCTAGCATGGAGGGAGCACTCCTAAAAGCCTCTGCCAGCTCAAATTACATGTTTACCTCCTATCTTAGTGAAGTTTACATTTGCCTCGACACCTTTTATGCTTTGAGAATCCCCTACAATGCCTAGCCTGCTGCCTTACCCAGAGTAGACGCTCAACAAATGTTCACTTAGTGATTCTCAAAGCAGCCATGAAAATCCCAGGTAGGCATCTCTTGTATGAGTCTCTTGTACTCCCAGTGGAGGTCAGCAGACATGCATTTGTTTATTTTACCTTGTTCTAGTAATAATAGTGATCATTTTTGTCTTCCCCTTATCTTTTGAATAGATGACCAGCAAAGCACCTACTACATACTGGCGGGATTTAGCACCTTGTTAATGCTAATCAATGTCATGGTGATAACGCTGAAAGTGTTCTGGATTGAGGTTATTCTGCTCTGGAGGGAGATAGCTAGACCTTACAAAACTAGGAATGGTAAGTGGCAAATTTCACCTTTTTCTTCAAAAGAAAAGGATCCATAATGGCTGTTGGTTACTTGTCTATTGATCTCTTAATAGCTATGCTACTAAACCCAGATTTTGCTTGCTAACATATTGTGGGCAGATCTTTTTGTTTTTCAGTCCACTTTGAGGCCGTTCTCTAGCCTTTTTTGTTGCTCCTTATGGTTCTGAGATTCATCTCAACAGCTCAAATTTCTTCCCCAATAGGCTTGCTATTCCTACTAAATCAAGAACAGAATCAGCCCAAGCCCAGAAAAGTTTAAACATTTTGGAAAATGTGCATTGGTAAAAATTTATGGAATTCAAAACATTAACAAAAGTGTTCCTGCTTTCCAGATGTGAACAGCTTAGAAAGGGCCATCAGAATGCAGGTGTATTTTACCAGAAAGCCCACTCCATAAAGAGTCCTACCTATGTGCATGAGTATACACATGAAAGAATACATTTATGCCTGCTAAATCAGACAACATTCTTTCCTTTGGAGGCAGATATACTTTACATTTTCCATATGGTCCAATCAACTAGGGCTAATGATTTGATTCTCCTTTCGCATTTTCACTTCCTAGGTTAGGGGAAAACAATAGCTAAAATTGAGATCTACTCCAAACAACAGAAGACTCCTTATCCATGACAATAAATATTTACCAATAAATTGTAAATTAAATTTGACAATATGGTCTGTGCTAAACTGGACTGGCTCTTGCCTATTCTCTACCATTCAGTCTGAGGCAGTAAAGGGGGGAAATTTGGGATTAAGATTGATTTTATGATAATATCTGGTAGTGGTAGATTGTTGTCACCATCTCTGGATTTTAGAATATTTTGGGAGATAGGATACATGCACCAACAACAATAAAATTCAGTGAAGAATGTCTAGGAAGAGTCAAATGGGAATTTTCAGAGCCAAGTAATAAAGCTGTACTTCTTGACCTCATTTTCAGATGGAAAGATCTATGATGCTTATGTCATCTATCCACGGAACTATAAAAATAGTCCCGAGAGGGCCAATGCCGTGGGGCACTTTGTTCACCAGATTCTGCCTGATGTTCTTGAAAATAAATGTGGCTATAACTTATGCATTTATGGGAGAGATCTGCTACCTGGAGAAGGTAAAGCCATCAACATACATCAAGGACAGAAATTCACATTTATCAGAAGGCCAAGAGATAGGTGGTCTTATCCCTATGTTGGGGATAGGACAATCATTATTCCAGGTCTTAAGACCAGAGTTTTTAAATATTTCTCCAGAAGAAGGAGATATTTATTCTTGTTCCTCTTGCTCCTGTGGCCAACCTGATCATGAGGTCTTCACAAGAGTATCAGTGATGTGAAGACACAGCTAGGTGGATTGAGCAAGGCACTGCCCTATTTGACTTCCCATGTCCACCACTAGGATAACTGACATATATCTTAATTCTCTCTAGATGAGCCAAAAGAAGACTCAAAAAACAAAGAATTTTGTTCTAATATCCAGAGGCATTGGCTAAAATATTTGCAAGGATTCAGAGAGTCTTTATGATTTTCCTTGTATTGGAGAAACATTGCAAATGTATATTCTCACAACAACCACTAGAGCTGTCTTCTGTTTCTTAGTATTCCTAGTCGATTTCATGTACCTTTGACCGTTTGTCACAATTCTGGACTCTCAGTAGCTGTTCTCCTCCTCCCTCTATATTTATGTCAAGTACCCATGAGCCGTCCTTATAGCTCTTCTCGAATTCCTCAGAGAGCAGGAAGTGTTTGGAATGTGAGTGAAGCAGGAGCATCATGAGGGTAAGTCCACTAAAGTTAATGCTTAGTAGACTGTGAATTTAAACTGGCATTTCCACTGCAAAGAGGGATTCAAGCATCTATAGATTTAAAGGAACACACAGCAGGTGAATCTGGTTTGTCCTGGAATATTTGGGCAATGTTAATCATCCCACAATGGCAGGGGAGACTTGTAAAATGAACAATTCAGGAAAACGGAATCCAAGTTTTCTCTAGAGGCTTTCTTTCTCCTCCAGGTCTCCCTCTGGCTACTCATTCCAGGAGACAGAAATGAGTACCGGTGCTCAAATGCTCTTTTCATGTTACACAACTGCTCAGGAAGCTGGAGGGACCCCAGCTGTTTGCGATGTCTGCCACGTCTGGCTGCAAACGCTTCATCACTTTTGTCTGGCTGCAAACACTTCATCACTTTTGTCTCAGGTCCATCGCCCTCATTTCTAGTTCTACCTCCCTCCAGCCCAACGTGAATGCCAGCTCGCTGAGGCCCAAGCTTGCGTGGCTTTCATTGTGCTGTTTTTCACTGGGGAACGTTCCCACTTCCCCTCCCTCAAGGATGTCCTCTGACCTTACTTTAACCAAAGTAAGATCAGATCTAACAAAACAACATCCAACTTCATTCGTCCCTTCGGAAGAGTTCATGACTGACTGCATCAGTGTATTTCTTCCCATGCTAGTTACCATCCGGAAGTTTGCTCCTTCAAATCCACTCTGCACCCCGCTCCATCCAGTGGCCCTGGGGGGCTGGTCATTATGGAATCCATCACGCCCCTGCTGGGTTTGGCCGATGGAAGCACTGGCAGGAGTTCAGAGGCAGGCATCCCGTGAGGTTGCCAGGGTAGCTGGGCTCTTCTTTCCTGGAACACAGGCTTCTTTAGCTGCCTTTATATTCATTAGCTTCCATAACTGTTTCCTCCCCTTCACACCTAGAGGAAGGTAATGCCTCCCTGTTATTTCCCCTGCTGGGGTCCTGAGGCACCTCTCACTGATTTCCCTTGGCTCTACCCACATCTTTTATAAATTGTCCTTTCATTAACCTCTCTTAAGTCAGTCCTTTTGAGTGTGTCAAGTTTTCTGTTAGGATCCTGAGGTCTCTACCTGGCACTATTCGACATTTATTTCCCTAGTTCACACTACAGGGTTTGGCAGTCTTTCAGCTGCCACCCTCTGAGATTATCTGGAGTGGTTTCATTCGTGGTTGCGTTTCTTTGTTGTCTCTGTTCCCTCCTCGCTGTGAGAGCTGAATATTTTACACATTCTTTCTAAGTCTGCCCAGAAGTTACCTGCCATCACTATGGAGTTGATGCTATATAAACTCTAACTTGATAAGGGGATCTGGTCTTCCTTAAGATTTTTCTAGTCTGGATCAAATCAGCTTCTCAAATAGAGATATTGGGGAATGACATGACTCCAGGACACCCTTAGAGACTTTAATCAGTTCAGAGGAGCAAGGGTTCCTAAGAATGAAAGTACTAAGCTCTCGTAAAACACATAAGCTAATATTCTAAGAAGATAATATGTAGCTAATGAACTTGAATTTTAATTCTCCCACTAAATATCTCTACGTAGCTGCCATTTAACTCCAAGGACTCTGTTTTAGTTAGGACTGATCTACCTGGGAAGGAAGAGGGGCTTGGGACTGATGTGCTCACAGCAAGAGGGGTAAGTCGAACATAACAGGTTGTCCATCCAAGCCCATTCCCCCTTTCCTGAATAAAGAACTGATCAGTGTCAGAATGTCCTGCCGGATTGAAACCATAATGTTTTGTTTTGCTTTTTAAGTTCAGAACATTTATGATCAAAGCATTAGACTTAAAAATGCAGCAACAGGAAATGTGATCCTTGTCTTTTATTTCCAGATGCAGCCACTGCAGTGGAAAGCAACATACGAAAGAGTCGGCGGCAGATTTTTATCCTGACTCCTGAGATGGTGCAAAGCAGGGAGTTTGCTTACGAGCAGGAGATCGCCTTGCACAGCGCCCTCCTCCAGAATGACTCCAAGGTGATTCTTATAGAATTGGAGCCTCTGAGCAAGCCCGGTGGACTGCAGTTTGGGGAGCTTCAAGATTCCCTCAAGCATCTCGTGGAAGTGCAAGGTACCATCAAGTGGAGGGAAGACCACGTGGCCAACAAACAGTCCCTGAATTCCAAATTCTGGAAGCACGTGAGGTACCACATGCCTGTGCCATACAAACCGCCAGGGAAGACAACCAGTTTGGCTTCCCTGAGTGCCCAGGGGCAGTAAGGTCTGCTTTGATATGCTGATAATGCACCCGATTTCCATTGACCTGAACTCTTCCTCTCTGGATGAAGCCACTGGACAGGACACCAGAGCAGAGCCATGAGGAGTGGGGATGTCGAGTGTGCAGGCCTCCAGTTTCATCTAGCAACTTTACTTCCATTTTCCTGATTCTGGGGGGATGCAAAATGTCCAGAAATTTTTATCCTCCATTCCCCTCTCTTCACCCCACTTTTCCTTCCTGTTCTCCTTTTGCTGGTTTTTCTCCATGTGGCCTAGGATCTTTTCATTACGCTTTTTTCCTCTTTCTCTCTCTTTCCTGTTCTCCTGCTCTTGATCCCTTGTCAATATTCTACATGTGGAACTTTGGAACTTCAAACTGGAAGTGTTAGAGCTAAATTTTCATGTAACCTTGAAGAACACTCAGATTCCCACAAGCAGAATATTAGCAGTGCATCTCGTTCCCAACAGACCAGAATTTATTACATTTTATTTGACTGGATGCTAGGTTTTATCATCCCAATGTTGTTGATGTTATTGGAGGGACTTACCCGGTTACCATTATAATCAAGTTTTTGCGGTTCTAAAATTTCTTACAGAGATGTTCATTCTCTTTAGAAATATGTTTTTCTCACTCTAAAAGTTACAGAAGAACAGAAAATATGAAAGAAGAAAACAGCAAAAATTATCGATAAATCCATCATCCTAAGATAATGACTTTTAAACGTGGTAAATTTGTATTTGAAAAAAATTTGAATTTGTGCTGAAACATACCATTTATGTAGCTGAGCTCACACAACATGTAGTTTTACATTTTTTTCTGTTTTCGATCATGATAAAAACATTTGATGTGTCACTTAAATTTTAACATTTTAAATATTCATAGAATTCTATTTCATGGTTGTGCCACAGCTGATGTGCCTCATTAGTTATCGTTGTATATCTGAGTTGTGTTGAATTTAAACGGCCATCATTATAAGTAATTCTTCAATGACCATGTCAGTATATCTTAGATTTCCCAATTATAAGTTTTGTTTTTTTTTTAATTTGAGGAATTGGTTTGTTGTGACATTTCCATGAAATCAGTAGGGCATTTTGGCAGAACCATTTGGCAAAAGTGAAGGTAAGCTGCACGGTCAAGGCCACTCCCATTAATTCCCTAAAGGAGTTCAAATGCCCTCAGGGGCCACAGAGTCCCACTGTGGATCCAGAACTCAGCAGTGTCTTCTCGGCCTGGGAGTCCTGTCAGAGTTCAGATTTTACAAGTGGATGGAGATCCTACCCTCAGCTGAGCTACTTTAAAAAGTGTATGATTTGGGTTTCTTTTTTTTTTTTTTTAAGATTTTATTTATTTATTTGACAGAGAGAGAGAGAGAGCAAGCACAAGCAGGGGGAATGGCAGAGGGAGAGGGAGA
Source organism: Mirounga leonina (assembly GCF_011800145.1). NCBI lineage: Eukaryota > Metazoa > Chordata > Mammalia > Carnivora > Phocidae > Mirounga > Mirounga leonina. Next base: position 73,343,101 of record NW_023270305.1, read on the forward strand.
AGCAGGCTCCCTGATGAGCAGGGAGCCAGACATGGGACCTCTATCCCAGGACCCTGGGATCATGACCTGAGCCAAAGGCAGACATTTAACCTACTGAGCCACCCAGGCGCCCCTATGATTTGGGATTTAACTGCAAAAGAAAACTACACACCAGACCCTCGGCAAGGAGTGTAATTTTGAACTGTCATTCAATGCCTGAAAAGAAATTTCTGTTAGGTTGCCTAGAGGATCTGTAGTTACCCATCCCTCTATATACGGTATAATCTAAATCTATACTCCTCAGATTAAGGTTGCCAGATAAAATACAAGACATCAGTTGAATTCAAAGAATGAAATTTCATCTGAAATTGATCTGAAATTCAAATTTAGCTGGGGCTCTTCTATTTTTATTTGCTAAATCTGGTTCCCCTACTCTGGTTGGTTATTGTGCTTTTATATGGTGATATTTGATTTTATTGAACTACTAAAACAATTAGCCTGTGGGAAGGATGCCCTCTAGTTGATTAGTTAACATCACATAATTTGGAATCAACAAGCCATCCTCTGCTATCAACCAGCTGTGTGACTGTGAGTAATACCATCAGGAAGAGATGTGCCTTTAATCCTGCTTCCCCACCCACCAAGACTTACAGACCTTTTTTTGATCTGTGGACATAGAGAATTTTGGAACTGATTTTATTTTCCTCTTTACTTTAGCTACTTGAACGCATAGAGCCAAATTTGGGCTTTTTCTCCAGCAAGTATGTAGGATATAACAAGGAAGTTCTAATAATCTCTTCCCTGTTTTTGACATATTTTATTTTTAAATATATTTTAACTGTCTATATTGTAAGCTGCTTTGCAAATATTTAGCGCTTGCATTTTTTGAACATGAGCTGAATATCTCCTTGAGAAGGGCAGGGAGAAGAAAGGCTGTGGAGGGGTACACAGGGGAATCAGGCACACTCCTTATTGACCTTATGGGGTTTGAATCCACTGAGGAAACCCAGAGGGATGAGTGAAACACTTCACAGAACCCAGACAGAGCTGGCCCCAGGGCAAACTCGGACATTGCTGAGCTCTCTTCTCCAGCACTTCTTTTCCCAAACCTACACATCACCTCCCAAGTTACCTGAGCTTCAGTTTCTGCAACTAAAACATGGGAGGATGGAGGAGAAGAGCTCTGAGGGCTTTCTCAGCTCCAGGAGGCTGATTCCAAGTGCATGCTCACAGAGAGGCTGCAGAACCACCAGAAGTCTGGCTTCTCTGGCACCACCGAGCTCTCCCGGTTTCTTCATCTGTGCAGTGAGCGTAACAGATGCTTCACCTACCACACAAGGTAGCATGAATAGAATGCACTCAGCCAAAACCAATGGGGTGTCTACCATAGGACCCTGGTAAAAATTCTGGTGAATTATAAAAACACAAGGAATTGCCTTTACTCTAGTCAAATTTGCATGCGATAAAATGTAGATCCTAAGTTTGACGAGTCTTGACAATAACACATACCCATGTAGTTGCCATCCCAGTAGAAATATTTCCATCAGGGGAGCCTGGGTGGCTCAGTCAGTTAAGCATCTGAGTCTTGATTTTGGCTCAGGTCATGACCTCCTGGGTCATGAGATCGAGCCCCAATGTCGGCTCCCCAGTCAGTGGGGAGTCTGCTTGAGATTCTCCCCCTCTCCCCCTCTCCCTACTCATGCCCTCTCTCTCTCTAAAATAGAGGGATAAATAATAAATCTTAAAAAAAAAAACGGAAATATTTCCATCACCCCCCAGGAAAGTTCCATCCTGCCATTTCCCAGCCAATCCCTCTCCTTCCTCAGAGGCAAACAATGTTCTGATTTCTATCTCCATGGATTAATTTTGTGAAATCTTGAAATTTCTACCAATAAAGTCAGACAGGGAGCACTGGGACTCCCTCCTTCCACACAACATAACGTTTTGGAGATGCATCCATGTTTTGCATGTGTCCATACTTTGTTCCTCTGTGTTACCGAGTTGTATCCCATTGTGTGGCTGTACACAGTTTAACCTCTCCCTGGTGATGGACGTATGGGTTGTTTCACGTGGTACCTATCGTGAATATGGAGACTGTGAACATTCTTGTGGACATGTGCTCTTATTTCTCTTGGCTTGATACCGAGGAGTGGTCCCTTTTAGGAAATTGTCAAATTGGCAAACTAATTGTACCATTTTACTTTTTCTCCAGTCATGTACGAGACCGCTCTTGTTCCAACTCCTCACCAATGATTGGTACTGCAGGTTTCTTTGAATTTTAGTTATTTCAGTGGGTGTTAAAAGAATCTCATTGTGGTTTTAATTTGCAGTTGTCTGATGATTAATGATGTTGAAACTTTTTCATGCTCTTATTCACCAGGAAGATTCATGTATCACTCAGTGAAAGTAAAATCTTCTACACATTTTAAAATTGTGTTGTTTCTCATGTTGTTGATGTATGGAAATTTTTTATATATTCTGGATACAAATTCCTTTTCAGATAGATGTAAGGTGACAATTTTTCCAGGTTTACCTTCTTACCTCTTCATTTTTTTAATGGTATTAGCAGATGTTTTTAATTTTGATAACACTAAATTGATCAGTTTTCCTTATATGGTTAGCGTTTTCTGTGTCTTATCTAAGTTTTTTTTTTTTTTTTAACTTCAAGTTCTGGAGATATTCTCCCGTGTATCTTTATGAAATATTCATGGTTCCAGATTTTATATTTAGGTCTATGGTGGGGTAGATCTATGATATTTGCATATAGGATTAGGTAAGTGTCAACCTTCATTTTTTTTTTTTTTCCCATAGAGATGCCAGTTACTCCACAACACTTGTGAAAGACTTCTCTTTCTTTATTGAATTGACATGGTGCCTGGTCAAAAATCAATAGGCTATATATGTGTCTATTACTCTACTTTCCATTATTTTCCATTTATATGCTCATGCAAATATCACACTGTCAAGATTAGTATTGCCTTACTCAATAAGTTGGCATAAGTCCTCTAACTTTGTTCTTTTTTCCCAAGATTGTTCTAACTATTCTAGGTCATTTGCATTTTCACATAAATTTTAGAAACAACTTCTCAATTTTTTTTGAAAATTCCTCCTGGGATTTGGATTGCATGAGAAATATAGACTCTATAACCTATAGGGCCTAAAATGTATAGACTATAAACTCCACAGTTTGTGCAGAATAGATATCTTAACAATGAATCTTCCAATCCATAAACATGGTATATCCCTCCCTTTTTATGTCTTTTCATTTCTCTTGGCAGTATTTTGTAGATTTCATGGTAGACATCTTGCACATGTTTCAAGGGATTTATACTTCAGTATTTGAATTTTTATGGTATTGTAAATGGTATTTTTAAGAAATTTCATTTTTCAAATTTCCATTGCTAGTATATGGAATTATAATTGATTTTTGTAGATTGACTTTTTATTCCAGGATCATGCTAAACTCACTTATGACTTCCAGCAGCTCTTTTGTAAATTTCGAAGGGCGATCTACATAAAATTATGCCCTCTGTCAGAACCTGTAGTTGTATCTCTTCCATTCCAATCTGTATGCCTTCTATTTTTATTTCTTTACTTATTACAAAAACGATTGTCCCCGGTGAGAGACAACATCCTTATCTTGTTTCCCATCTTAGAAAAAAGCAAAGTGTTTCACTATTAATGATGACGTTACCTGCAGGCTTCTTATAGATGTTCTTTATTAGATTAGGAACGTTCCTTTCTATTTTCAGTATTCCTAGTGTTATCAATGAAGAAAGGGTATTGAATTTTGTCAAATGCTTGTTCTTATTGTGTTATTGAGATAATTGTATGATCTTTCTCTTTTATTATATGATGAACTATTTTGACTGAATAAAAAGGATGAAAATCAGTCTCATTAAACCCTCTCCCTGTCATGGGTTTCATTCTTCACTCTTGTTGGAAAGATCCTACTACAGACCAGTCTAAAAATGTATCCTGAGTTCTACCACACTATAAAAACTTTGAAACACATGTTCTCCTTTGCCCTCCTTTTCTCCTAAACAATTTAAAATCTCAATTCAACACCTCTGCCCCCTCTCTATTACTTCCCAAGAAAGAACCGCCCCCCCACCCCAACCTAAGCAGAAGGCCTCAGCACAGATCTGAGACTTGAGTGCCTCAGAGAATGGCGTCCTCCTCGCTTTGGATGACCTCAGGGAACCGTCCTCTGTCTTTGGGGCTCTTCCTTGGCCTCTTTCCTGTCTGCAGCCCTCCCCGGCTCCTTCCCCTTAACCAAAGACAGTGCCCCTCTGCCCAGTGGAGGCTGATTCCCTCCCCACCTAACTCTAGTGCAAACCTCTCGGCGGGCCTGTAGGGTGCGCAAGGAGCAGCACCGAGCGCCCGGGGCCCGGCAGGTCCCTTGGACACCGCCCACCGCCCAGGGGCTCCCGAAACTCGCGGCTCGCGGCTGGGACCACAGGCGACCTCTGCGCAAGGGCGAGGCGCCGGATTTTCCAGCTGCGTGCCTTCGCGCCCGCGATCGAGCGGCTCCCGGAACTCAGAGGCGGGCGCCCAGGTGGAGGAGTCCATATCCCTGGCACTCTGCGAGGGGCGCCCCAGACCAGGAGCACCCCGGAGCCAAAGGGCCCGAAACCGGGCGTACTCCCCACCGAGGAACACCGCAAACTTGGGGGGGTTCCCGGCCCCCAGCCCCCCCCCTGGGAGAAAACCCCGACAGGAGCATCTCTGATTGGAGCATCCCAGACCCGGGACGGTCCGCGGGACCGAGCAGCGCCCCTCCTAGCACTGCGGACACGGAGCTGCGTGCGCCCCCACAGCCTCCGCGGCTGCCAGACGCCTTTTCTTTCTACTTACTCTCTGTTCCTTTTCTCTCTCTCTCTCTCTCTTTCCCCAACCTTCTCTAGTTGCCTTCCCTCTTTATTCACACTTGCGGCTCCTCTCGTTCCTTTCGTGTTTCCCAGTGCTAGGGAGGCAGCGGATTGCTGTTTCTCACCTGCTTTTGGAACTCCTACCTCCGTCGTCGCGACCAGAGTGGAGGAGGGACTGCTGCCCCCGCCCAGCCTCGGGGGACTCCCCTCTGAAGGTAAGGAGCGGCGCCCTGCTGCCAGCCGCACCCCCTCCCCACTGCCCTCTGCCGCCAGCCGCCGGGCCAGGGGCAACCCGGCCTCTGCGCAGGGGTTCTGAAAACAAGATCGGTTAAGAATGTGTGCCCTTATGTGCACAGATCTTCCTCCACTTATGATGGGGGTAGTTCTGAAAAACCCAACCTAAGTTGAAAATAGTTACTCCTGGAACATGCATTTAATACACCTAACCTGAACATCATAGCTTAGCCCAGCCTACCTTGAAGGTGCTCAGAACACTTACATTAAACTACAGTTGGGCAAAATCCTTTAACACGACGCCTAATTCATAATAAACTGTTGAGTATCTCGTTTAATTGATGGAATAATAAACTGAAAGGGAGAAACAGAATGGTTGCATGGGTACAGAATGGTTGTAAGCGTATCTGTTGTTCACCGTCATGATCTTCAGGCAGACCGGGAGTTGCGGCTAGTGGGGATCATAGGGCATATCACTAGCCTGGGAAAAAATCCAAATTCAAAATCCAAAGTATGGTTTCCACTTGAATGTGTATCTCTTTTGCACCATCCATCAAAAAATCGTAACTGGAGCCATCAGAAATAGGGACTGCGTATGTGTACGTATACATGCAGATATGTATATACATCTGTGTATATCTAGTTTTCAATATTGAGTGTGTATATATATATATGTTCATGTGTCTGTATATATACACACATATATGTGCGCGCACACACACACACACATGAATAATTGGTGAGCCAACATCATTGACTTTCCCTGATAGTATAATTTCAGAGGCTAAAACTTGCCAGTATTTCTTTTTTTCTGAAAAAGTGAGAACAGCTAAAATAATTGGTAGTTTTTACTAATTAAGCACTTGTCTGACATGGTGTAGAAAACTTTTAGATGCATTATTTTCACTTAATCTTCCTGTAGGCCAAATGAAGTAGGCATTATCATTATGCTTAATAAAGGGAGGAGAATCAAAGCACAGAGATGTTTAGGAATTTATCCAAGGGCATCCAGCTTACTAATAGATCACAGATTCACACCAAAATTTCTCTGATTCCAAAACCTTTGCTTTTAATTCCAGGTGCTTCCAGGAGTTAGAACCCCAAGCAAGTTGCATTGCAGTTATGAGACAAACTAATGACTGGGTGATCCCAGTCAGGTCTAGACACCTGAGGTTATGGTATTAATTTCACCCTCTTCCCTTGTTCTCTTCTTGGTAACCTCAGCAAACACTCATTTGGTGCTATGCAGTGCTGGGATCTGGGGCACACTTCTCAACCTGAGGGCCTTGAATGGCTTGGGGGGTGTAAATTTGGGAGACTCTGGGTGTGCGCAGGTTCTGGGACAAGGCAACTGCTCCCCGCCCCCCCCCCCAGCATAAAAACACACACACAGGCTATGAACAAGTGGTCTGGGAAGACAGGGTCCCTGCCCTCAGGGAGCTCCCAGGGAGTGGGGATGGATCCAGGAATAATGGGAATGCAGTGTGGCACAGGTGTGGACAAAGGCTGTTCGGGGCACTGGCAGTCAGAATGTTTCCTTGAGAAGGGAACCATACAGCCAGGCTCTAAGGACTGCAGGGACCCCGCAGTTAGAAGCGAGAAGGTTTGGGGAGCAAGACTAGCACATGCACAGGAGGAGGTGGGGGAGGCATCAAGGTACCAACACATATCTGTGTGACAGGACTCTGAAGTCAGAATGATGTTCCTGGCCTTGCAGATGAAAAACCTAATTCAGCGTAAATTCTGCTTTCCTTAAGAGCGGAAGCGTGTGTGTGTGTGTGCACGCCCCTGATGTGTGTTTTGTGTCCAAGATCATTTTCTCCTCTTTGCATTGGTAGTTTTATCATCTCAGTTGGTGAGTGAAACAGGCATCGAACACTGTAGAGAGGGAATTATTTTAAAAATCACTGGTGTTAAGATTTTCATCAAGGCAGTTTATCTTAGGAGGTGCTCGATTGTGTTTTGCTGGTAAGAGTGACTTACACTGAGGCAATCTACATTGATTCATGTGTCAGTCAGTGTCACTCTCAACAATCCGGACTGGTTCACCTGGTCTGGTCCCAGCTGCCTTAGCAGAAAGGACTTTGAAGTAGCCTCACAACTATGGGTCTCTGTGAATTACTTTTTTTTTTTTAAGAGGATGGTCACTTTGCTCAGGGTGTGGTCTGTAAACAGGGCAGGTGGGCGGACCAGGGGCTCAGGAGATGAGCATTCAGACAGTCTGCAGGGGCCTGGACTGTCCCACCTCGGGGGTCAGAGAGAACGGTTGGCTTGTATCTGACCAGCACCCCAGGTCACACAATTTTTAGAAGAGAACCTTTTTCATTTAGAGAAAACATCATGCCACTTGGTGATTTAGGGGAAGTTTGTGAGTGTTCTTTGTATGTGTGTGTATGTGTGTGCACGCACATACATATTTACATATATACATGCGTATGTATCTACAGATACTTAATAGCTCTTAAATAGTAACTTGTTGTTAAATATATATACTTATGATATATTAAATTTACTTTTAGGTATACAAATAAGTCCCCTAGATTAGTGTCTCCCTACCTTGGTTGCATATTAGAATCACCTGGGAGATTTGTAGCAATCAGAATGTCCAGGCGGTACCTCAGGTGTCTGGCTGGGGACCCAGGCATTATTATTATTATTATTATTTAAGCTCCAGGGGAGAATGAGTGCCCTAGACTTCACATCAGTTGTTAAAACATATTTTCCAAGATGTCATGAGCACTTCAGAGGTAAGATTATGTGGATGTTACAGTGGATCAGACGATCGACTAAGACACCAAACTGTATCTATTTAATGAATTGAATGAATTCATCAATTCAGCAAATAATAAACATAAAACAACGTATATCAGTTAGGGATAAGTGCTATGAATGGAAAAACAAAGCACAGTGGAAGAGGAGAGAGTGGTGTGTGTGTGTGTGTGTGTGTGTCCGCGTGCACACACGTGCACGCGGACACACACAGGCGTGCGTGCATTTGCGTCCAAGGGGTCCTGCTGTTAGATTTCCGCAGAGCGCTTGCAGAGGGCCCGTACGTGGTAACTATGCTATCAGCACACTGAAAGGAAAAGCAGGACTCTTTAATTATAGAGAAGTAATTAGCTGCTCTTTGAGAAAAATAAGGTGAGTTAGACCTATCTTCATACCAAGCAAGAAAATTAATTGTTAATGGATAAAGGCAATTTTAATGTAAAAAAAAAAACAACCCTAGGCCATAAAAATGAAGAAAGTATACCTTGAGTATATATCTGACCCCTGAGGGGGAAGGAATGTTCAACATGTAAAAGTAATGGAAAAATCACAAAGGAAAAGCACGGTAGGCTTGACTGCATAACTATAACGTCTCCCATATGTGAAAACAGCAAAAGAGGAATTTGAAGGTAAACTCAACAAATTGAAAAAAAAAAAACATTAAAATATCTAAGAACTGGACCCAAAGGCATAAAAAGATAGTTCATACAGACGGGAATAAAATAGCTAAAAACTACATGCTTAATATTCTGCCTTATTTATACCAGTAGAAATGCAGGTTTAAAAAAGGCATGAGACACCATTACCAATTTGAAGAGCGAATTACATTTAAAGAATTTGAACGCCTAATGCTTATGTGGGTGTGGTAGATGGATATTATCTTGCACAGCTGAGGAGTATGAATTATTACATTTCTGGAATGCGGTTTGATAGTATATGTTAATCATGTTTAAAATGTATTCTTGCCATTGTCGGAACACCAAGAAAATAATGAGAAAGGTAGATAAATAACTAACATTGAAGTGATACTTCTATGCACTGGATACTTTGCAATAGAAACTCACAAAACCTTCACATCACTTCTGGGAGGTAGTGTTGTTACTCTCTTTCCTGGATAAAGAAACTGAAGAGCAGGGAGGGTAAGTGAATTGCCCAGAATTATTCAGCTGGTAAAGAGTAAGATGAGGATTCAAATCCAGCCAGTCTGGCACCAGAGGCCGTGATCCAAAAACTAATCTGTACCACCTAACACAAGAAGATAGTCGTGGGGTTATTTTGTGATAAAATATATCTTATAGATTGTAATAGACCCATATCGAGGGATATATAGAGCAGTTAAGATGATATTAACAAAGAGATCTTTGTGACTCAGGAAAGTGCTCATTGATTAAGTGGAAAATGCAGGATGTGAACATTTTTGAAGATTTTAATTATTTGAAAATCATGAAGAAAAAGTACAAGGAAACATGTTAAAGTATTATGCATATTGAGATCATTTTTTTCTTTTCAATCTTCATTTTATAATGTCCTATATTGGGCATTTAATACTTTAGAAATCAAAAACAATTTTTTTAAAAAGAAAAGAAAGGAAGAAAGAAAGAGCAAGAAAAATTTAAAAATTATGGAAAGGAAAAAAATCAATATCAAACATAACACTAAAAAAAAAACCCCAAATTCCTTCATGAAAGAAATTTAATATTTATATTCTCCTATATATATCTTATTAATACTTACTAGGGTATCTGTGACACTTCGCAGAATAACTTTTCTTTTGGAAATGAGCTCCATTATTTAATATCTTAATCTTTTAAATCCATAATAAGTACATTAAAATTTATATATATACACACACAGAGTATTGCCAATATCAGCTAATTTGGGATCTTAACATGTTTCATATTGAAACTCAGAGGTAACTCATCAGAATGTTGGATTATTTCGTAGAAACTTTATCTCTCAGTAGACATTGAAAATTAACAAAAACCCAAACCAAGAAAAAAACAGCAGTGCCCTTTACAAGGCTGTGTCAACCTTAGCCAGAGGAAACAATACGTTTCATTCTATCTGAGGTAAGAGAATAGATAGTTAATAATAAATGTGTGTATATGTGCGTGGGTGGGGGGTTGATTTCAAACCATAGAACCATAGAAATATTCTAATTTGGTTATGAACAGTTGGTACTTTCCATACGTACTTAACTCTTTTATCTTTACTTTATTGATTGTTATCTCTTGGAAATTACAGCAGATGCTTTGTGATGTTATTCATAAAGATTGATGGAAATGGTTTGACAACTTAGCCGTTAAACTTCATCCAGGATTTGGGCATTAACAGTCTTTTTTTTTTTTTTTTTTTTTTTTTTTTTTTTAGTATGGGAGGTGAGTGGCAGTTGGTAACAGAATTATCTGGGACCGAGAGGCTAGCATGCATCCAGAAAGCCTTCGTTACATTAGTTCATCTAATCACTCAATAATTTTGGTGATAGGCCTTGTTACTCATCTCCATTTTTGTAATGAGCAAATAGGATCTGAGACTTTTAAGTAACTTGCCTAAGATTGCACAGCTAGTCAAGGCTCTAGCTGGAAAGCCAGCCCAGGTTTGTATGCACCAGAAAACAAGCTCTTCCATCGTGTTGTGCTCCCTCCACCCAGTGGAGCTCACTGTGTGCTATGCAAGGAACATGGGATTGCTTATGAAATATTCATACTCGGTGTCAGAGTCCCACTGCCACTTTCTCCCATTTTACTCTCTAAATCTGTAATTCATAGGCTAAAGTATGTATTGGAGTAGGATTGAAATTCAACACAGTTTTGAGTCCATGTAGATTAGGCATTTGGAGTGTAGGAAACTCCTGCTTTCTCTGTTTCCCTAAAATAAATGCACGTGTGTGTAAATACACACACACACATCCATACACCTATTCCTCTGTAACAAGTATTAGTGCTTACTCTGTGCTGGGCATTGTTCTGGACTCTAGTGGTACAATAATGAACAAAATAGACTCAGTTCCTAACTTATGAAAAACTTAGTTCTGAAGAAGGAAGATGGATATTTAAAAATTCAAGCCACAAATGAAGATCATGATGAGCATTTTGGTGTGATGAGAGAAAAAAGGACACACACAGACACACAGACACACACCCTTACGTGGGCAGACCTGCCACACATATCTCGGTGTGTCACAGACTGTCTATTCATAGAACAGTAGATTTTCTGGAAATATTTTTGTCCTCAATTTTGACCTTTGAGGTAAGGTTTAGTAGACCAGGCTTGAAATACAGCAGACTTTCTTGTATTAAAAAATTGCATTCTTAGGAATTTCTTTCTGGATGCTGAAATTCATTACCTTGAAATTTTATGAATTCTGTGTGGCTGAAAGTTCTGAGAATGCTTGGTGAGTATATTAAGGGATATGAAAACTTACTGCACTGATTTTTTAAAAATCTGTATGCCAGAAGATTTTTAAAAATCTCCTTCCTGATACAGGTATACATTTGTCTGCAAGTTTTGGCTAAACCCTTCTTACTCTGCTTTCCAGAGAAACCACTGGAAGCAGAATCCTCAAGATGCATCGTATAGAACTACTCTTGACACTTCTGGTACTTAGGTTTACAAGCACCTCAGGTAAGTGAATATAATCATCCACAAGCATACTTCATGGGTCCTCTAGAGGGAATATCAAGGTTTCACTTCTTTATGTGGAGGTGGCTATTGAAGATGCTGAATTCATTAAAATTAGTGGTTTTAGATTTTACTTTGAAAGTTACCAACCATTTGGTGTCCCTGGCATAGAGAATAAAAAGTTTCATAGAAATGAAATCAAGGGGCGCCTGGGTGGCTCAGTCGGTTAAGTGGCTGCCTTTGGTTCAGGTCATCATCCCGGGGTCCTGGGATCGAGCCCCGCATCAGGCTCCCTGCTCAGCGGAGAGCCTGCTTCTCCTTCTCCCTCCCCGTCTGTCTCCCTCTCTGCCTACTTGTGCTTTCTCTCTATCTCTTTATCTCTTCAAAAAAAAAAAAAAAAAAAGAAATCAAGTAAAGAATCATATGGGATTACTGAAAAGGAAAAGATTTAGTCCTCTGAGTTTATGCAGAGAAAACAGGATTGTATCTGGAAACAAATTACATTTGTCTGAGATGAAAATCTGCTTTATGTTATTTAAAACTGAAGAGTTCACAGCCATCTTTATTATTGATTTTTAGCAAGTTTTACACACATTCTTTTTCTCCCAACATGAAGGCCAAGATTCATCTCATTATTTAGGTAGTGAAGACAGTGAGTGGGAATGCCTTACAGGTCTTGAGGGAAGTATTTGAGTTAGAAGGAATACATAAGAAAGACTGCATAGACTGGGCAAAACAAGTAGGCTTTATATCAGGTGGCAGGTACCAGTTTTAACTGATTAGCAGTGATAGCTTGGAGACTTTTATCAAGAAGAATTCCGTGGCTTCATCAGGATCCTTTGGAGAAGAGATTCATGACTGATTAGCAAGGTTCTCCTTGTGCTTTGGAGGAGAAGGTGGGAACACAAGTATTGATTTGCCTTGATCTGTTAATTAGGAGAGAGTGACACATAAGCCCATATCCCCTACTTTGAGAATTACTGCTGAAGAGAGAGGGAGTTTAAGTTATTGATACTTTCAAATAATTCCAGTCCAATGTTTACTTAAGTGGGCCCATTTTTGTTGAGATCCAGACAGTGCAATACTACCCAGATGTTAAAGGAAGGAGGTAGATCTGCTCCTCTTGATGCCAGATGACTGATCTTTTAGGAACTGCAGGGTGAAAAAGCAAGGCACAGGGAAGTGTGCATTGTGGGTACCCTGCTCTGTAGACACACACTAATAACCTTGCCCCCAAGTTACAGCGAAACATGTTTCAGGCTCAAAACTAGTCACACAGCCCATTCTATAAGGTGACTAAGGTCCTAGCTCTTTGTCCTTTTAGGTATCTGAAGAGCACCCTTTGTAAAGGGTTCACTCTGGGCAAATATGACAATATTCTACATGAGGATTCATTTAACCTAGTAGCCGTTGAATGACAGTATCCTATTTATTATCCGAACTCAAGACATTTCCAAACACAGACATCATTCCAAAGGGTCTAGGTTGTTGACCCTGTTGGATTCTTACTCTCTGTTCATGTAGGAATGGGAGTTCTTGCTCTGGGCAGTCCATACACCTTGAATTACACTCACTTTTTTTTTCAATCAAAAACAATTTCTAATCAACAAAGCCTATAGTGTGAAGCATAAGAAAGATTAGGTAGCTGAAGCCATTAACTGCCAGGGGAGCGTGAACTTTCAACTCCAACCATCTACCCCTGGAGAGTCTGTAAGCCAGGTTAGGTTTCTACAGATGATAAGTCCTCCCCCAAAGAAATAGTGAGGCACAGGTGTTTATAGAAGTGTTCTTTTAAAGAGTGGCCGAAACCTAGAAATAACCCGTATGTTCAAAACCCACGGAATGGATAATTGTCAAATATGAACACAACTGGATGTACATAACTATGAGAAAAAGAACAAATCACTGCTTCATGCAGCAACATGTCTGCCTATCAGAGACATGATGATTTAGGAAAGAATCTAGGCAGAAGAGCACAGACTGTAGGATTTGTGTCCTTTGTTTAATGTGTATTACTTCCCTGAAATGGGAAAATAAGTGAAATTGTTTTTGACATGCCATCCTTTTGGATGTCAATTAAAACTAACACCAGCCCACTTACACATGTATCACACCTTCTGTGTTGAAGTGGTGAAATGTAAAATGGAGTTTCTATAACAACCACCAAACACAAGGTTGGTATTCATTAACACTTGTACTTTGAGGTAGATTCGACATCCATGTTTTCAAAAAATACTTCTACCATTTGAGCCACTTCCTCTTTACATTGTGGTTAATAACATCGAGTTAAAACCAGGCAGTTGCTTTGAGAAATCGACCCTAACTATAGAGAAGGCCATGCCCTCAGAGAAATGCTCTACTTAATTTAAGGATTATTCTCAAAATTCAGTTAAAGGGCACTGTTGGTGGGAATGCAAATTTGTGCAGCTACTGCAGAAAACAGCATGGAGGTTCCTCAAAAAGTTACACATAGAAAGACCATACGATTCAGTAATTTCACTACTGGGTATTTATCCAAAGAAAACAAAAACACTAATTTGAAAAGGTACATGCACCCCTATGTTTATTGCAGCATTATTTATAACAGCCAAATATGGAAGCAACCCAAGTGTCCGTTCATAGATGGATGGATAAAGATGATGTGGTGGGTATATATACACACAATAAAATATTACTCAACCACAAAAAAGAATAAGATCTTGCCACTTGGGACAGCATGGATGGACCTAAATTAGGGCATTATGCTAAGTAAAATAAGTCAGAAAGAGAAAGACAAATATCATATAATTTTGCCTATATGTGGAATCTAAAAAACAAAACAAATAAATAAACAAACAAATGCAGACTCCTAAAATACAAAGAACACATTGGTGGTTGCCAGAAGGGAGGTAGGGAGATGAGTGAAATACATAAAGGGGATTAAAAGTACAAATTTCCAGTCAGTTATAAAATAAATAAATCACAGGGATGAAAATTATAGCATAGGGAGTATGGTCAATAATATTGAAATAACATTGTATGGTGACAGATGGTAACTACACGTATCATGGTGAGCACTGTGTAGTGTATAGAATTGTTGAATCAATATGTTGTACACCTGAAGCTAATATAACACTGTATGTTAATTATACTTGAATAAAATAAAAGGGCATGCTGGAGCCGCTGGAGAACAGGATATGGAAAGGGTCCATGAGGGCTGACTTTGAACTATCAGAAGTTCAAAAGGAGGGGAATGATGACCCTGTCAGCTGAAAAGATCAGATAAATTTCTGAAGACAGAGTATCTGGGCTGATTGAGAAAGAGGGAGGGAAGGAAGGAGGGAGAGAGCGAGCTTGCAAGAGCACTCAAGGAGGGAAGTAACAGTATTAATCAATTCTTGTTGGTCCACGTGGTAACCCAGAGAGATAATGAACTCACACACACTCTAAGCTACAGAGGAGCACCTTAACCATCCGGAGGCCTGTCCAGGGAATGGTCGGGTAAACTGATTGAGAGCACATTCTGGTGAGACAGGGGAGGAACTCTGAGGCCTCTAGATTTCTTGTTTCCATTTCCATGGAGACTCCCCAGCTAGGGATGTTTTGGGGTAGGTGTGGCAACACGGTGACCTCTGTGGCTTTCGTTAGGAGGAATCTGTAATGTGTAACATTTTCTTTGAAAAGATTTCACTGCATTTATCTGTCCTCTAGCTATGGTCGGTTAAGTTTTGGTTGTGTCCTGTTTGGTAAAGGTGTTGGAAATGTTGTCTACATTTATGCCTCGAGAGTGTCCTAGTGTTGGAAAGATTGACTTTCTGTCTCTTAGTGTTGGAAAGATTGACCCTTTTTAAAATGAGAACTCACAAGACTGAGGCATTGAGATTGCTCAGGACTTTCTTACTCACCTGGCTTATTTGCCTCATGCGTTAGGAAAGAAAACATTTACCTTTGTCATTCTGTTTTTATTTTTCTTTTACTTTGCTAATCTTATGAAGAAACTTGTACTTCACGTTTTAACATCACCGCAGTCAGAGGGGAACCTTTCTATCTGAGATATTGCTCATCAGCATCTGAGCCCAAGAATGAAACAGCCATCATTAAATGGTACAAGAGCAGTCGATCACAGGGGCGCATTGAGCTAAACTCAAGCAGTTCACCCAGAATTTCTCTGCACGATTATGTTTTGGAGTTTTGGCCAGTTGAGTTGGAGGACAGTGGATCTTACTTTTTCCAAATGGGGTGAGTATAGCTTCTCTTTGTGTCAGTATATTTCATAGCACTCTTGGACTTAGTTCAGCAAATCAGATATACAGCATCTGAAAGGATAATCCATGCATTAGGCTCTCCTACAACATGCAATAAATACTTCATTATGGAAAAATTAAATATTTGCCCTTGTGTTTATCTTCTTAGTGATCTTAACAAAAGATTACCTTAATATCTCTTTTGGGGGATCCTTACTAAAGATAAGTGGGTACCAAATGAAATTCATTTTAAAATTCAGCTGCTCCTATTGTGTAGAGTCGTTGGTCAAATTGGATAAGTGAAGACTCCATAATGAACATGTGGTGAAGGGGGGCAACGTCAGCTTCCTGGATGGCATCCTCAGGCTGGGGCAAGGGGTCAGAACTGGTGTAGACTCATCCCGGTTCAGTTTTCCGGGGTTTATTGAGTATCAGGTGGTAGTGTGAGTGAAGGATGTGTGGGTCTTGCAGCCAATCACAGACCTACAGCCAGGGGCAGTGAGAGAGAAGAGCCCAGAAAAGGCTTTGCATGACTTTCATGGGACAGACCCCTATAGTCTATGCCAGGACACTCATCATCAAGAGTCCAAGAGTCATAAGTTCTTTGAAATGAGAAAAACCAACTGAATGTTTCAGTGATTATCACTGAACTAGGTTCTCTTTATACTTTATTTGGTGAGCTGGGAAGGAGCAACTGGGACAAGCGATGTTCTATGTGATGGATTATTAGTCTTGATGACATGGTGTTTATCTGGCACATTTGTGGTGCTGGGTATGTACTTGCCTCTGCATGTGAGTATGTGTGTAGTTTTATAGAGATCTGAGGCTGACCTGTGAAAGATAGCTGGGGGCCAGGTGAGGGGAGCGGTGGTGGTGTGCGCTCAGATGTAGTAGATTTCTGGGGTGGGTCCTGATCATTATCAACAGTGCTATTGAGAGCAGAGTGAGATAATCGCGGTGAAACCTTGTTATCACTCATGTGGTTTTGCACAAAATGAGGTTTGGTTTGTTTCTATACATAGGAACCCCCAGGAGTCAGAAAGAAATTCAAGAACTCTTTTCCTGTTGTTTGTTTTGACCAGTGAATTTTATGTGTTCTTTGAAGAGTGACGATTCTAGAAGTAGGTCACAACTGGGTCTTTTCACACTAATATAGAATGAATACTCGCAAATGGGGTAAAAAAAAAAAAATCTCCCTAGTCCTGATTGAATAAAGGCATGATTTAAATGCAGGAAGTACCCCAGACAGGGCAGGAAGAGCACCTTGAGGGGAAGAGTCAGTTATCCACAAACATCGCTTGGAGACAGATAGGGACAGAAGGCATTAACTCTCTCTGATACGGAGGGTGGAGAACACAGCCTGGATTAGGAAGGAAGAGTGGAAGCATCAAATAGAGACAGGCTGTCGGAGAAGTGTGGAAAACTAGGAAGACGATCAGACAGGGCAGGAAAAACAAGGTGGCTCAATGGCTGTGGTGATGAACTTTGAAAGGTGCTGGAGGCTGACGAATAACGTGAGACTAATGTGATGGAATGAGGAGAGGCCTTGACAGTGGTTTTGGGAAAAGCAGTGGGCAGGGTGCAGCACCTGGGTGGCTCAGTCAGTTGAGCTGAGCATCTGCCTTTGGGTTTGGTCGTGATCCTGGGGTCCTGGGATCGAGCTCTGCATGGGGCTCCCTGCAGCAGGGAGTCTGCTTCTCCCTCTCCCCCAGCTTGTGGTCACTCTCTCTCTCTCAAATAAATACATAAAATCGTTAAAAAAAGAAAACCAATGGGAATCTACACAGGTTGTTTTGGACACCCAGGGGCATTGAAGTTGGGGATTTCTTCAAATTTGGGTCACTGGTGAACAGTATCTTGTGTGTGTGTGTACGTGTGTGTGTGTGTGCACAGATTTAGGTGAGCAAGCCTCTGTAATTTCATGTGGAATCCATCCATTAGAACCATAATCCTTTCATTTTTCAGGAGCCCTCTGCTAATAATCAAAGGCCTCTGGAGACTGATACTTGAATCCTGAAGTCAGATCAAATTTTAAGGATGAAATCCACCAAGAAAGGAGGGGATGCAGGAGAGAGGGGTTTTCGATGCTAGAGGGGAGGGCATGAAAATAGAGAGAAAAGCACATGCAGGAGTCTCATAGTCATGTTCTCGATTGACAAGCAGCAAGATTGACTTGGTAAGGGGCCTCCCATTAATGGGCTAGAGCTTTTCAAATCCCCTCTTTTGTGGCAGGCGTGGCTCCTGTGACCAAGAATGGATGGCCCTGTGGGAGAATAGGATGGGTCCAGCTTTGGTCAGTTGGCCTCAGCTTCACACTGGCCTTCAAGCTCCCTGAGCAAGGACAGTGTCCCCTTGTTCCCACAATCCCAGGGCAGTGGCTGGGACGTGGAGGTGTTCTGTCAGTCAGGACTTACTGAGAGTTAGGAATTGAGGATTGCAGAGGTAGAGAACAATATGGCCCGATAAGATGGAAATATGCATGTACTGTCTTCCTTATAAGTGACAGGACAGAAAGATCTGGAACTACATCTCTGTCCAGCTCAGCGGCGCTGACGTCGGGGAAACAGTAGACACACTTGGGAAGAGGATGATGCCAATGGGATTCTGAATCCTTTCCAAGGGCCAGGTAGCTCTATCATGTTCCATGGCCATTGACCTACCACTTTAACCTTTAGGACAGCTTGCCAAGCCGCCCACCACTTTCCACCCAGCCCGGACCAATCTTGTATGAATGCACACCCAACGGAGGGGCCAGACTCACCTCGACTGTGAGAGCATAGTATTGGGCAGTGCAGTCCTGGCCTTTAGCACCAAACTGAAGTGTGTTTGCGTCCTGACCCTGCCGCTGACCGGGTGTGGGAACTTGGGCCAGGTATTCAGCTTTAGGTGAGGTTTAGCTTTCTTATCTCACGTAAGAGAAATCGCCATCCCCGTTGCACATGCGTGGTGCAATGCCCGGACCTCAGTGAGTGTTAGTCTTCCTTCCACGCTACTGTAGACTTAGAGGGGCGACTGCAGGAGCCTGTGGTGGGTACAAAAGGCACACTGGACAACTTAAAACACGTCTGTTATGTTTAGTATGGGGATCCATATAGTGCATGTGCAGTTTAAACAAACATCAGGTTGCAAACATTTCCTTGTTTCCTGGCCAATAAAACATTATTGTAGGAGGTAACACTTTTTAAAAATGTTTTAACTTAAGGGGCGCCTGGGTGGCTCAGTGGGTTAAGCGTCTGACTCTTGATTTCAGCTCAGGTCATGATCTCAGGGTTGTGAGATCGAGCTCCTTTTTATTTTTTTATTTTTTTTTTTAAGATTTTATTTATTTATTCATGAGAGACAGAGAGAGAGAGAGAGGCAGAGGGAGAAGCAGGCTCCCAAGGAGCAGGGAGCCTGATGCGGGACTCGATCCCAGGACCCTGAGATCATGACCTGAGCCGAAGGCAGACGCTTAACCATCTGAGCCACCCAGGCGCCCTCGAGCTCCTTTTTAAAAACTGTGTTAAAGTTGTTTCCTCTTCCAGATTACTAATTTCTAATCAAAAGGAACAACATCAATAAAATCGATTCAAACTAATGTTTGCTCAGTAAAGTCCTAATATAGTTATGCAGCCACTCCAGACTTGGCTTTACTCAACAGTAAGAGAAGAGGATTAGAAGAAATTGCCCAGAGAAATATAAAACCCAATGCATATATACAAACTTCCAGGAAACAAGTTCAGGAGTTTGTTTGTGGATCTCATCAATCCACTGCTACTGCCCCATCCTGGTTTAAGAATCTTTGAACTTGTACATTTTCAAAGATCACTGAGGTTTTAAACATTTCTGTCCAGACACCCATAATATATGGTCTGCAGTAGGGTGTGTGTGTGTGTGTGTGTGTGTGTGTGTGTGTGTGTGTAGGACTGCTCAAGTTTTTCTCTTTCATAGCCCCTTACCCTTGTCCCATGATAATTGTTAAATTTCTTGCTGCACTGAACCAAAATGGGGCAGAGCACGGTCTGGGCGTCACGTCAGGGAATGAGCCTCTTTATACAAAAATAAGGAAAAGTTTTCACTGGATGGATTGGTTACTAAAAGGTGGTATTTGCAAAGTCTCTGTACTAATTATAAAATACTTTGAAACCTTTATTTCATAGAAATGATACGCATGAATGGAAATTAAATGTCATTGGAAAAAGTAAACACAACTGTTTTGCTGAAAAACAACTAATTAGTAAAACTGTGGAAGTTCAAAAATCTTTGCATGTAAACTGTAAACAAAATACATACTATCAAAAACTGGTCAATAGAACATCACTGTATAAGGTAACACTTCTAAAATATTTTAACTTAAGGGGCGCCTGGGTGGCTCAGTGGGTTAAGCGTCTGACTCTTGATTTCAGTTCAGGTCATGATTTCATGGGGCGTGAGATCGAGCCCTGCGTTGGGCTCCGAGCTGAGCAAGAAGTCTGCCTGAGAATCTCGCTCTCCCCCTCCCCCAGCCCCTTACTCCTGCTCTCCCTCTTAAATAAATAAATCTTTAAAAAATATTTTAAATTGAGGAATAAAAGACAAAAATCCAAAGTGAGGATCTGCTGGCTGTGGAGCATCCTTGTCTTGTCACGTACAAGCTGCCTGACCCCTCGACAGCTCAGCTGGACCGTCTGAGCAAAGTGTCCCGGCAGGGTTGCTCAGATGAGCTCCTGCCCCATATTAAGTGTTTGATAAATGGTAACAGCTTCCTCTTCCTTGCCCCTCTTTCATTTTCCTTCTCTTTTGATAAATTAAATTTTAGGAATGCTAGCTTAGGGATTTTTATTTTCTTCTGCCACATATATTTAAAATTTTAAATTCTATTGTATACAATATTTTGTATTGTATATGTATTTTTTCTAAACATTTGAGTTCCTTTTATAAAAATGGAAGATGGAAAAATGCACAATGAAGATAGCAGAGCTCACTCAGAATTCCACCAGCCAGAGACGTTGGGATTTTTGTGGGTGTAAACATCTACTTTTAAAAAGTGATATTTTAAAAAAAATTTTCTTAAATAAAAATGGTATTTTTAATGGCTTGTATTTTTCCTTTATCCACTAAAAATTATATTGTGATTATTCTCCTACCTCTTTAAACATCCTTCTAAATGTGGGATTCCATTGTGTATTACACTTGTGTCCAACGAATCCCCTGGTATTGAGCATTTGTTAGTTTCCTACTTTCCACTATTATTTACAAAGCTAAAATAAGTATCATTCTCGTAAGTCTTAGGGTGTATGTATGATTTTTATTCTTCAGTCACATCCCTAAAAGTAGAATTATTGGATCAAAGGTTATGAGCACATTTGTGGCTTTTGCTCCCCATTATTAAACTCCTCTCCGGGGAGCTATGCTAGTTCAAAACCTTCTTTTCCAACACCACCACACACTGTGAAGTCATACCGTTAGAACATTTAAAAATCTGACATGCAAAATTTCTGTAATTTTTAGTAGTTTTTTCCCCATTTCTTTTCTTAATAATAAATTGAACATCTTATCTTTATTGCACCTTAGGAATACTTCTTCTGTGGATTATCTATTTTCTTCACCTGATGTACCTTTTACTTGAATTGTAAGCTCTTTTAGACAATACTATGGAGATTATATATACATTCACATATGTATCATATATAAACTTATAGTATACACATACATAATACATAGACATACATAAATTACATATATGCAGACACCCAACACAAATTATATTATTTCTATAGAAGAACAAACCTGAAAAATGTGACTCTGTTATGGAAATTTTAAAAAGCCATATGGGAGAGTGAGCCAGTCAGAAACCCTTCAGAAAGTTGAAGCTACAGATGATTTCCTAGAAATCTTTGTTTGCATATTTTGCTTCACCACTGTTTACTTATGATTTTTCAGGGAGAGCTCTTATCCAAATGTTTTCTAAATGTCTGAGTCAGTCCTGAGTGGGCTTGACTCTATTTCCTGTCAAATGTGCAAATATTTAACAGTACCTGTAATTTTGTGAGGTTCAGTGTACAGGTTTCAAGAAATCTCAACATGTGGATATTTAAATTGAGAAAATAGATCTATTGAGGATGTTTCTGGCTAGATGATTAAACACAAGGTTCACTATTCTCAGCCTATTTACATATCATGGCCTGTCTGAGGGGAGGAGAGCAAGGAAGCTAAATCAGTAAACAAATGATTGGAAATAAAAACGAAGAGTCTTTGATATTTAAATGTGCTTTGGAAAAAAACAGTTTGGGGTCATAAAAGTTTGACATGTACAGAAACAATTTACTGAAGTGAGGACACATGTGGATGCTTCCATGCTAAGCACCCTCTGGGCTTAGCCCCAGTTGCTGCCAGCTTTGGCACCTTCAAGAGAGGTCTGTGGGCAGTACATTCTCCTTGTTCCTAAGCAGGAACAGTGTCGCATAGTCAAGGTTAGCAATTTAGTTCCCATTTTCCATATCTGGATCTTAGATTGCTTAGAACCTCTTCCATCGGTGACTGATGGCTAGATTGAAGAAGGTGGCTTTTTTGTTTTTATTCATTCCTGTGACCTATATGGAAATTTGTGATGGAGAGACATGTTTGTGTGTGCCTATGGATTTGAATATTCTTGATACATTTCTGATCAGTCTACTGTCTTCTGGTGGAAGACATCAAGAGGATGGGTGGTTTGCTAGGTACTCAGGTCTCTGAGTAATTCTGCTCCCACCTCCACTACCCACCCCCAGGATGGATAGTCCTGAGTATATGGACTTAAACTAAAAGTGTTACAAAATGGAGTTGTGCAAAACGTTTTCACCCAAGCAAGAATTTTTTTGTTGTAGTGATCAGTCTCTCTCTCCTCCTTTACCTCCTTCCTTCTACCTCTCCTTCCCTTCTCCCTCTCCCTTTGTCTTTACTCCTCCACCCCTCTTATGTGTAAAAGAGAGAGATTAAAAGAAAATGACAGGAGCAGCTACAGCACCCCCTATATTCTATTTCCCAGCATGTATTAGTTACAACAGTAATAACAGTAACGGGACTATGTTTCATTGTTGCCGCAGAGGCAGTACCAAATCACTGGGGCATCTACTCAGAAATTGCTAGTTTTCAGTTTCCCCCCTTTTTTAAATAAAAATCTTTTATAAATTTGAATCAGTATAGTATGATACTGCTTTTACTTAAAATATTTTAACTTGCTTTTCTTCTTCTTCTTCTTCTTTTTTTTTTTTGCAAAACAGAACTGTGAAAAGATGGAGAACAATAAAAACCCATTTTTACAGAAGAATGCGGAGTTTAAAGATCAGGGATATTACACCTGTGTGTTTTTCATTCATCATAATGGAAAACTATTTAATGTCACCAAAACCTTCAATGTAACAATAGTTGGAGGTAAGAGAAATTTTAGAATCCGCAAGAAGCAAATGTATCTTTGTAAAATGAGTATTCTTTGTAATGCAGGAATCCAAAGGCAACTTACTTGGAGTTGTGACCACATTGCCAGCTCAAATATAAGGGTCAGATCATTTGGGCATCATTCACCACACTGGAAAGATTTTTTTCGGGGGGGCGGGTAGTAAATGACCTTTATATAGGTGAGCCTCCCATGAGCCAGCATTCTTATTTCATGTTTGAGTAATTTGAGGAATCTCTTGTTGTTTAGCATATGCTTTCACTCAACAGATATTCTTCGAAGTGTCTATAATTCAACAAACTGTACTGAGCATCAGGAGGTAAAGGGGGCAGGGAAATAGGAAATAAAGTGAGTAATGTGCTAGAGAAATTTGATTATAGGCAGGAGAGGTGATAATCCACATAGGAGTACCCTAGTATATGAAACTGGATTCATCTGTGAGGTGTTAAGGGTGCAGAGAGAGTCCAGAGGAAGATCAGAGTCAGGAGACTCCGAGCTGAGTTTAGAGGTTGAACATGAGATGGGCAGGAGGACACGCTGGGGACAGGGTGCTCTGGGTTTTCAATGATATACTTCAAGTTTTAGTAGATGGCATACTGTCTTAAAGATGTTCTTTTACACCACCCCTCCCCCAGGGCTCCCACTGACATTCCTGAGGGGGGGGGGAGGACAGATCCAGAGAAAGATAAGCAATAGCAATTTTCTACAAAATCACCCCTTTGTCCTTGAATCAATTCATGTCCCTCAGTATTCTCAAGACCTGAGAGTTCCTACTTTCTCTGGCGGCATCCCAGGTCCTGCTGTCTGCCTGTACGTATTCCACGCTTCCCCAGAGAGTCTGAATCCCAGAAGAACCAAATCTGACTCGCTTGGAGTTTCACTTTGCAAGTTTCATCCTCCAGTTCTTATGCACACACTCACCACTCGTTTCTCTACCCTTCACTCTGCAGCATCACACTTCCCGAGAGGGCTTAGGTAGGGTTGGTGCCGGAGAGCCCCCCAGGCTCCCTTCCCTCCTTCTGCACCTACATTGTGTTTGCTGAGCACCGGTAAGCCCCAGGAGTTTGCTGAGCACTGGGAATGACTGCTCTGTACATTACTTGTAAATGCCCCAGAAACACCGGCTGTACCAGAAGGGAGAGTCTCGGTCATGAAGAAAGTTGCCAGTGCTGATCTTTGGACTAACAAGAACTTGACAACATAGCAGGTTCAATGTGTGCTCTCAGTATTCTGCAGTTACTAGCTCCCTAGGTTGTATGACAGCATTGAGAGGGAAACTGAGGCAGAGAGTATTAAGTACCTCTAGTCAGGGTCAGAAGTCACTCAGGAATAGAAGCAGAGCTGAGCCCGCAGGTGTGGACATCCCTGCAGGGCCAGGACTAAGGTGAGGCAGGCGAGGCATCCAGAGCACAAAATTGAAGGGGTGTTTCCCTCAGTGCTTGCGCGGGAAGGGTCGACACCTGAGAGCGAGTGCCTTGCCTACCTCACAGAGTAGAGTCCCTGTCCCCAATAAATCTGTCTGTGAGGAGTTGAGGAGAGCAGACAGGAGGAATAAAGGCAGAGCAGAAAGGCATTTCCCCGGGACTTTGCCTCTAAGTCCTGCAGGTGGGTTTGTCCGCCTGGATGGACATTTTCCTCTGGCGTTTAGCTGCAGAAGCCACAGATTTGAGCTGAGGGAAACCCAATTCAGTGTGTTTCCTCCGGTTACATTAGCTTTGAGTTGACGGAAAGCGAAACGACAAACACTATCAGCTGCAACCACTAGTTAATGAAAATACGGCAGAAGTAAGTGTAAAGTGATGACTGTTAGGATCTTTGTCACGTGGTATAAGCGTGTTACTACAGATACTTGTCTTAGAGAAGCTCAGTGCAATGCTGATGCATTTTCTTTTCTTCTTTCACTTTTAGATCGCAGCAAAATAATTCCTGTTCTTCTTGGACCAAAGCTTAACTATGTGAAGGTGGAATTAGGTATATTTCGACATACATATATTCTGCATTTAGGAATGGGACTATAACTGAGTCTTCCAAGGTTAAATCTGATTCATGATCGATCCATATTGTGTGTGCATCACACGTGCCAGGTTTAGTGAAGAACGTTACAAAGCGAAGAAAAGCCTATCGTTGTTTGAATGTTGCCATTTGTAGGCTGGTGAAAACGAATAGTCTGTTGAAAACATTATAGAACCACTTGTGGTTTTTAGATAGGGTTTTCGTCACCCTGCTGTGGCTTTTCTGTAATAGTCTTTATGGCCACTTTTAAATATGAAAACTCTAGGGGCACCTGGGTGGCTCAGTCGTTGAGCGTCTGCCTTCGGCTCAGGTCATGATCCCGGAGTCCTGGGATCGAGCCCCGCATCGGGCTGCCTGCTCAGGGGAAGCCTGCTTCTCCCTCTCCCACTCCCCCTGCTTGTGTTCCCTCTCTCGCTGTGTCTCTCTCTGTCAAATAAATAAATAAAAATCTTTAAATCAATCAATAAATATGAAAACTCTATGAGAGAACACTCTGGAGGAATGATTCAGACTTATTCTGTGGTCTGAATATTTGATTGATGAGTCAAAGGGCTTTGAATCAATGGACTTAACTGACTGTACATTTAAGATTTGCCTAGACAGGGCTTGATGAAATCAGTGCATCCAGTTGCATAAGTAATCCCTTTCCAAAAGGGAAGGAAGGAAGGAAAAGAAGAAATTCACATATGCTACACCATGTTTTGTATTAGGTGATTGACATATATTCAAACAACTCCAAGGGGTATTATTCCCATCTTGTGGATTAAATGACCGAAGCCCAGGAGAAAGGGTTCTGTAATTTGTCTAAAGGTAAATCAATAAAAAGTGGCAAAGCTGGGGTCCAAGTTGCTGTTCACTGTTTCCTAAGCCCACACCTTTGGACCAGCATCTGTCACAATCATTTGTGGGACCGCATCTGCCCAACATAGCCCGCATACTTTGCCATTTGTAGTTGTGGTTTGCCTGCTTTTTATTGATTTCTGAACTTAGCTCTATTATTTCTTTCTTCTCATTTGGGGCTTAATTTGCACCTCATTTTTCATTTGTCGACATGGTGACATAGAGAATTAATTTCAGTTAACCTCTCTTGTAGCACATGCATTTTAAACTCTATAAAGTTCCCTCTAATCATGACTTGAGTTGTTTCCAACAAATACGGGTATGCCATATTTTCATTACTATTCAGTTCAAACATTAAAAAAAAACTTCCCTTGTGATTTCTCCTTTCTTCTATGGATTATTTTTTCTTCTTAATTTCCAAATCTTTGGAGGATTTTCTAGTTGTTTTTTGTTGTTGTTGCTGTTATTGATATCCAGTTAAGTTCCATTCTGGTCCAAGATTATACACTGTATCATTTCCGTCCTATGAAATTTGTAGTAACTTGCTTCAGGACCAGAATGTGGTGTGTCTTTGATGAATGTTCCAAGTGCGTTTGAAACAAATACGCATTCTGCAGGTTTTGGTTTTATCATTCTGTAAATATCAATTATGTGAAGGTAGCTAATGGTATTATTCAGATCATCTATATTTTAACCAAGCTTTTGTGTGTTATCTTTATCTGTTACCAAGAGATGTTAACATCTCCAACTACGATGGTAATTTATCTCAGTATCCTTTAGTTCCGTCAATCCTTGCTTTATATATGCCGAGGTTATCTTATGGGCATACACAAACTGATGCCTGTTAAATTGACACTTTATCATTATAAAATTTCTCTCTTTATCTATCATACTTCTTTCCTGAGTGCCTACTTTCTCTGATAGTGGATAGACATATCAGTTTTCTTTTGTTTGAGACTGACAGGCTTTCTCTCTCTCTTTTTTTTTTTTTTACATCTTTTTACTTTCAGCATTTCTTTGTAAATCAAATACACATAAAATGTATTTCACATAGATGGCATATATTTGGATCTTTTTTGAAATCCAGTCTGTATAGTGTGTAACCATTTGCATTTCATGAATTATGGATGGAGGTGGTGTGAAGCCTCTCATCTTGCTACCTGTTTTTTGGTTGGTTTATGTGTTCTTCGGTCCTGTTATTCCTCCCTTCCTTTTGGATTCATGCAGTATTTTTCTTTTCATTATTTAATCTGCTTTGTCTTCTTTTGTGTTAGACCTTTTTGTATCCTTAGTTAGTAGTTCTAGAGATTATGTATGTATGTCTGACTGCAATGAGACAAACGTACATCTCAGCACATTCATAACTTCACAGCATGGGAGGACCTTGCAACAGTTCATTTCATTTGTCCCTCCTACCTCTCAGGTTGTGCTGTTTTTTTATGTATTTCTCTCTTGCAGATGTGCTAAGACTCACAATAGATCACATTATTATTGCTTTAAATAACCCACAGTCTTTTACGTTTACTCAAATACTTGTATTTTCTTGTGCTCTTCATTTGTTCCTGTAGTTGCCTGCTTTCATCTGGGATAATTTTTCATGAGTCTGAAAACTTTCCTTTGGGATTTCTTGCAGTGTGGTTTTGCCGGGTGGGGGAGGGGCACGGGGACTTCAGTCCTGTGTTTGTTGTACATCGTTTCCTCTATGGGGGTTTTCTCTCCTAAGTACTATGAGACTGTAGGAGAAACCGGTCAGCCTTCGCAGACTCCTCAGCAGTCACCTGTAAGCCCGTGTGGCTGTCAGACTTTCCACTGGGCTCTCTTTTTTTCTATGAGATTCCCTCTACGCTGTATAAGCCAAAATGGATTTCTCCCAAGAATAAGATGGCTGGCTATCTCAGCTTCCCCCTGGAAGGGCTTTTTCCTGACGGCGTTTTCAGCTCAACTGTTTCTCTTTGTTTTCTCTGCGTTTGGGGGTCTGTAATTTTTAGCTAATTTCATTTTTGTGTGTGACTTATCCATTTTGTTTTTCTAGAAGTTGCCGTGGGAGTGTTGGTCTGACAGTCCCTCCTAAATTGTATGTTGAAAAGAAAGTCCACTGACCACTCTAAGTTTTAATAATTGATTTAAACATAAACATTTGAAGACAAACCAATTCATATTTTGGTGATGACTTATAATTGCTACCTAATTTCTCTGCTTTATACATTTTTTTAAATTTAAAAATAAGGCATATCTGTTTTGTTTCTGGAACGTAGCACTATATTATCTTTATATATTAGGTTAACATATAGGGATTATATTCATTTTAAACCTTTGGGAAATCTGAGTTTCTAAGATCAGAACATTGGTTATCAACTTTTATGTAGGAAAAGATGTAGAACTCAACTGCTCTGCTTTGGCAAATGAAAAGGATGCGGTTTATTGGAACGTGTGGGAAGAAAATGGAAAGGAACCTAATGTACATGAAGAGAACATAACAAGAACTAGGTATGTATATGCGATACATTATTTGTCACAATATATACAAATCACCTTTTGTTGTAGATACATGATATAAAAAAACACCAGAGTCCTGGACATCTGGGCTCTTTCCATAGTTTGGCTATTATGGCCATTGCTGCTATAAACATTGGGGTGCATGTGCCCCTTCAAATCAGTATGTTTGTATTCTTTGGATAAATACCTAGTAGTGCAATTGCAAAAGCAAACAAACAAACAAACAAACCCCAGCGTCCTGAATCGATGATTGGATGTTTAAGTTTCAATTTTAATTATAATTTACATATTTTATATTTATAATTACCACGCTCTAGGTTGACGGATTATGCAGAAATCTATTGCCAAGATCTAAGCTAGAAAAAGAAGGTCAGTGAGGCTTTTTTGCATCATCTTACAAAAGTAGCTTTTGGTCAGTCAGGATCTGATGGGGATGGGGATTTTACTTAAGCATCTTATAAGATTAGTAATCATATAAGACTCTCTAAAGCTTGTCAGATGTAAGTTTTGTCTCAAGGAAACACTAATGTACCCATCACGTACCCTGTGACATTCACTGTTGGCAGATTGACATTGAACATAGTTATTATTGCAGCATTTTGCTGTCAAGAGTCTGTTAATGGAAATTAGAAACACAGTAAGAGCAGGTAAAAGAAATTAAAAAAGAAACCACGAAGAGGGCATTGGTTAGATGTAAGTACCTAGGAGGCAGCTTTTGGTGCAAAAAGTTTCAAATCACATGCATATTAGTACTTACGTAGCCTATGTTCTTCCAGTAAGGAACGGTCATACTTATTAAAAGAAAACATGCGAAGCCTGTGGTCATTTAAGTGTTTCTGAATGACTTCGGGTCATTACTCTACTTAGTAATGTCCTGATACACTCAGGTTTTAGTGAGTAGTGATCCCAAGGTGTCTGTCACCTTGGCTGCACTTTTGAGGCTTTTTTCCTGCCTTTTACACTTCAAAACATTCCTTGTCATCCCACTGGCAGCTCTCGATTCTTGCTGGCACTTGCCTGCGAGCTCCTAATGGTGCAAGGTCTGTGGCCTTGCCTGGTAGCGGGCGTGTGAATGCCGGTCCAGCTGAAATACATGTCTTGCCATTGTGTCTTTTTATCCTCAGCATCAGACCTTCGCTCGAGTTCTGCATGTCCCCCTTCTCGTGATCTATTGCTAATCTTTGGGGGGACAGAGACCAACTTGCCAAACTATTTGAAATGGAGCTTAAGCTAAGCTAGGGGAGTAAGGTGGTCTTCCTTTAGAGTTAGATGCATGAGCTTTTTCCGTCACCTGTTTCGGCTTCTCACTGGCCTTTTGTGCCTTACTTTCGGGGTCTTTCACTGATCTTAGATAGTTGCTATTTCTGGATTGGTGACTTCTGTGCAGAATTACGTTCTAAAATGTATTTGAGACAGTTGGAGGCTACAGTGGGTGCCGTGTCCTGAGTACTAGAGACACCTGCTGCTAGGGGTGTGGCAGGTGAGTGACCCCACCTGGGGAAGGCTTTCACAGGTTGTCACTGGTGGGGAAGCTGATGTCCTGGGCAGTTGCCTTGCATCAACAACAGCACAACGTGGATCTCTTAAGAAGAGAAAGACAACTTGCTGCTGGTGTTTGTCTAAGTCATTTTCTGACACCCCCTGAATGGCTTAATTGGCATTTCTCATGTGCCTGTGGGTGCGTCTGAGAATAGTGTCATTCTTTTTTATTTTTAAAAGATTTATTTATTTATTTTAGAGAGAGAGAGAGAGCATGCAAGCAGGGGGAGGAGCAGAGAGAGAGGGAGAGAATCTCAAGCAGACTCCACACTGAGCGTGGAGCCCGACACAAGGCTCTATCCCAGGACCCTGAGATCATGACCTGAGCCGAAGCCAAGAGTCGGACGCTTAACTGACTGAGCCACCCAGGTGCTCCGAATAGTGTCATTCTTAAGTTTATTTTCAACGCTGAACAAATAAAAGTGACCTTTAGGATTGCATGGAGAAAACTGATAGGAATCTATATTTATGCCAAACCATTTGCAGCCTTGTCACGATTGGTGGAGACCTCCCCGTGGGAGGAAAGCTAAGTAGTTAGGAGAAGAGAAATAGGGGGAAATAATTGAGAGAATATTTTCTTGTGTTTTCAAGTCAGCATCATTACCTTCCAGCATTGTCATTCTGTTATTATCAGCACAGCATCATTCCCCAGGTGGTCTCAGGAGGGCTGTTTCTGCCCACCCTGATGCTCCCTGGAGGAGCCGGGATTCGTGGTGGCCCAGTCTCTGAGTCCCCATCAGAAAAGGAAGGTTCCATAGAGTCAACAGATCCACTGCTCTTGAGTATTTGCACGTATGAATTCCTCTCTTGTGGGTAATGTTGCTGGTTATGACCAACGCCTATCACTGAATTATTTCCTCTTTTACAGGACTCCAGATGGCAAATTGTATGCATCAAAAATATTGAGAATTGAGAATATCAATGAAAAAAATCTACAGTTTTCGTATAATTGTGCTGTGGCCAGCGAGGGAGGCATAGACACCGTAAACTTTGTCTTGTTGAAAAAAGGTATGAGAAAGTTTTATCGTGGAAGTCTGTGGAAGCTTAGAACGTTGCTGCTGAGACACCCCTCAAAGATCACCACTCCCTCATTTTACAGCCCAGGAAGCAAGTTCCCGAGAGGTGAAATTGTCAACCTTGTGTCACAGGCATTCAGGCTAAACTGGGGCTCAGTCCCCAGCTGGAGTCCCCTGTGCATTGATTTTGTGCAGAGAATGAAAGCACAAACTCTATTCTTTTGCTCTCAATCATGTTGTAGACCCAGATAGAAACCAGGGGCCCCGGACAGGGAAGCAGATGCAGCCTGGAGACAGAGATGTGTGGCTGGGTGTTGTGGGGGAGGCAGGCAGGGCAGCTCGGCACACCCACAATGATGAGAGGCAAGCTTGCAGCTCAGTGTAGAATGAGACCAATGATACTGGGTGTACTGTAGCCTCCAGCCTACCTTAGCTGGGCACTGGGCACAGGGAGTCCTTGGGTGTGGTCATTCATTCAACAAAGATTAACCGAGGGCCTCCCTTCCTTGAACCAGTCCCTGGACCCGGCAGGTAGACAGTTGATGGCTCACATCAGTGGACTCCTAAAGTTTTGCACTGCCTACCTGATGGAGCATTCCGGAGCCGTCCCCCTCCTTCCTCCACCAATACAGTACAACCCAGGTCCAACTGGCCCAGAAGCTGCTCAGAAGTGGCTTCATATTATGGTTGAAGACACTAAGAGTTAAGGGCATCAGTGACTTTCCCTAGGACACAGATTAAGTGATGGAGCCAGGCGGGGAGCCCAGATGATCTCAGTTCAGTGCTTGCTCTCTCAAGACTATGCAGTTCATTTATGTTTGCAACATACTAGCTGAGATGTAGGGTTGGGTCCCTCTGCATTTCACCCTGGTATCTTATTGTCCTAGAGACTCACCTTCCCCAAGTAGGGACAGGCTATATCACAATGCTTTCAGGTCAGGTCTCTGAATATCCTTGTATACATTTTTATTCTTTAAAAATTGAAGTAGAAAGATCAGTACTCTGGACTAAAGGCAGGAATGTGGACTAAGTCGATGGGATGTGTTGCGTTGACAACTGGATTAGTGGTCAGTGTAAAAACTGACAACTGTGGTGTGATGGTGGAAGACACTGGGAAACTGTCATTTTACTTATTATTCCTGTTTTCTTTTTCTTTCTAGAAGAGATGGTTGATATCCCAGGCTACG
This sequence comes from Mirounga leonina, assembly GCF_011800145.1. Lineage (NCBI taxonomy): Eukaryota > Metazoa > Chordata > Mammalia > Carnivora > Phocidae > Mirounga > Mirounga leonina. The sequence continues at coordinate 73,375,282 of NW_023270305.1, forward strand.
TCTTCACCAGAGGAATGATCATAGCTGTTTTGATCTCAGTGGTAGCTGTGTTCCTAGTGATTATGGGCGTCATTTATAGAGTTGACTTGGCCCTATTTTATAGACATTTCATGGGAAAAGATGAAACATTAACAGGTAACGAATATCGTAATACTGGGATTTCTTATCTTATGGCTTCATTAAGAAACCACATAAAGAAACACTAATCTTCATTTCATATCATTTTGATTATATTGTTGTCTTAATGTGTGGTAGAGGTTTTCCATAGGAAAAATTGATTTGAACATTGTCTAGTATCATCTTTTCCTTTTTGTACTCGTATGTTGCCAAAAACTGTTTGCCAAACAATTATTGTTTTATATATGTATGTCATGTCTTCCTAAATGCCCTGTGAGATGCTTGTGCCCAGGGGCTATCGTTATTCACACACTATCTGGGCACCTTATATAATGTGCATATTCAATAAACTTCATTTAAATAGAATTGAATTGTATTATGATTCATTATTTTAACCTGACAAAGGAGGCAACCTGATGTATCTGCAAGAACCTTGAACTAGAAGCCAAGTGACCTGGGTTCTAGCTTCCTAGATCCGTGTTTTTCTCTATCTGGTGACTCTTTGTTTCCGTTTCTCTATTTTTAAAGGTAATTTGAAGAAGTCTTCAAGTTTCAAGACAATTACTGAATTGTGTCAACTATAGTTTAATAAAAAAAGATAATTCCTGAATTTAAAAAATCAGTCTAATCCATTGCACTTGCTTTGTGTGTGTGTGTGTGTAAGACACACAGTTCAAAATGCAAAAAGTCTAAGAGTAGAAAATCGCCCTGTCAGCCTGTCCCATGTCTGTGTTTCCCGCTTCGTCTGCCATTGATAGTATATCCAAACAAATATGAATGTAGGATCAAATCCCACACCTGTGTTAAAGACAAATCTGGGCAAATTATGTACACTGTTCTGAACTTTGCTTTGCTATGCTTTGGATGCACTTTGGTATCAGTTTATAAAGCCTCCTATTTGTTAGAATTGTACAGTGTTTTATGTCTGCAGATGTATCCCTGTTTGTTTGGTCACATTTTGGGTTATTCACAACCTCTTGTTATTACAGATATTATGTGACAGAGAGTTTTGTAGAGTCATCATTTCATTTGTGTGCAGGAAAAATTCCCCAAAGTGGAATTGCTAGCAATATTAAAGGGTAGATACAGTTGTTAATTGGATAGACATTGCCAATTTGCCCTCCCTACTACCATACTCCTACCACCTTCAAAGAATGGGGGTAACTTTTTTCCCACGGCCTTACCCACAACCTTTTGGCTATGTGCCAATCTGATAGGTAAAAAGTTATATCTCAGTGTAGTCTTCATTTGCATTTCACTTACTATGCAAGAGCGTAATTTTTCATTTGTTTAAGGCTCATTTGTATTTACTTTCTCAAAGTACTCATTCATATCCTTTGCCATTTTTCTATTGGGTTGTTGGCCTTTTTTTCTTGTTTATTTCTAGGAGCTATTTACATTTTAAGGAGGTTAGCCTATTGTCTATAATATGAAATGGAAATATTGTTCCCAGATTGTAATTTGTCTTTTGACTTTGCTTATAGTAGTGTGATATGTGGAAGATATTTTTTATTATTCTTAAAGTATACTTGACACAGTGTTATATTAGTTTCAGGTGTACATTTTTATCATTATGGAAGATTTTTTTTAATGTACTCAAGTTTATCCTTTTATGGTTTCTAGATTTGTGGTCACAAGTAGAAAGACCCTCCTGACCTCAAGTTATGAAAGAAGTCTCATGTTGTCCCTGTGAGATTTTTCTAGATTCATGGTTCACATTTACAGCTTTTAGTTAATAATATCAAATTAACAAAGCTAATTAATTCAGCTTTGAGTCTGTGTGTGTATGCAATTTTGGTGATGGGGAGAAATGCTACAACTGAGAGATCTATTTTTGGTACCTTTTGAACGGGTCTCTACTTGCATGGACCAGAACCTATCTCAAAATGGGCATTCACTAATATCTTTTTGATCTTCAACGAAGATTTTTTTTCCCCTTTCTGTTGTGTTTGACCCAAGTCACAGATAATTTTTTCAGTTCACGCTTCCCACTTCCCAGTGTGGCAGTGCATAGAAACATGTACAGACGGGCTCTACATCAGCTCTTTTTAAAGTATGACCCATGACTGATCGGTCGTGAAAAAGACAGAAATAGAGACATAAGTACAAAAACTAAAATTTCATAGCAATTTGATATTGCTGCAATATCCAAGAATGTTTTCACATTTTTTGAAGGATTGGAAATGAAAGAAAGCAATCAACCCAAACCAGTCAAATTAAATGAAAACATGATCATTTGCCTAACACAGTTTGAGAAGCGCGAGCCTGACCTCTTAAAGTCCCAAATATACATTCACATGAGGGTTTCGTTTATACAGAACCCCAAATAATTATTATTAGCTTCCAAATACCCTATCTTAAACACTTCACTTTGTCAGTTATCAAAGCCAGCAAGCCATTCAATTACCTGGGTTTAAAAGAAATTGTAATATAAATTACACGATTTGCTAAACCAAGAAGAGAATTGCTTGAAATTAGGTATTTGAAAGCCATCGATAGTTGAAAAAACATTTTTTCATTTTTCTTGGGTAAGTGTAAAGCTGTATTACTTGTATATCACCATATAAACTTGACTGAATTGTTTTCCTGGTTTATTGCAATAGTAACATCATGATTACAAAAAAAAGGTACCTTTTAAAAAAGTGTATTTATTTATTTCTTACATCTTGGTGCCTGTTCTAATCACCGACATAATGATTACAAGTGCAAGCTGTAGCTCTTACACTATTAAATAGCTCTATTTCACAGCAATCTAACAGAATTACTCGGGGCACCCATTTACTGAGTAAACTAGGCACTGGTTCTGTTTTTACCAACTTTTCCTACCTTCGATATGCATGTTAATTCTGCAGGTTTTACCAAAATGTCCTTGCTTTTATATGCATGCAATTCTGCAAAGCAGTTGCTTTCCATCAACAATAGGTTCGGACTTGAACTGCTGAACCTGAATGCTCTAAGTAGAATTGAAGAAGCTTTGCCAGGAACAAAAAGAGTTGTTTTGTGAGCCTGGATGCCACTGAAGATACTAAGCTGAATTGTTGAGCATAGGTGATGTGCATCCCAAAGAACATGGACCTAGAATGGTTTTGTCCTATTAGATTTTAATAAAGGATCCAATTAAATTTAGTTTTCAACTCAGTAGCAAATTCATAATCCCAATACTATATGCAAGCATAAATCCACCCCCTGTACTGTCCAACCAATTTTCATGGGACAGGGATAGACCATTCCCCGCCCACTTCCCCTTCTTCCTCTACCAGTCCCAGTTAGCATCAATTGTATTATTTAGGACCTGACTCAAAATTTCCTTTTCTCAGAAAGCATGTGCCCTAGAGATCACTCTTAAGGCTCTGACCAAGCTGATTCTGTTTGTTTTACTTTTTTTATTACACTGTCTCTCTTCTGCTAATGTGTTATTTGTAAACGTTTTCAAGTTGTTGCATTTGCCTGCTTTCTCTTCTCAGATAGGTTGGATGAAGATAGAAGAGGGTGGTGTATATAATTTTGTAGTTACCCAGTTAGTACAGCGGTCTTTGTTCTTTAGGTAACTCTTTCGTCTTGACTTTGTCCCGTTAGCCTCCTGAACACTGCTTCATTATCAGGAATTAAATAGGAGCAGATGTTATTATCGATGAAAACCTTTCAACAGACAGGAAGTTTTCATATTGGCATCTAGGAACATATAATATTTTTATTTTTTAAATTTATTTATTTGACAGAGAGATAGCACAAGTAGGCAGAGCGGCAGGCAGAGGGAAAGGGAGAAGCAGGCTCCCCGCTGAGCAGGGAGCCCGATATGGGGCTCGATCCCAGGACCCTGGGATCATGACCTGAGCCGAAGGCAGACGCTTAGCGACTGAGCCACCCAGGTGCCCCAGGAACATATAATATTTTTAAATATCACAGCATGTGTTACAATAGCATAGTGCTTAAATCACTTCTATTGTTTCTTCCCCCTTGCCAGTGTAAACGTTCAGCTTTGTTTCTGCCTTTGCCTTTCAATGGGTCATTTTGAGGGTAGATATTTTAGGATGCTGGTAGGATTAGCTGATACAAGAAAGCCAAGGTGAGATTTGCTTTCCACTCCTGGAACAAGGACATAGTTGGGCTCCGTGGCTTTTTATTGCCTTTAAATTCCTTTAGTTTCTGGATTTATATCTTGTATTTCTCTCCACCCCTCTATGGTGTCAAACAGTGAGAGTCTTAACATACATGCTTAAAAAACAATTTGCTAATTGGTTGCTTGATTAGCATTTGAGGTTTGTGGAGGCTATTTTTTGTTTGTCTTTAATAATAATTGAATTTATTTCTTGTTTTTGACAACTTAAAAAATCAGAGATAAAGAATAATACCTAAAAAGAATCATAGAACCAAAAAATATTTGACGGACCTTGCGAGTTACCTAGTTTAAACATCCTTGTTCTATTTTTTAATTGGTTTTCTGGCAAAAATATTTTCTGTATTCTTTTTTTGAATGACTTCATTGAGCTCTAATCAATATACAAGCAACTGCACATATTTAATGGGTACAATTTGGTGAGTTTGGGTGGGAGGATGCTCTACTTAATTTTTTCCTTTACAATGGTTCCACTCCCATTTTTTGTGACTTTCACTCAAATTTGTACTTAAACTTTTATTTGCACTGTACTTAAAAGAGTAAACCTTATTTCCCTAGATGGAAAAATATATGATGCTTTTGTGTCTTACCTGAAAGAATGTGGACCCGAGAATGGAGAGGAACACACCTTTGCTGTGGAGATTTTGCCTGGGGTGTTGGAGAAACACTTTGGGTATAAATTATGCATATTTGAAAGGGATGTCGTGCCTGGAGGAGGTAAGAAATTTCTATCTGGAATACCAGATAGAAAACTAGTAGAAAGATTTTCTTTTTAAAAGCTGAATAGTGTAGCCTTGCAAAAGGCAATCCTGTTTTGCTTAAAAACAAACAAATGAACATGATCCTCCAAACCAGAAATAACCAGCTAAATCAATATAATCAATAGTGAGAAAACAAGGCAACTACACTGCTTCTGAGAGTGGCCTCCTTGGGGCCCAGACTCTTCATTGCCCTTCCTAGTTCTCTGAACCTTTGGGGAGAGGGCATTCCACTTTTAGAACCAGACCCAGAATCCGCATTGTCCTGAGACATTTATTTAGAAATGCCCCGCAGTAAGAACACCCTTCTTGGTAATATTTTGTGCAGCAGGATTGGTTCCTAATTTAATACGTGGTCCTCTGGACTATAAACACAGTTCACTCTTACCGGAAAATACTTGTTCTTTATTGGGTTGACACTGGTGTGAAAATTACAGTAGAGGATAGGAGAGTCGGAAAAGGATAAATAAAGGGAGATTGGTGATTTGTGTCGGATTTTAGTGATGCAATTCAGTTTTTTATTAGTATCTGAATACAAATGACCATAAAACATATATTGAAGCAAATTCCAGTTCAAAGCCAAGAAATTTAGTAACACGCCCATATTTTCTCTGAAATTTTCCAGCACAAGTATTTGAAATCTGGTGTCAGAATAATCTGGGTGCTGATGCATTACCAAGGATGCAATATAAGTGTTTCTACTGCCACCATCATTCCCTCAGCCAACATATACTGAGTGCCATCCTCGGGCCGAATTCTGAGCTGGGCACTGAAGACATAGCAGTAAATAAGGAATAGCTGTGTTTTCTCCCCCTCCTAGATTATAAATGAGAAAGGGAAAATACGACCAGCTAGAAGGAGAAAATAATACTACTTTTTCATAAACAAATAATAATTAATAAAATAGATTTCTTCTTAGTTCTCAAATGAAAAGAAAGACTGTTTGTATATGTAATTGTAAATAGCTGGGATCAAACCTCTACTGGAGAAGGGGTAGAGGTCTAGACCAGAAATTGCCAACCCATGGGTCAATTCCAGGCTATCAGCCTTGTTGAAACAGCGATGCGCTGTTTAGTTTGTGTATTGTCTGCATTTGCCTTTGAGCTAAATAGCCGAGATGGGTAACACAACGCCGGAAATCGTCACTCTCTGGCCCTTTACAGAAAGTTTGTCAACTTCTGGTCTGGAATCATGCTGGGATATATACATTTTTATCTTTAAAGTCGGATTTCAGCGTGCTCCTCCCTGCCTACGGAGAGGCAAGATAGCATCACGGGACTCTGGAAGCAGACCGCTTAGGTCCTGATTCTGATGCTGCCATTTACTGGCTGTGTGACTCTGGGCGAGTTACTTAACCACTCTGTACTTCGGCTTCCTCGTCTGTAAAATGTTGGTGATAACGATACTTTCTTCATAGAGTCATTGTGATGCTTTAATGAGTTGATATACATAAAACATCTAGAAGAAGGTTTGGCACAGAGTAAGGGCCAAGTGTTCATTATTGCTGTCACTTAGATGATTGTTTTTAACAGGTGTATAAAGTTGAGAATAAGTGGTTTGTCTTGAGAAAAATTATTAGTGAAGTAGAGTTAAGTAATACAAAAGTAGACCTTCATCTCCTGTCTTCCCTCTTTAATTTTTAATTAGTTCTCTTTAATTATTATGCCACATCTTGCATTTTTAGCTGTTGTTGATGAAATCCACTCACTGATAGAAAAAAGTCGAAGACTGATCATCGTCCTAAGTAAAAGCTACATGTCTAATGAAGTCAGGTACGAACTTGAAAGTGGACTCCATGAAGCGCTGGTAGAAAGGAAAATTAAAATCATCTTAATTGAATTTACACCTGTCAGTGACTTCACATTCTTCCCCCAATCACTACAGCTTTTGAAATCTCACAGAGTTCTGAAATGGAATGCTGATAAACCTCTGTCGTATAACTCAAGGTTCTGGAAAAATCTTCTTTATCTGATGCCTGCAAAAATGGTCAAGCCATGCGGAGCTGAATCTGAAGTCTTACCTGTTCTTTCACAGTCCTGACCTTTAGGAAAGCTGAACATAAGAAAGAACTCTTGGCACTATGGGCCTGGAGTGGATGAGCCTGTTTTTAACAAAGGGCACTATTAAAAATATTTACCTCTCTGAAAATCCTACTTACAGCTTGAAGATGACAGTCGTCATTATGTTGCCAGGGATAAGACTGAACACTGAGCCGTGGTCATGTGCTCCCAGAGGAACCTGGGATTCCAAAGAACTGCATCTCCTGTTTCTCCCTCCTCAATAACTGGCTACAGGTGCTCATTCTCAATCCATGTTCAGCAACTGTGAGGCTGATATGCCTTATAAAAAGGGCACATCTTTACATTTTTAATGCTAATGATTGAATTAAAGGATTGTAAGTTCATGAAGTGGCATTTTCTATGATCCAGTAGGTGACATAATAGCAGGAACGGTGTCTTCACTCTCCCACAGTGCAGCCTACCTCTAAGCACCGTGGATAGTGCCTGGGATGTGGTGGAGAGCTGGTGGGGCTGTGTGCATCGGGGACCGAGGTGTGACAGGACCTCAGCCTCAGGACACGTTTAATGTGTCCGGCCACAGCTGCAGACCCACAGTTATCAGGACCCCCCCTAAAGCACTGCACAGGGCTTGCTTAATTGGGCCTATTTGGAGGGAACTTCCCCAAACTGTTTTATCTTTCATGAGAGGCACACATTTGAATTAAGATAATTCTCTGGGTTTTTCAAAAATGGTCTAAAACATTTGTTGATTTAACAGGAATGTTTATGGATAGGACAGGTGCCAGATCATATCATCCATATTAGCCCTTAGTCACTATTATCCATTAGCCACAGCAAAATATGATCGTTACTGGCTTGATTTGTAAAAAAAAAAAAAAAATGACGTATTTAAAATGCCTTCAAGGTGGAGGCAGCATGGCATGGTGTTTGAGCATGAGCCATACAGTCAAGACACTTGAGTTCGAATCCTGGGCTTGCTACTTACTTCGGTGACCCCTGGAGCCTTTTGAACCAATCTGCGCCTCCATTTCCTCATCTATAAATTTAGAATTTATAGTAATTGTACCTACTTCACAGGGGAACTAAATGAATAAATATAAATAAAGTACTTAGAACGGTTCTTGGCACAGACTTAATAGTATATGTGTGACTATTACTCCTTTACTATTAATTGTTACTATTAATTGTTAGATGAGTTATTTAGCAGTGAACTAAAATGGAAGGCAGAGAGCAGGAAAAGGAGAGAGACCTGGAAGGAAGGCAGTTTTGACTTGAGGACATTTGTATATAGGGAAAAGCATATGGGAGAAGCATATCAATAGCACAAAAGGTATTTCTCCATTAGACATGTGAAACTTTTGGCGTTGGAAGACATGTGTCTCTCACTCTAAGGTGAGCTCAGCACTGTAGGCTTTCTTGCTGGCCTCGGCAGTCATGGCTGTCCATGGAAATCACTGAGTGACTGACAAATATCCGCCTTACACAGAAAGAAAGAGTTGGGTTAAATCTGGAAGCCTCGTTAGAATATATGGGGTGCAAGGCGAATGTTCCAGAAAGGTTTAAAGCAGAGACTGTTAAAAACAGCTGTAGTAGATATTGCTGAAAATTAAAAAATTGAGATTTTATTAGATCTTTGGTCTGAGAAAGTGATTTACTTTTGTAGAGCTTAAAATTTTGTGTGCTAGTTGGGTGGCTTAAAGAGTAAAAGAATTTATTACTAAATTAATGTTTTATGCGTGAAAATATATGGTCTAGAGAAATTGCATTGCTATCATCAGAGTCTCTAATACATAGACGGATTTTGCTTTTCTCTCTTATTGTGTGTGCTGTAAAATACATTAAGTGTATTTTGCATTAAGTATGTTAAATACATATGTTAAATGTATGCCTTACAAGATACGAATAAACCACTGGTCTAGTGCTCTTAATTTGAAATGCCTCTTGATGCTTTTTCACTTACATGAAGATTCTACTTTCTCATTCTCAACATAGATTCCCACCTGTTTCAATAAGATACGGGTCATTCAAAGTGGACTTCTACATCCATCTTCTTCTGCTTTTTTTAATGTCACATTACTTTGTACCTACCTTCTTTGTTGTACCTTCCATCCAGCAGCAAAAGGAGAATTCCCTTCTACAAAGCCACAAAGCCACTCAGTACACAGCCCAAGTATTAGCTCTTCACATGCCAGTTAATTCATGTGCATATTTTTAAGTTTGAGTGCAAACAGTTCCAACTAGGACCAGTAAATAATTATTATTGATAGAATAACGGCATTCTCTTCTGTGGATTCAGGTGTCCTTAAACTGTGGGGGCCATTTCAGAGAATCCGTGAACAGCCAGCTCTCTAAGATGTATAAATACTCCATGTATGTCTATTATGTACTGGAAACATTTATTAAAATAAAGTTATATTCTCTTAGAGCAAAGAGAGAGCTTATTAGCCACATAGCCCAAACCCAGGAGCCTGAAATGTGCTAAGTCCAGGGGCTTGGCCCAGGTCACACAACTAGCTGGCATGATAGCTGGGGGCAGAGAGGTGTGTCGTCTCTTCTCTTTGGAGTTGCCTGTTGGACGGCAAGTCTTGAGATTAGTTTCTGGAGGGTGCAGGCACTTTCCTGGGTCGGGCACCTTATACTAGGGGGGTCTAGGGCAGAGCCTGCAAAGAGGAAGCATGGCTATTTAGGACTAGCTCAGAGGAGGACAAAAGAGTTTGAAGGATCTTCAGCCTTTCTTCTCGGCTACTAGGGTAAGGATAGAGGGGGGTGGAAATAGCACTCAAATCCTGCCCAGGATGAAAGTATCCACTGGGGCATCTGCCAAGATACAGGGAGTTAGACCTCTGACGGGTACTAGGAGCTCCCACTATGTTGATGCTGATGGTTGACCAGGATGGTCAGCGAGGCGTAGGGAGGCCAGGACAGTCAGCGAGGTGCAGCGAGGAGGAGCTTCCCTGCAGCTATCAACATACTTGTCTAAAGCAGGGACAATGGCAAAACCAGTGCCCAAGGCCAAGTCGAATCATAGCTTTAAATTCAAGGAGGAAATAACTGAAGTGCAGCTCTGAGGGAGGAGACCCAGCGTCTGAGGGAAGCCATCTTTCTGAGCAGAAGCTACTCTGAGAGGTGGGCTCAGGAGTAATGGAGGGCTCTTCAAAGAGTGAGCAAGCCATAGATCTAACAGGAAACGGTGTAGTGTGTGTGCTGTGGGCAGGGCACACGGTCCTTTCTGCATGCTCCACTGGTAATGACCACAGTCCAGGCTGGGGGCTCCAAGACCAATGTCTCTATTTCTGGGTGAGGCTTGTGACGACCAGATTTTATCTCTTTACAGCCTATCTTGCGGTTGCTTATACACACTCAGGGAATGTGATTTATGTTATACCCATTTATACATCAAGATATACAACTTGATGTGCGTGCTTAATAATTAATGGTGAACATGCTAAGAATAGACTTCTAGATTGTGTTTTGGGAGTCCTAGGGCTTTTTTTGTTTTTTTGTTTTTTGTTTTTTGTTTTTATTTTATTATGTTATGTTAATCACCATACATTACATCATTAGTTTTTGATGTAGTGTTTCCTCATGGTGCCTTAGGGACCATCCTGGGCAGTGGGGTGGAGTGCGGGGGAACATGGGAACTGGGTCTAGTCTTCTCCCCACTGCCCATTCCTTCCAGATACCTCAACTAGAACAACACTGCTTTTACCCATTTTTATGTTGAGGTTCCACATACTCATTTTATTTATTTTTTAAAAGATTTTATTTATTTATGTGACAGAAAGAGACAGTGAGAGAGGGAACACAAGCAGGGGGAGTGGGAGAGGGTTAGTGCCGAGCAGGGATCCCGATGCAGGACTCGATCCCTGGACCCTGGCATCATCATGACCTGAGCCGAAGGCAGACGCTTAACGACTGAGGCACCCAGGCACCCCAACATAGTCATTTTATTTAACAAAATAAAATACCTCCAAATAGATCATGGTTTAGATGTAATGAACATAATCCTCTGTACTAGTTTAAACAGAAACAGTTCTAGAATTGTCAGAGAGGGAAAGAAACAGACCCTAGACTAATCTTCCAAGAATATCTTCTGAAGTCACACAAAAAACTGGGCTGTCAAAGGTGCTGATCCTCCACAGACAGGAAGAAATCTGCTGAATCAGGAAGCTCCTGATGTAGCTGCCAGATCCTGAACTAGTTGGGAGTCAAAGTTGAGGGAAAGCCCCATACTGTGGAATTGTCCAGGGCTGAAAAAGCCAATTGCTTCTGGGTACCTGGGCCCACCAGGACCAAGAATTATTAATTTGCTTTATCCCACAAGAAACCTAGTAGCCTCGGAATAATTTGTAATACTAACACAGCCATCTATATTTTGCTTATTAAAAAAAATTCAAGATTTTTTTGGGGGGGGTACTATTTTAGACCTTGAGAATATCCCATTAGAATATAATAAGTCAAGCTCTCGTGTTCTGGAGTCATTTGAAATTATTCTTCTTGATGTAGTTTTGTCAACTCAATAAATAGTTCAATTTCTTTGATTTTTAGGGATTGCTTCTTAAAATTTTGCTTTGTTTTATAATAATGCAAGAGAGTTAACAGCCTTCTAGTGCAAATTTATAAAATAAGGTATATGCAGAAAAATCCAGCTTCTATTCCTCTCCCTGCTACTTGTTTGCTCCTTCCCATATAAGCAAACCTTTCTAGAAATGATGTCACTATATCCTTCTATTTTTAATATAAATGAAGATACATACATATTTAAATCCCCTCACTTCTTACAGATAAATGGTAGCATATTATATACAATTTTCCACCTTGTTTTCCCATTTCATAACATATTCCAGAAATCATGGCCTAATTGCATTTGGTGCTATTTCTCATTCTTTCTTAGAGATACATGACACACCATTTGTGTGGCTGTACCACAGTTTATTCAACCAGTCTTAAATATTTCCCGTCTTTTGCAATCTTAGATTATGTTGTAAAGAATAGTCTTATGCACACATCTTCTCATATTTTTGCTAGAATATTTTGGGGATGGATTGCTAGAAGTAGGATCTCTGCATCAGAGGATAATGCATATGGACTTTGGCTTAATATTGCCTTTTCATATGGATTGTCCTTTTGAACTCCCATTAGCAATGTAAGGAGTACTTACCTTAGTTTTTGCCAATTTTTCTGCAAAGATAATGATCTTTTTCATCTCTGTTGTTGGAAGATCTTTACATATAAGCTATTAAGACACTGCAATGTAAGTTGCAAATATTTTGTGTTCCCAATCTATTACTTATATTTCTACTTTGCTATTGGTATTTACCCATTTCCTAATTATAGAGGAATTTACCCATTCTTCCAATATTTGTATATATTCACTTTTTAAAATTTAAATCTTCAGTTCATTTGGAATTTATTCTGGTGTGCAGTGCAAGGAATGGATCCAATGAAACATTTTCTACATGGCAATCCAGCTAGCACAACATTACTTTTTAAAAATATCATCTTTTACCCACTGATGTAACTTCCATTAAATTTTCATATCCCATCAGATCTATTCCTAGACTATCTAGTCTTTTCTATTGGTCAACTTTCTATTCATGAGATAATTCCACACTGTTTTAATTATAGAGATTTAAAAATGTATTTTAATATCTTGTAGTGGCTATGTCCCTTGCTGCACCCCAAAGCTCCTATTTTTCAGTGATTTTCTGATATTTCTCACATGTTTTTGTTTTCCTAATGAATTTTGCAAATAGCATGCTTAACTCCAAAGAAAAACCTGATGGCATTTATTGGATTCACAGTAAAATTTTTAAGTTAACATAGGGAGGATTGATTTTTTTTTTTTTTTTTGAGGTTTTGTCTACCTAACCAAGAACATAGAATGTCTTTCTCTTTGTTTGAATCTGTATTTGATTCTTTCTGGAGAGTATGATAGTTTTTCTCTTAAAGATTTTGGATATTTCATGTTAAGTTCATGCTATTTTGCTATTAAAATGGTATCTTTCTTACATCTTCTAAATTGTTTTTGTTTTTATCATCTACTACACTTTATTAAGTTCTTAGTGCATGTAGTGATTATTTAATTGATTCTTTGTTTTTTTCTCTCTATATAATCATATCATCTGCAAAAAGAGATGGGCAATTAGACATAATTAATTAGAGATAAGCAATTAAAAGCATTGGAATTGGAGGGGAATTCCAATGCCTCTAATTGCTTTTTCTTGTTTAATTGCATTGGCAATTTACCCCCAAGTGAAATAGAATTCATTCATCCAATGGTAATATATGTTTCAGTTATTTATTGCTGTCTAACAAACTGTACTAAAACTTAGTTGCTTAAACATAAGATTTTATTATTATTTCTCACAATGCTGCAATCTGGTTGGGCTCAGCTGGACTGTTTTATCGCTCCATGTGGTGTCTGCTGGGACTGGAACATTCTGGATGTTCTTCGCTCACATATCTGAAGCTGGGATGGTTGGAGCAACCGGAGTCTGCCCAGACTTCTTTCTCTTTCTCTGTCTCTCCCTCCCTCCTTCCTTATGTTTTTACAACCTGGCTAGCTTGGGCTTCCTTACTGCAAATGATTTTAAGATATTTGGAATTCTTGTATTGTGCCTGGCTTCCAAAAGAGTGGAAGTAGAAGCTGAAGATCTTTCAAAGACTGGGTTCAGAGCTGGCACACTGTCACTTCCACTGCATTCTATTGGTCCAAGCAAGTCACAAAGTCAACGCAGATTCAAGGACAGGGAAAATAGACTCTACTTCTGGACATGTAAAGCAAAATGGACATGACGAGGCAGAGGAATTGATGGCAGCCATTTTGGGAGACTATCCTTGCAATGCCTGTACCAGGATATCCCATCTCTGGCAAACTTATTCAAACCCTATGAAATAATGTGTTCAAATTCATTACCAAGGTCTGCATTAGGATCTCTGAAACTTCAGAAGCACTGCTTCCACACTCTAATTCACTCGAATCCAGTTTAACAGTTATTGAATACCTATCATAAACAACACCTTATGCTTAAACTTCTCCTTCCATCCTACCCATGTCTCTCCCCAGCTCCCAGGTCTGCTGACTTTCTTCTTGTCACTGTGCAGCTCCCACAGGCCACTGTGAGCCTGGAACTTTTCACGCCTGGAATATCCTTTTAGCTGCTTCCTATGACCTCTCTTGGAATAGGTCTGAAAAAAGCAGTCACATCCTCTTGGAATCCCAGGCAGATTTATGATCAGTGGCTGATACCTTTGGGGGTTTATTTCTGGCTGTAATGGCTAATTCCTTCTTCTACCGTTCTACCCTCACCTCAGGTAAACACTTATTTTGCCTTCATCTCAAAGTGTAAGACTTAGTCTTCACCTGTGTTTTATGTTCTCCTCTAGTTATGTGTAGAGAAAGTCGTGGAGCTCTGACGTGCTCAGATGAATCAGCCCTATCCTTGCCAGAATATAAGACTCTTGAGGGAAGGTGATATCAAGGCTTAACAGTATGCTTTCTGGGCCAGCGCTCTTTTGGACTAGTGTGGTCTCAAGATCCTTATTAAGTGATTTCAGTTGTTCTATCAAAGGGACAGTGGTGCTCTTAATTATATGTTATATTTTGAAGCTTTCTCTATTAATAAATAGGTACCCCAAAACCTTGGTGAATTTAGACTTTAAACTTATTTCCCTCTTTGTCAATAAATTATTGCTTTATATAAACTGTGGGAGAGAGATTTTTTCCTCTTCCAGAATTAAAGTTAGTCATCAGAAAGGCTTAAGCTTATATCTTAAGGGTTGCACTTTCAGAGGTTAGTTTGACAAGACAAAAAAGAAAAAAAAAACAAAGTTGAGAAATTGAGTGCTAATATTCTTTACAGGAAATTCCTGTAAAGGAAACAGGCTTACTCATTCTTTCAACTAAACCTAACCACAAACCTTATCTAGTTGAGGTGGTTGGTCAGAGAAGAGTTTTAGATGCTTCATCTTCAGGACATTTCCTTCTACTGATAACAGGTAGTTATTTGATTTTTCTCTGTATGCCAAAGATTTGGCAAAGACAATGGTCATTTGCAAAATAACAAATGTTTTCTTCTTTTCTCCAGATATAACTCATCATTTCCAAACATGTGTGAGTTAAATAGCTGTTGTGTCTTCTCCAGGTATTTCTCTGGCTAGGAAGAGATATATAGTAGAACTCTGAAAATCGGTATTTTCACATGTTCTTCAGATACAAAAGCTGGCAGTTACTGAAATAAGGACTCAAAGTTCCTTCCTCTTTTTTTTTTTATGTCTTAAGAACAGGAAATAAATATAAGAATTATTTTTGCTAGATTTCCTAACCAGAAAATATAAGTTGAGAAAAGAGCTTAAATAATTTTCAAAGTGAATTTAGAAATTCCTGTTCATGAAATTTTTTAAAGCTTTTTTTAAAGATTTTTTTAAAAGAATTTATTTAATTACTTGATAGAGAGAGAGCACAAGCAGGGAGAGCGGCAGGCAGAGGGAGATGGAGAAGCAGGCTCCCCACTGAGCAGGGATCTTGATGTGGGGCTCGATCCCAGGACCCTGGGATCATGACCTGAGCCGAAGGCAGACGTTTAACCAACTGAGCCACCCAGGCGCCCCTCATGAAATTTTTTAATAACAGATGTGCTATCTAAGAAAATTTATATCTCCCTAGCTATACAGTCTTCACTTTATAAAAACATGATAGTTATCAAAAAACTGGCGTATAGTGATTTGAGCATTTTGTGGGTATTGGCTAAGAGTAGAGAGACTCTAGATGTTTGCCAAATTCTAATGTTCATCTTGATGTGACCATAAGATCAAGTGATTGACAGCAGTCACTACACACTGGATTTTCTGTAATTCTCAGATAATAGGGTATAAAGCTAACATGGATCATGTGAAAATCATAACAATATTAGTTGAATTAAACAGTCACTATTACAGTAGACCAAATCTCTATATGCACCTGTGTTCTCTGTGTAATCACTGCTGATCTTGTGGGCAATTATAAAGTAGTTTTTTTTTTTAAGATTTTATTTATTTAGTTGAGAGAGAGAGAGAGAGCATGAGCGGGGCGGTGGGAGGGGTAGAGGGAGAAGCAGACCTCCCCAGTGAGCAGGAAGCCCAACTCTGGGCCCAATCCCAGCACGCAGAATCATGACCTGAGCTGAAGGTAGATGCTTAACCGACTGAGTCACCCAGGTGTCCCTAAAGCAGTTTGTCTTTGACAGTAAGATTTCCATTCCTAAAGCTCCGTTGACACCTGCCTTCTCCAGCATTTTCCTCTCTTTTGCCTTATACCATCAAAACCTTGGTCAGCAAAAATTTTAGTTCACTCTTAACCAAAGATAGTTGAAGGTCTAGCTTTGACCAGTGGAGGCAGGGAATCATCAACCTCTGACAAAAGAATTGTGGCTCTCAAAAAGCAGGTATGAAAATGTTTTGAAGAGACCCTCCAAGTACTTGAAGTTGCCCTGTTGGGCTCTCATCTCCTTCTGTGAGGGGGTAAGATGTGGTGATGAGAAAATCAGAGGTTGGAGGCCCTCTACATCTGGACATGAATTCTTTTTATACTTACCAGGTGTGTGATTATCATTAATAGTGGGGTCCACTATTTCAAGCAATGTGAGCTTTGGTTGTCCATTAGTACAATAAGAAAGATAATCATCTTCCCACGTGTGACCAGAAAATAAATGAGAGCAGTGCACTATGTTCAGTGACACCTGTCCATGGTTTTAACTCCCCTCAACAGAGACTCTACAGACTGTTTTGGATTAAGTTGCCCTTGCTCAATAAACCATATACTCTGCATCTTGTGTGATTCCTTATGATTCTGAAAGCGTTTTGGTAATGGTAGAATGTGAGTTATCACCTAGACGTTAAATAGTCCTAAAAAGGTAGATGTTGACAAACAAGTCACACAGTGTGTTATCCCACTTAAATGGGGTTTCCAGAATAGGCTTGTCCTTGTGTTGTTCAGTTGCCAACAGTACTGACAACAGCTGTTATAACTCAGCATGGACCCACCTCTCCAGGGTCTATTCTTGTCCCTGAATGGGGCTTCCCAAGGATGTGATTGCCCTGACGCTTGTTTATGATGTAGATGCCAATATTCTCCTCAGGAATCTGATTTAATATGATTTGGAGAGCCCAGAATTCTGCATTTTTAATCAGTGTTCCAGGTCACTACTGTAATCAAGAAAATTTGAGAAACGATGTCCCAGAGACAGAGCTATAGTCTGGAAACAGCTCCAGGCAGTCTGAGGTCATAAGCCAGCAGATGAGTACATCATGGAGAGAGCTTCTGGTGGCTCAAGGTTGGGTTGGAAATTCCTGAGGTTTGGAGGCTGCTGGATATGGTAACCAATTAGCTATAGGCTTCGACATTCAAACATGGAATCACTAAATGTTAGAGCTGAGATGATCTTAGCAATCATGTTCTCACGGTTCCCAAGCCAAGGAGCTTTAAAAAAAAATACACATTTCCTAGTTTAAACCCCAGAACTTCAGATTCCCTAGCTCTGAGGTAGGGAATTCATTTTGCAGATGAGAATTATTTGCCCAAATAATTCATTTTGCAGATAAGAAAACTGAAGTACAGAGAGAGGTTAAGTGTCTTAACTGGAGTCACACAACAAATTAATGGTCAAATCTAGATTGATATGCATTTGTCCTGACTCCTACTGAAGTGTTTTGCATTTATCTGGACAACAGAACTGATTGTGACTCATACATAAAGCTTTGTCCTGGGATTTGGAGCTAAGATTTCTGAAACAAGATCCCTGCTCTTGAGCTCCCAGTCTAGTGGGAGAACACAGCATACAAGATAACAATGATATTGCGGTGTGGGTAAACTATGAACAAGGAGTTAACTGAGGCCCTCTTGTTAGCCTGGTACTATTCCTGGAGAGAGCATGCAGGCTGGAAAAGACAGACCTAGCTCCTACTGGCATGGAATTTCAATTCTTGTAGGGGCATAAGTTTTTTTTTTTTAAGATTTTTATTTATTTGTCAGAGAGAGAGAGCACAAGCAGGGGGAGCAGCAGAGGGAGAGGGAGAAGCAGGCTCCTCACTGAGCAAGGAGCCTGATGTGGGACTCGATCCCAGGACCCTAGGATCATGACCTGAGCCGAAGGCAGATGCTTAACGACTGAGCCACCCAGGCGTCCCGGGGCATAAGTTTTTAAAACAACATATTTTGAGACCATAATGTGAGCTAAGACACAGTCATATAAGATGAGTAACAAGATGGTTGCTGGCTGGTGCAGTAGTGAGGAGGGAGGGATGGGCTTCATTATATCAATGGCCAGACAAGGTCTCTCTGGAGAAGAAATGCAACACAAGACACAAGAGAGCCAAATCAAAGCCCACAGTGTTTTGCAAATGGTGGCTGGAATGGATTTTTTTAAAGATTTATTTCTTTATTTTAGAGACAGGGAGACAGAGAGAGTGAGAGAGTGTGCATGAGTGGGCAGGGGGACGGGCAGAGGAAGAGGGAGAGACAGAATCCTCAGACTCCCCACTGAGCATGGAGTCCAACATGGGACTCGATCCCAGGACCCTGAGATAATAACCTGAGCTGAAGGCAGATGCTTAACCTACTGAGCCACCCAGGGGCCCCCTAGGAATGGGTTCTTTATCTCATGTGCGGTGCAGCTGATAAAGTCTGCAGCATGGAAATGGCATGCTCAGGTTTGCTTTTTAGGAAGATGCTTCTAGAGGTTGGAGATGGGGAGATTATTCTTTGAGGGAAAGGAAAGAAAGGTGAAGGGGAGACCACATCTCAAAAGGCAGTTGCTGATCCTGTCTTGTTCCTCGACCATAGTCCTTGTAAGAAGAGCCACCCGTTGTCACCAATGGGGATAAACAGTGCAGTGACTCTAGTCCCCGTGCCTGGCTCTCTTCAAGGTGCTCCACCATCTCATGAAGCCTCTCCTCCCCTGAGCGTGCTCTCCTCTCAACAGGTCAACCACCAGTACTCTGGTCCCCACCTGGGTAAACTGGTCTGGATAGACCTTCCCACCCTGCATGGCTCTGCAGCCTCCTGTCCAAGCCTGATCTCTCCATGGTTTTAGGGATTCTACCTCTTCCTACTTCCTCACTCTCACTTGTACTTGACCTGCCAACCTGCTCACTCATTCCCCTCACAGCTGAATGGTGTCTAAGCTCTGCCTTTGTCAACAAATGCTCAAACTCTGGCTTCCCTGCACGGTGTAGCCTGTGGACTACAGGGCTTGTCCCCACCCCTCACATTCCTTCCGTTACTTCCTTTTCTTGTGCTGCTCCCTGTCAGCTAACCCCCGGCCCCCCGCACAAGCTGATCTGATCTATTGGAGCCAAACCTAGAGGACACTTCTCAGTCCTTTTCATGCCAACTCTATAGCTTCTGATGCTGACATCCCATTTTTGCCTCCAGACTTTCTCTGTGCTTAGTATCAGGATGGTCTCCGTGTTCTGTTTCTTTTCTTCCTTTTGGGTTTATTCTTTTTCATTTCAGCCTTGGCCCTGACCCAACCTCTCTGGGCTGGTATTCTTCAAGGAAATCTGTCTGCCCTCTCCTTGCAGCTTACAGATGCTCCTAGCTTGAACTCTTCTCCATGCCGTTGACCCCCAGAAGCCTTTCTGAGTCACCCGGCTGCCTTTGTAGTGCTCCAACTGGGGCCCCAAAGACACCTCAAGTTCAATGTTTCTGTTAGAGAAACATTACTTGGGGTGCCTGGTTGGCTCAGTCGTTAAGCATCTGCCTTCAGCTCAGGTAATGATCCCAGGGTCCTGGGATCGAGCCCCGAGTCAGGCTCCCTGCTCAGCAGGGAGCCTACTTCTCCCTCTGCTTGCCACCCCCCTGCTTGTGCTCTCTCTCTCTCTGGCAAATAAATAAATAGAATCTTTTAAAACATTTTTTTAAATTAAGAGAAACATTATTTATTAATAAAAAATTATAGATACTAAAATTTCTCCTTCCTGCATCTGAAGATGTTAGAGATATGGGGTGTGTGTGTGTGTGTGTGTGTGTGTGTGTGTGTGTGTGTTGGAAACTGGTCGGAAATGAAGAATTTTATAAGATGAGGAAACCCCAGTATGTATTTATGAGAAAAAAATGAAGATTCCTGGAAAGAAAGATTCTGGGAAGGTTGGCAGTGGAGGCAGGGGGTCACAGGAAGGGCCAGGGAAGGCAGGGAGGGTGAGGAGAGGAACTTGCTTGGCTGGTTAGATGTGGAAGGAGAGGGAGATTGATTCTGTGGGCTTCCTAAAGAACATGGATATTGTGGGAAGGTTTTTAAAGGGCCGAGTGACATTTCATGTAACTTTTCTTCCTTTTTTCCCCTTTCTTTTCTTTCCTTCTCTTTTTCTTGCATCCTCCTGTAATTGCTTATTTGCATGTTTGTGTTGACAAAGACTCTCTCCCTGACCAAATTTTAGTCAGGCTTCTCTGAGATCTCTTCTCCACTAGGCCTCAAACCCTCCCCAGTTGTATGTCTGGTCTTACTAGCCCAGTCTTAGCAAAGAGCCCTGTTAAGTCATCCTCCTACCCTCAATATCTAAGTCCTTGACTCACCTTGAGCAAGAGCTCTGTTAGGTCAGTTTAGTAAGAATCCCTCTACTTTGATGTTTCCTTAGTAACTTTCCAGCCCCTGAACCCTCTCACCTTGCTCCTTGGCTATATCCTCCCCTGTTCTTATTGTCTTCTGAGTTGAGCTTGATTTCTCTCCCCTATTGCCATAGTCTTGAATAAAAGTCTTTCTGACTATTTCAATCAGTGTCAGAATAATTTTTTATTTCACAAAGTTCTTCATATTGTGACAGATGTTTGAGGACAGGGATCATACTGTTTATTTTGTCCCACCCTCCCCCAACTTTAAAGAGTCTGAGAGAGCATGGGAGTGTTTTAGGGGGAATTTTTAGGCAAAGTTCAGGGGTAAGTTTTCTCATTCCCATAACCCCAAAAGTAACACACAGAGTAATATCGAGTACTTTTTATGTTAGTGATAATAGTTCAGGACTCTAAAAGGACAGATGAAACAGTCATATAGCAAAATTACTTTTATTTTCTGCTCAAGACAACATTAATCAATAACCAAATATTACACACTATTCTGGACTTTCCAAATTCATATGTTGAAATTCTAACCTTTAAAGATGATACCACTAATGATGGTATTAGGAGGTGGGGTCTTTGGAAGTTGCTTAGGTCATAAGGGTAGAGCCTTCATGAATAGGATTTGTGTTTTTATAAAAGAGACTCCAGAGAGATCTCTAGTGACTTTTACCACATGAGGACATAGTGAAAAGGCACCATGCACTAGATAGAGGGCCTTCAGCAGAATACCACCATGCTGGTGACTTGATCTTGGACTTCCCAGCCTCCAGAACTGTGAACAATAAATTTCCATTGTGCATAAACCACCCACCATGTGGTATTCTGGTATACCAGCCCAAATGGACTAAGACACCCACGCAGTATCCTTATCGCTCATTTCTTACAAATGGTTTGAAAATTCCAATGGCCACCCTATCAATAAGGGAGACAAAAGTGCCACGAACACAGGCCAGACTCTCGTTCTCTCTCTTCAGGTGATCTTGCTCCCTCACCTTTTCTATTTCAGAGGATTGTTTTGTCCCCCATCCCCAGCCCCCCTTCACTTTAAAGAGCCTAAGACAGTATTGGAGTGTTTTAGGGCAGATTTTTAGATAAAGTTCCTTATTCCTACAACCAACCCCAAGAGTGATACACAGAGTAATACAGTACTATTGCTATCCAGTTGTCCAAAAGGACAACTTTTCCTATCTTATTTGTGGAACAGAGAGTCTATTCTCTAATAGTTCATACAAATAATAAAGTAAATAAAACAGACATGTGGACATTCTCAAATTTTATACGTATGAACTATGGCATGGGGTTCCGGAACTGTGGTGATCCTGACATTTTTAATCAACTCGGGTCACCTTTTCAGGAAGAGTTTCATTTAACTTTTTCCAAATCACTCATGGAAATATACATGCTAGGTGATAACATTAAGAGGAAAAAAAGAAGAAAAAGAAGAATTCCTTGAAGAAATGGCACCAAAAGAACACACGGTATAGTGCAGAGGTCCAAGTGGTTACCATGAGCTTGAGACACTCTCCCTCCCATAGATGTAGAAGAAATGACACATACCATTGTGGGCATGGGAAGGTGCATTTGGGTAGGACCCGCCCCTTTCAAAGCTTCCTGTGTGACTTACATTTTGATCACTGGTTCTAATTTCTTCATTTCTCATTTCTTGACTTCCAGAAATGAAGACGATTCTCAGGGAGGAGCTCTGAAACACAACGTACCGCAGCCTGTCAACAGAGCAAATTCACTGAAGTGATGACAGGACCCAGGGAGAACAATGCTTTATTTGAGCTGGATATTTCTTTGGCTTGTCACAAGAGAGAGAATTAAAGGAATGACTATTTCAGGTAGGGTTTCACTTTTCATGTTAACATTGTGAGTCTTGTGGTCAGAGTTTAAAGTGACAGATAATCTGATATATCAGCAGCTTGACTTATTAATACAGAGCATTTCCTTCCTACTGTTGAGATGGGTGCAGGAAGAGAGAAATTACTGGGGTGAACAGCTTTCTGCTGATACCAAGCATCAATGAGGAGCCCAGTTATGGTAGCTGGGTGTTCAGTGGGAGCAGCTGAAGAGGAATGAGGCTCAAGTCCATTGGGAGGGAGTTAAAACATGACCTTCTAAATGGAAACAGTGAAGAAGACAGACAAGGGAGCTTAATTCCTCATTAAATCATATGCTCTTTGTAAACGTAAGTTAGAGTTTGATCTTTTTCTCCTCCACTTTTGTTGAGATGTAAGTGACAGACAGCACGGCACAAATTTAAGATGCACAGCAAAATGATTTGACTTACAAGTAGAGTGAAATGATTACTACAGTAAGCTTAGTTAATATCCATTATCTCATATAGCTACCCCAAAAAAAGGACAAAAAAAAAAAGAAGCTTCCTCATTTTTTAGTTGTGATAAGAACTCTTAGAACCCACTTTCTTAACAACATTCAGATCTATCATACAGTAAGTAGGTTAACTATAGTCATTGTGTTCTCCAGTACATTCCCAGTACTTCTGTATCTTATAATTGGAAGTTTGTGCCTTTTGACCACCTTATCCAATTTCCCCACTCCCCACCCAGCCTCAGGTAACCACAAACCTGATCTCTTTTTTTTTCTATTATTTGTTTTATTTTTTCATGGTTGGACACTGAAAATAATACTAGATAGTTTTATTTGTTCAGTTTCTTTTCTTTCTTTTTTTAAAAAAGATTTTATTTATTTATTTTTATTTGAGAGAGAGAGAATGAGAGAGAGAGAGAGCATGGGGGGGGAGGGTCAGAGGGAGAAGCAGACTCCTCACTGAGCAGGGAGCCTGATGTGGGACTCGATCTCAGGACTCCAGGATCATGACCTGAGCCAAAGGCAGTTGCTTAACCAACTGAGCCACCCAGGCTCCCCTTTTCTTTCTTTCTTTCTTTTTTAATGTTACTAAATTTCACTTTCTTTTTCTTTCTTTCTCTATTTTTATTATGTTTATAAGTTTGTTTTTTGTTTTTTTGTTTGTTTTTTTTTTGAGACTCCACATATAAGTGACATCATATGGTATTTGTCTCTTCGTCTGACATTTCACTTAGCATAATGCCCTCAAGGTCCATCCATGTTGTTGCAAATGGCAGGATTTCCTCCTTTTTTATGGCTGAATAATATTCGCGTGTGTGTGTCCAACTTCTTTATTCATTCATCTGTTGATGAACACTTAGGTTATTTCCATATCTTGACTATTGTGAATAATGCTGGTGTGAACATAGAGGTGCAGAATATCTCTTCGACATAGTGTTTTCATTTCCTTTAGATATATTCTCAGAAATGAAATTTCTGCATCATGTGGTAGTTCTATTTTTCATTTATTTGAGGAGCCTCCATACTGTTTTTCCATAATGGATATACCAATTTATAATCCCAACAGTGCCCAAGGGTTCCCTTTCCCCACCCCCTTGCCAGCATTTCTTATCTCTTGTCTTTTGTTGATAAGCCATCCTACCAGGTGTGAGGTGATATTTCACTATGGTTTTGATTTGCAGTCCTTTAATGATTAGTGATGTTGGGCATCTTTTCACGTACCTGTGGTTCAATTATATATGTTCTTTGGAAAATGCTTATTCAGATTCATTGCCCATTTTTAATTGGCTTATTCGGGGGATTTTGTTTGTTTGTTTGTTCTTGTTTATTTGTTGATTTTGCTTTTGAGTTGTATGTGTTCTTTATGTATTTTGGATGTTAATCATATATTTTATTAGATACATGGTTTGAAAATATTTTTTCCCATTCTGTAGATCATCTTTACATTTCGTTGATCATTTCTTTTGCTGTGCAGAAGCTTTTTAGTTTGATGTAGTTCTACTTGTTTATTTTTTTTAAGATTTTATTTATTTATTTGGGAGAGAGAGAGAGATCATGGGTGGGGGGCGAGGGGTGGAGGGACAAGAAGACTCCCTGCTGAATGGGGAGCCCGATGTGGGACTCGATCCCAGGACCCTGAGATCATGACCTGAGCTGAAGGCAGACGCTTAAACGACTGAGCCACCCAGGCACCCAACACTTTTTTATTTGGTTGCTTGTGCTTTAGATGTCATGTCCAAAAACTCATTGCCAAGGGAGAGTTTCATCTTCTAATGCATCTCTCTGTTGCTTTGTTTCTTGTGGTTTTCAGATTGCTTCACCAAGAAACTGCTTTGGGAATATTCTTCAATGAGTGAGCAGTTTGTCTTATTTTGTGGCTTAACGGAGTCGTGCCACAGAAGTCAACTCTCACCAACCCAAGGCTCTGAAAACTTGCCCTACAGTGGTCATGAGGACTTACCTGATGTCCAGTGGTACTTACAACCTCAAAATGGAGATCCATTACGGGAACTAACTAACAACTCTGCTCACATCATCCAGAAGAGCACCCTACACTTTTTGACGACAGGAATACATAATGCTGGGTCATATATCTGTAGACCCAGGATTAGGTACGTCCCAAGTGCATTCTTATATGAAAACATTCCCAAATCCTATATTACCTGGATATAACATCTATGTTCACAGGACCTTGTTAACTCTCCTAGGAGCCCTCGGGATGAGCCCTGTTGTGTCAAGACCATCTTAGAAGTTAAGCCTAAGACAAATCTATCCTGTATACCAAATAACTCTGTATCACATGAGCAATACCTTCTTCTTGGTAGCATTGACTATATTCATTGCCCTAGCTTCAACTGCCAAATTGACGCACAAAGTCCAAATGTGACCTGGTACCAGGTAAGAATGACTTCTCCAAAACTGATGTGAAGTATGGTTTTTATGGTAACATCCTATAGGGGCTTTATAGAAACATGGGTTTGAGAATCTGAGGCCTAGAGCTTCGCAAATACTGACCTTGTGCCTATAAAGAAGACCTGACCTTCTAAAGTGGTCTTTCTCCCAGGGAGCCACAGAGTGTGATATTGCAAGTAGGAGAACCGTCTTTTTTTTTTTTTAAGATTTTATTTATTTATTTGAGAGAGAGACTGAGATAGAGAGAGCATGAGAGGGGGGAGGGTCAGAGGGAGAAGCAGACCCCCAGCTGAGCAGGGAGCCCGATGCGGGACTCGATCCCGGGACTCCAGGATCATGACCTGAGCTGAAGGCAGTCGCTTAACCAACTGAGCCACCCAGGCACCCGAGAACCGTCTTTTTGATCAGTGCTAGCAAAATTTCTAAAAGTTAAGTGCATTACGTATGAAGTAAGACATAAACTTAACGAACATCCGCTAGTGCAGAAGACCAGCTGAATTCATTTCTATTGTCTTTGGAAAGCAATGGGCACTATTGGGGGAAAGGAGACACCAACATATGAGGCCTGGAGGGTTTATGAGCAAAATAAGAGACTGGAATGCTTTCCAAAGAGAGCACGTCTGGGAGGACATTTATGGCAAACATAGGTGGCCCAGGTGACAGGTATCCTGCACAGATGAGAGCGGGGCGGGGGGCGGGAAGTCAGTAAAGAGGAAAGGGGGTGGGAGCAAGGAAGAGGCAAATTTCCTAATGATTTTGAGTTATGAACCACATGTGAGTAAGCTTCATAACAAAAACACTTCACATTGCCATGGCGTCTTACAGTTTTTCAAAGTGCTAACAGATATATAAATGCCACATAAACATCTCCTTCAACATAGCCCCATGGTAGTTGACCTCTGGGCGGTGGAAACAAAATAGAACTTAAATTGCCTCCTACACTTGTAATACTTGTTGGAAGTCCAATACTTTGCCGTAAAAAGTCATGTAAAACGTTAAATTCGACTTCAAACCATGTTTGTTGATATGAAAATATCATTTTAAATTGCCACTGATCAGTCACGCAAGTGGCCCATATCTAGCTGGTGGCCCTGCACAGTCCAAGACTCAGCAATCAGAGAGCCATGGTGGTCCAACCACTGTGGTGTGAGAAGCCATTTCCTCACTTGATTACCTTGACGCTTGGTGACAATGGGTAGACGGGAGTTATCATGTCCGCTATAGAAATAAGTGTACAGAGGGAACAAGTGACGAGATGTGCTGTAGGTCTCACATTTGTATTTTAAAGTGACACTGAAAAAATGCTGGCCTCAATAAAATCCTAACTTAAGAAACACATTAATTTCATAACCTCTAAAATGAGGTTAGCCAGAAAAGCCCATGATTCTGTTCATTATTTTCAGTTCCCTTTTTTTAATTAAAGATTTTACTTATTTATTTGATAGAGAGAGAGAGAGAGAGAGGGTACAAACAGGGACAAGGGCAGAGGGAGTGGGAGAGGCAGACTCCCTGCTGAGCAGGGAGCCCCACACGGGACTCGATCCGAGGACCCTGGGATCATGACCTGAGCCAAAGGCAGACGCTTAATGACTGAGTCACCCAGGCGCCCTTATTTTCAGTTCTCGTAAGAACAAAACTTCCTTTGGTTCAAAAATATTTGTGGTCTGGGATGACAGATATCCTGCTATGTCAACGGAGGCTGTTCTTAGGCCAGTAAGGCAGGCTTGCCCCCAGCCATTTCAGATCAAAATGCATTTAAATTTTCAATGATTATATCCCTGAAATGAAGGCTATTTTCACGCTCAGGTAAACAGAAGCCACACAATAGTTGTCAGCTTTCTGCATATATATTGCTCTTGTAAACTAAACCCTAACAGTGTATGACATTCACAGAAGGAGGCTCTGGGGTCTTGACTGCAAAGGTCAGCCTGTTTTTAGTGGTGAATAAGCATCTGTCCTAAAAGTGGGCAAACAATGGCTCTTGTTAAAATTGTACTTTCGGGGCACCTGGGTGGCTCAGTCGTTAAACGTCTGCCTTCGGCTAGGTCATGATCCCGGGGTCCTGGGATCGAGCCCCGCATCAGGCTCCCTGCTCCGTGGGAAGCCTGGTCTCCCTCTCCCACTCTCCCTGATTGTGTTCCCTCTCTCGCTGTCTCTCTCTCTGTCAAATAAATAAATAAAATCTTTAAAAATAAATAAATAAATAAATAAAATTGTACTTTCTAGGGGCGCCTGGGTGGCTCAGTCAGTTAAGCATCTGCCTTCGGCTCAGGTCATGATCCCAGGGTCCTGAGATCGAGCCCCGCATCAGGCTCCCTGCTCAGCAGGGAGTCTGCCTCTCCCTCTCCCTTTGCCCCTCTCCCATCTCATACTCTCTCGCTCACTCTCTCTCTCAAGTAAATAAATATTAAAAAATAAAATAAAATTGTACTTTCTGATGCAGACTTGGATAGGTTATCATTCAAGTTATGTTTCCCAATTGCATGTATGTTTGCATGTGCATATACACACACCTGCACACACACATATATGCACACATACATGCGTGCAGTAACCTGAGAAGTCACAGACCTCACGGAAGGAGTGTATCACTAGAAGTCGTGACATTAGGCAGCAAATAATACCCAGTGCTCTCCGGTACTCGGGTGGTGGGTGGGTCATGCCTAAGCCATCTCAGAATAGACGGCAGAGGCTAACACTGGCTAAGCAGATGTATTCAGATGAAACTCCCGACCAGGGACTCCTCTGCCAGATGTATAGAATATCCCACTGAAATAAATCCAGGGGCTCGAGGCTCTGGGGGCTTTTGGAAGATTTTTAATAGACACGTCAAAAAATTTAGGCTTGGAGATTCTTATTTATTTATTTATTTATTTATTTATTTATTTATTTATTTTATTTTATTATGTTATGTTAATTACATCATTAGTTTTTGATGTCGTGTTCCATGATTCATTGTTTGCATATAACACCCAGTGCTCCATGCAGAGGCTTGGAGATTTTTATTTGAAATATTAAATGGCCAAGAAGTCAGAATTAGAGTGAATTATCTGTTCTTTACTCAAAGAACATTTTCTCCATATTTTGCCAATTTCTAAAAATATAATAAAGAAATAGCCTACACAGACTTTTAAATAAATGAGAATTACAGGGACACCTGGGTGGCTCCGGCGGTTGGGTGCCTGCATTTGGCTCAGGTCATGATCCCAGGGTCCTGGGATCGAGTCCCGCATTGGGCTCCTTGCTGGGCGGGGATCCTGCTTCTCCCTCTGCCTGCCGTTCCCCCTGCTTGTGCTTTCTCTGTCTCTGTCTCTCTCGCGTGCTGACAAATAATTAAATGAAATCTTTAAAAAATAAATAAATAAATAAATGAGAATTACATTTAATGAGAGGGCGTTTTACATTCTCTCGCTAAGCAAACCTTTGACATGGGCAAAATTATAACAGGGCAGCGGGAGAGGTCCTTCCACGATGGCATTGAGACACAGTTATCAGCGACACTGCTGTGACCTCTTGTCAGTTAGATTTGTGCCCCAAGCAACCTTTCCACTGGTGGCTTAAGACAGTCTCATGCATATGCCACACTCACTGACCACGATGCTGACGTGGCTGATGCATCTCCTCTGAGCCCTGCGTTCCATGGAATGTATGCACTCAGACCTGCCGCTTCTCCTTCGCACTTCTCCGTGGCCTCCTTTTCTCACGGTCACTAGTCCTTTCTGGTATTCTGTGAGCCTAGTGACCCAGACACCTGGTGAGTTGGTGAGACTGGCTCAACCAAAGATCAGTGTGGTTCCAAGTACAGAAGAAGGAAAGATCATTTCAATTTGATTTCTGAAAAACATTCTCAAGGTCGGTACATTGGCCCATTCGGTTGTTCTCACTGAGCAATTTCAGAGTGCTCATAATCCTGCACAACTTCCTAACGTCTGTACAATGCTATAACCCACAGGTTGCCTAACCAATAGTGAAAACAGAGAAACTGTTTTCTTCCTTGTTCTGAGCAGTATATCAATGCGGTCTATGATTGCATCAGCTTTGGGGCGGCTCCATTATGTGGTTGATTCATTCTTAGTTGGTAGGTAGAGGTTTTTTTGTTTGTTTCTTTTTGTTTGTTTGTTTTCACAAGAAGAGTGATCAAGCCAATTCAGCTTTTGCTAATAGAGTAGAATTTGTAACCCACATTCATGGTTTTACATTTATTCTAATTAAATTCTGATTTTTGTTGGTTTTAGCTCATCATTCTACACATCAAGAGGTTGGAATTGATTTTGAAATCCACCATATTAAGCCATCCACTCCCAGACTTGTGTGACTTAAGGATGAGATGCAGGCATGATAGGTCTTAGCAAAAATATTGAACAGCCTGGCATTGAACTGCCAGTTCTGTCAGCTATTGACTCTAGCATGATCCCATGATCCCTTAATCCACAACTTGGGGAGTATTCCTGCTCAATTAACTTAAAAAGGGCACCCAAATGGTGACTCATTCAGCCCAGGTATATCTATTTTACTTAACAAAGACCTCATCAACATGTTTTCCCAATGACTCACTACAGTGAAGACAGAACATCTACTGTATTCCTGTATTCCTCTGAGCCTCTTGTCTATTCATTTTATCATACATTTTCTTTTTTAAGGGCTCATAAGTCATCTGTCCAATAATCCATTCACGACTTTGGCTAAAGATGAACATCTAGCTCATCGGTCTATATTTTTCATAATGTACCCTTTTCCACTTAGAAGATAAATACGAGGGGCACCTGGGTGGCTCAGGCATTAAACGTCTGCCTTCAGCTCAGGTCATGATCCCAGGGTCCTGGGATCGAGCCCCGCATCGGGCTTCCTGCTCGGCGGGAAGACTGCTTCTCCCTCTCCCACTGCCCGTTTGTGTTCTCTCTCTCGCTGTGTCTCTGTCAAATAAATAATAAAATCTTTAAAAAAAAAAAAAGAAGATAAATATGAGTGCAAAATTTATGTTTAAGTAGAATGTGGTCGGTTGATGATTAGAGTAAGAGACAGAAGCTGCAGGAAAAGGCAGATGGGCAACAGAAAACAGAAGCACAAGGGGCACATTCTGTGAATGGTGAGTGGCTCAACATGGTGGGAGTGGAGAGTTCCTGAGAGGTTTTAGGGTTAGGGCTGAAAACAAAGGCTGTAAGTTGGTTATGTGGTATGGTTATTGGGGGTCCCTATTGGTATGATTGAACTTTACAAGTGTGAATCCTGATCCAGGGAACTAGCTGTGGGGACAGAAAGGAGTTGGTGGATGCTAGTGATATCTTCAAGGAATAAAATACAAGATGAAATACTTTGGGGGACATAAAAGAGATGACTCCTGTTTTGGGTCTTTCTGGCTCAAAATGTTCACAACATTTAGCAAGTTGAGAAAGTAAAAGTGAATTCGATGAGGGATGATAAGAGCTCACATACACAGATCTGGACATAATGTGTCATTAAAACAGACATGGAAATGTCAAGTCCATCAGGGAGGGCAGGGCTTAAGATGTCCATGTTAGGAGTCCTCCCAGACTAGGTAACAAAAGCCCTGGGAGGAGCTCCACTGTGTCTTGGCTGGTAGTATTAGAGCTTGATGACAATAGAGGGTAGTATTTCAATAACTGCTCCTCCTAGAATACATTTTCTTTGTTCTTCTTGCTGCACACATTCCTTTAAAAGTCCCATTTTAGTGTCTTCCTCTTTTCTGCATATCTCTGTTCTGTCTAGGACTTACTGACATTATTCATACAGGTTCACATTGAGATGTTCCTCCTTCCATATTTTGTTCAAGACTGTTTCACAGCTGAGCAAAACAGCCCCGTTAGCACCTCTCTTTCCTACTGGAATCATTTGTAATCATCTTACCAGAATGGGTTTCCCATCATTCTTTACACAAATGCCCTCTCCCTTACCTCTTTTCTTTGATGTTTCCTTTTAGTTCCATCTCATTAAGTCTTAAGAATACATATGAAGTCATACCTTTTTAATTTTTATTTAAGATTTCATTTATTTGAGAGAGAGAGAGAGCACACGAGCAGGGGCGGGAGGAGGGGCTGAGGGAGGGGCTGAGGGAGAGGGAGAAGCAGACTCCCTGCTGAGCAGGGGGCCTGACTCGAGACTCGATCCCAGAACCCTGAGATCATGACCTGAGCCGAAGGCAGATGCTTAACCAACTGAGCCACCCAGGCGCGCCTGTACTTATGTTTTTATGAAAAAAAAAGTCAAGTCCACTTTGTTTTGACCCATCCTCACTGTGGCTCAACTGAGGTCTCAGTCATGACTCTCCGTCCTCTCCCCATTACTTTCTTGGGTGATTCACGACACACTTCTGCTTCAATTTCTGCTCTTTGTATGTGATTATTGTATTCTCTAGAGTTTTATCTCTGAATTTTACCCCATGCTCTGACTCTTCTTTTGAAGGGTCCTTGACCCTTGAGATCAGCTGATTGATATTTAACATTGTCTGCCCCACTTATTTGCCTTCTTCTACTTCCTGCCTGTGGCTGCCCCTCTCTGACCTGCTCTGACCCTCCCCTTAGGCTCCTTGCCAACCTACTGGAAGTCCCTTCTTGGGCCACAGGAACCACACCAGAGACTTGGAGTAGGGGAATCCCTGCTCCTATGAGTTAGCATGGGAAGTAGAAGGGAAATTCCTCAATGAGAACATGAAGCTCAAGAGTCAGAAAAATTCATGTTGACCCTCGGTCCTCTCAGTTGCTAGCTCTGTGATACAGGGCAACACATGAACTCCAAAACCTCAGTCTTCTTGTAGAGTCTGTGCAATCCAATTCAGAGAATCCTTTGAGTGAATCATATGGGATAATACATGAGAAAGAATTTTATAATCTGTATAGGTAAAAAATACTTATTATTTTGTTATTTTTGTTACTTATCTCTTTGTTTTTGACTGCTGTGGTGAGAGATGCACTGAGGGCTATTTGTTGGAGATTGGAAGGCCATGTGCTACATGGAAGTTAGGGGCTACAGAATTATTGGTACAGTGAAACTCAACCATTCAACAGATATTTATCGAGCCCTTACTATGTCCTAGCCCCTAGTGATACAAAGGTGATTACATGAGTCTTAGGCTTCAAAACTTTTCAGTTATGCATACTTTATTCACTCATCATTTACAAAGAGCTTACTCTTGCTAGCTTGCTTGCCATATACTAGAGACACAAAGACCAAGTCCATCTATGCACGCCAGCCTCTTCACCGTGGCCTTATTTCCTATATCCATGCTCCATTTCAGATGTTTCCAGGATGGAACTTACCTTCAATGGAGTGATTCCTACATATTACTCAAGACTCTGATTAGCCTGGAGGGAGCATCCCTGCTTCCTGTGAACCAAGCCAAGGCTGCCCAAGTGCATCAGACTGGCTTACTGCTCGGGGCCTGCCTTCTTAGACTGAGCACTCTCTCAGTCTCAGAAGGGAGTCATGACTCCATATCCTCTGATGGGAGGGATCTGTGTTTATTCCTGCCAGTGTGTCTAGGAGCAGCTATGTGTCTTGGCACAATGGCTATCTCAACAACGACATAGAAAGAGGTAACTGTATACATAAATTACGATCAGAGGGCTCTGGGCAGTCGTGGAGGTCTGGGAGCATGCAGGGACTGGTTTTGCTGGGAGAGTGCCTGGTCACTCCCTCTGTGAGAGTTACCTCTTGAGTTGGAGTTAAAGACTGAGCTGCAGCCTATCCAGTGGTGGGGAAAGTAGTGGGAGAGATGTACGGACACATGAATAGAGAAAGAACATGGTTATTTAGGGAATGGCAAGTGGGTGGGGAGGCAGTAGCAGGAAATGAGAGCAGGAAGGAATGGTAAGTTCAGCCAGGGGAGAACTTTAGACCTTAGCATCCATGATGGATATCCTAAATAAGGGAGAGAAGTGCTCATTATTGCATTTTAGTTTCCACTTGAGTTTGTGTCTTCCATAAGTTCATTGTTTCTCACTCATTAGTCATTCTTTGTCATATCTATGTACACCTGTTTAGTTGTTTACTTAATATTTTTTAAAGATTTTATTTATTTATTTATTTGACAGAGAGAGAACACAAGCAGGGGGAGTGGGAGAGGGAGAAGCAGGCTTCCCGCTGAGCAGGGAGCCCGATGCGGGGCTTGATCCCAGGACCCTGGGATCATGACCTGAGCCAAAGGCAGACGCTTAACTGACTGAGCCACCCAGGCACCCTTTACTTAATATTTTTAATTTAAATTTCACCTTTTTTGAGTTGAATTTATTTAGAGACAAAACTTTATATTAGCCCCATACACACAAAAAACCTGTGCCAATTTCCATAAATATAAATATACATGGTTTTAAAAAAAATTCATTGAGATATCAGCTCCTTAAAGCACTATGAGTTTTCTAGAATAGTCTCAGAGGCCTGAGTCATGCTTTGGGAAATACGAGGCTAAACAACTCTTTGTGGATCAGTCAGATTTGGTGCCTCGATCTCAACAGATAATGTCATTGTATTTGAAAATGCCCCTCATGAACAAATCAGAATCTTACAAATACAATTTCTGGACAGAAGCTCTTCATAGCTTGTGTGATGCTCTCATTTGTGAAGTTTTTCTGTTGTTATGACTAGTAGTAATAACAATTTTCTGGTTAAAGAAGGTTATTTATTTTTCTTGTCCCTTGGATTAGAATGGAAAGCTACTCCTTAAAGAAAAGAGCAACTCAATCCTGGTGGATGAAGTTTTCGAAGAACAGGATGGCACGTACGTATGTGATTACACTGAGTCGGATAACACAAGTGAGTGGACAGTCAGAGCTGTTGTTCAAGTGACAACCATTGGTAAGTGAGATTTTTGTTTCCAGATCTGGGATTTGAAGCTCCATTACCCAATTAAAGTTACCTTCCTTCGGCTTAGTCCTGGCTTCCTTTTGGGAAAAAAAAAAAAAAAAAAAAGATAGTCATGTGAAGCCTTAAAAGCACAAAGACGTTAATTTCCCATTAACCTAGATTCCATCCCTGGGAAAGGCCTAGTTCCGGATCACATTCAAATTGTCGCAAGTTGGGTTTTCCCTGCATTGATCAATCCCTGGTTTGTTTTTGTAATAAGTTAAAAAATTATATGAAATATTTCACACACAGCAATAAATGGCACCATGAACCTATCCCCAGCTTTAATACATGTTAATGTCTTTCCACATGCTTAAAATCTTGCTTTTTCTTTAAAGAAACGAAACATTGCAGGGACAGCTTGAGGCCTATGCTCCTATCTCTTCCTGCTCCTTCCCTTCCCAGCAATAGTCCAATCTTGTAGCTTATCTTCTTTCATTTATGTCGTTATGCTTTTCTACAAACATATGTAGACATTAATAAAATGGAACATTGTTTTATGTTATAAAATGTGTTTTGTGTTAAAAACCCATGGTATTATTCTAAGGTATCGTTTTGCCAATTTACACCCCCCTCGGCAAGGAACAGATTCCCATTATTCCCAAATAATGTTTGGTGTCATCAGGTTTTTTGATTGGTGTCAAGTGAGATCTCTCTCCCTCTCTTTCTTTTTTTAAGTCCCGATTTACATTTCCGTGAGTACAAATGCAGTTTAATATCTTGTTATATGTTTATTGGTCTGTTGGGTTTACTCTTCTATGATCTGTCTATTTTTGGCCCAATCTTTCCATTGGGTCGTTCTTACTAGATTTACAAGTGCCCACATGAATAAATTGTACGCTGCAATTAATTTAAGCATGGCTTTTGTCAAAACACAAAAGGGTTGGTCATTCATGCTTTGTATTAAAGAGCTACAGAACGGTTGACTTAGCTCTTAGTAAATACATTGATTATTTTTACCTCCTCTTCTTTTAGTGTAAATACAAATTACATTAAACACCCTGAGGCCAAGTTAACCACTTCTGCCTCCTTCCTGGATCTCAGCAATTTACATTTATATTAGATTGTTCCTTGGAGGAGAAGTTAGAATGCAAGTATCCCACTTGTACCCCTTGCCCCTTCCACGGTATGTCAGGCATGATAACTCAGCCCATCAAATTTTCAGGGGCAGAATCTGCTTTTCTCTTTCTCCCAAGGGATGCCTTATAAAATCTGTTACCTCTCTTTTAATCAAGCATTCCTGTCTTCCTCACTCACTCATTCATTCTTTCATATATTCATTTTTACACAGATATTTGTTGCATATCTAATACATGTCGGGCACTGGGATTAGTGTTAAGGCTGTAAGAATGAGCTCCTGGAAACTTTCTGTGGCCACCCAGAACTTCCCACTTTGTGGGGTACACAGGCCATCATAATACATTTCGATGAGTGGCGAGAAAGGGGACATGTGGGAGGTCCACCAAACCCAAACCCAAACCTGGACGCACCATGTCCAATTGAGAACTGAGGGGTGAGCCCAAACCAGAGCAATGAAGGTGGTCAAGATGCCATTCCAGGCAGAGGGAGCAGCACCATCAATGTCTGGGAGATAAGAGAGGGCACGCACAGTCCGGGAAGAAAAAGAAGGTCCATTGAGAGTGAATGTCTGGAAGCAGGACTGACATCGCACTGTTTTAGCGCCTTCGAACTTTATTTAAGGAACAGTGGGGAGCTATTGAGGGTTCTAAGTAGGAGAGTGTCATGAATAGATTTGTATTTGAGATAGATCATTACATCTGCTGTGTAGAAAATGGATTTGTGGGGAGCAAGAATGGAGAGAGCAATTGCTGATGGTAGCCTGAACTAGGAGCTGCAGTGGGGATGGACAGAAGTGGACAGACTCAGGAAATATGGAGGGAGTACATCCGAAAGGATCTGGGAACTGGCGGTGAGGAAGAGGGAAAAGGAGGGATCCAGGACAAGAGAGTTGGGTTTTAGGTGGACTTTCTGTTAGATACTGATGGAAGATAGCATCGCATGGCATAGATAAGAGCTGACGTAGGGCACAAAAGGGGGAGCACAGCAGGTTTGATGCATATTCTTAAAAGATGCCCCTGGTTGTTCACTGCCTAGACTTAGCAAAGGTGATGAGAAACAGCTTTATTTGTGTATCAACAGAACGTGATGATGGATTTAATGTGTGAAGAGGGAAATGAAGGATGTTTTTTTTTCTGGCAAAAAAATGTTTTTGTTAACGTGGTCAACGGTGACACCATTTCATGAAACAAGAAAAGGCTGAAAAAGAAGAGGTCTAAGGAAGAAATGAAGGATTGGGTTTAAAAGGACTTTTAATGATCCAAATCACAATGACAAGGAGGAATTTGGATAAACCAGTCTGGAGATGTTAGGGCTGGAGATGAAAGGTGAAGGTGGTCAACATGGTATCTAAAGCAAAGGGACTGCATGAGGTCACCTAGGGAGTGAGTATAGAGAGAAGAGGGTCTGGAACTGAGGTCTGGAGCACTACAATACTTGGAGAGGTTAGGAGGAAAAGGAGGATCCCCAGAGGGGGTAGAGCAAGGGTGTGGGAACAGAGGGAAACTGTCCCAGGGCAAGTGACTAAAGTATCTCTGGGCAGAGGGAGTGATGCTTGAGAACTCATCATTGGGTTTGGGAAGACGGCAGTCATTATTTACATAAGCGAGTGGGTACCGGTAGAAGGGTGGGGAGAAGACCTGTAAAGGAAGTGAAATTGATGATGAGGGGGAGAGATCATTTCAAGGTTCAAGAGCTTTCGTAGGGAAGAAGCCTAGAGAGTGAATCGCACCACAGCAGAGAACAAGGAAGAAAACCGATATTCACAAGAAGCACAGAGAAAGCGGGGCCCCCAAACACATCGGGAAGTGAGCAGAGAGGCAGAAGGTGAACAAGAGAGTAGGGGAGCAGGGAACCAAAAGACGAGAGGGTTCCAAGAGATGGTGCCTGACAGTGTCCAAGGCTGTAGGGAAATAAAGCTGAAGAAAAACTCAGTTGTGCCCAGTGGATTTAGGTCCCAGGAGGTCACTGGGGTCTTTAGACAAAGCAGTGTCTGTGGAGTGATGGGGGCAGGACTCGAACTACAAAGAATGTGAGAGAATGGAGATGAGCATATAGGACTGTTTCAAGAATGTGGCTGCGAAGGAAGGAGAATGAGTGCAGCAAGGAAGTGAGGTGCAGGGATTTTTCTCTCTTTTAAGATGGAGAGACTGAGCATGGATAAGTGCCAATGGGAAGAAGTGGGGTGGGGGGAGCGGAGAGGAGAGAGAGAGAGAAAGAGAAAGAGAGAGAGGGAAATATACAGGGGAGAGATGGAATCTTTGAGGGAAGGAGGTCCCTGAGAAGTAAGAGGACAATGTCCAGAGCAGAGGCGATGAATTTCCCTTTATCAGGAGATGGGATATAGTCAGGAGGAAGTTTGACCACGGAGCCCTATTTGACAGTTCAGGGCAGGAAGTTGAGGGGTAAACGAGTAATGGAGGGCCGGACTCACCTTTATTTTGAAATAAACCACGATCTTAGTGATGGACGGGGTGGACTCCAGTCTGGCTGATGTGGGCATTTTCTCAGGTGTGTTCTTCTTCTGGATTACTCAGCCAGATGGGGCTAAAAAGCAATCTTGTAGGAGAAGACAGGAATGGGGGCTCAGGTCTGCAGTGGTTGAGCAGGGCTGGTGCAGAAGAAAATGCACCCAGGTGGATAAGGGTTTATCAGGGACTAATGTTTTGCTAGCACCTACGACCTGATATCATGGTCATTTTTGGAGGCTTGTTTTTCACATGGAAACCTAAGTTCCTAGCTTTATAGAATATGAATCAAAATTGAAGAGAAAGCTCCAAAGCATTGAGATCCCTTCAAAGTGCCCCTTTGTACACACATCTTCAGCAAGCAGGCTTTCAGATTTCCCAATGCACATAATAATTTCTATTTTCATCTTTTAGTGAAAGACACTAATCACAAACCAGATATTCTGGATCCCATCGAGGACACACTGGAAGTAGAACTTGGTAAGGTGGGTTGTGTTATCACCCTTGAATGACATTGTGCTTCTGGGAGTAAGTCTAAGTGTGATGTAAAGAAAAGAACCTCGGGATTTTTTTTTTTTAAGTATTTTATTTATTTGTCAGAGAGAGAGAGAGAGCACAAGCAGGGGGAGCAGCAGACAGAAGGATAAGCAGGCTCCCCGCTGAGCAGGGAGCCCGATGCGGGGCTCGATCCCAGGACCCTGGGATCATGACCTGAGCCAAAGGCAGACGCTTAACGACTGAGTCGCCCAGGCATCCCAAAGCTTGGGATTTTAAGTCAAACAGAATTGAGTGTGAATCTTAGCTCAGCCACTGGCTACTTTTGTGATCTTAAGATCATAAGTTATTTATTCTTTCTTAGCTTCAGTTACTTATTCTTTCTAAGCTTCAGGTTTTAAATCTGTAAACAGACAGAAGAAAACTGACCTCATCTGGATGCATCGAGAAATGTAGGATAACGTTCGTTAGGTGACTGGTGCAGTGGACATGATCAATAGATTTTAGATTCTTCCTTACTCATCACAGAAATAGCTGGTTATGTATATTAGGTCCATTGGTGAAGTCTGTAAATTTAACCAATTTACCAATATGAATAGCATGAATCTTTGCAAACATGGTGTTTGGTGTGGTCTTTAAGATAATTGTAGAGGAACTACATCCCCTGCTCAAGCAACTCATATTCCCAACTAGTGTCTTTTGGGTAGAGCTGCAGAGTGACTTTCCTCTTGGTCTCCTTGTATTTTATCAACTTCAATAACATCTACATTTTCCCACACAGTAAAATAAGAACTGCTCTATTTAAAACCAAGTGCTGGTTGTTCCAATAAAATAAGTGCTCCTTTAAATGCTAAAATATTTAGAATTACAGAAATGTCAAAATAGATACTATGGTAAAAGACCGCTAGATGGCGGTATCAGTGTGTCCTGATTACGGAAATAGAATTTGCAAAACCAGCAGCATCACAAGAATGCAAGGAAGGAGGAAAGGAAAAAAAAAATTAATAATTCAAAAATAGCCAAGCTACATATGGTTTCAGTGACTTTTAAAGAATTACAGGGCAGAGGGACAGTATTAAGGTGCAAAGACGATTTTTTTAAAGGTGAAAATTTGAGTTTGAGGCAGAGTATATCTGGATACCCCTTATGGAAAAAATGGGTAGAAAGAGGACAGTGTGATAATTTGCATCCCCACAGTAGTGCGTTGCTCAGGAAACTGCTGAATATCTAAATAATTTCTTCTTTAAACTACATTAGAGTAACCTCACAATTTTAATTTAATATGCAAATATTGGTCAGCAGTAAAATGTTCTTTATTGACACACCTTCTACTCAACAGCAGCGTTGGAAGAGCAGGCTGGTCACTGAGGGGACTCCTCATTTTCCTGGTGTCTATCCTCAAACCACATCAGAATTCTTAGTGCTATGACCATATAGTCGCAGGTTTGAGATATAAATATTGCCCACTGGAGACAAACAGACCTGGTCTTACTTGTTTCCAGATGAGAGACAGCTAGATGTTCGGTTATTTTCTGGCACACCTGTTTTTTACCTGCAAACGTGATGGCAGTCATGAACGGTCTTGGCGGGGGGAGTCTTCCTCCTGCACAGGATGAAGTGTTCTCACGGACTTCCTATCTTCTGTGTCGCCTTCATTTTCAGGAAAGCCTTTAACTCTAAACTGCACAGCACGATTTGGCTACCAAAAGAACTTTATGCCTGTAGTAAAATGGTACGTTAAAGATTCTGACCAGGAGTGGGAATTCCCAACATCTGAAGAGATCGGGTAAGAAGGAAATTAGCAGATGATATTCTTTGTCACCCACACTAAATGCTTTCACCTTTGGAAACCTTAAAAATGTGCACCCAGAGGCGAGCCAACAGGCCCAGTTCACAGTGTGGCCACTAGCGCCAACTAGCGGTGACGAGAAGAGCATGGAAATGCAGAGGGCAGGTTCATTTTATTTTATTTTTATTTATTTATTTATTTTTTTAAAAGATTTTATTTATTTTTTAGAGAGCGAGCGAGAGAGAAACAGCATGAGAGGGGAGAGGGTCAGAGGGAGAAGCAGGCTCCCTGCTGAGCCGGGAGCCCGATGTGGGACTCGATCCCAGGACCCTGGGATCATGACCTGAGCCGAAGGCAGACGCTTAACCATCTGAGCCACCCAGGCACCCAGGGCAGGTTCATTTTAAACAGCCCTTTCTGACAGGCCATAAAATATTTAAGTTGTTGTGAAGCTCAGTTTGTATCAACAGTTTGATGGGGCTGCTTTAAACATCAAGCTGACAAGCAGACAGGCATACCGACCCAGGCTGCCTGAATAGAAGTAGCACATCCAACTAAAGGGAAAGAATGCTTACCCTCCCAACCCCATTTTTCCCAGTGCCATCCATTTAGAGTAGTGGTGAGTTCAGGGTTCCAAATCTTCAGTCATGAACAATCTGGAATGCACCCAGAGGAAAACGCACATTAATGAGTCTAACCAAAAATATGTGAAGCGATGAATAGTTGAAGCAATCCAAATGGAAAAGGAGAGGCCGAGGTGACATATCTGTCTTGAAGTCCTTGGAAGCAATTACGTTTTATGGAAACTAGACTTAGTTTGTTCCCCTCTGGAGCACAGAACCCCGATTAGT
Organism: Mirounga leonina; assembly: GCF_011800145.1. Taxonomy (NCBI): domain Eukaryota; kingdom Metazoa; phylum Chordata; class Mammalia; order Carnivora; family Phocidae; genus Mirounga; species Mirounga leonina. The sequence continues at coordinate 73,416,171 of NW_023270305.1, forward strand.
GGACAGAATTTACTGGGAAGACATTTTAGCTCAAGAGAAAGGAAAACTCTAGCTATTCAGAGCTAACCAATGCCTCATGAAGCTGGACTCTGGTCCCTGGAAGGATTGAGGGTTTGGATCCAATTGGTCAGGGCTGTCACTAAGAAATAGAGTTCCTTGTTTTTCCAAAATCTGTTCCAAAGTAATAGTGTATGTATTAAGCTCTTCCTTCTGATTCTTAAAACATTTCCATGAACAAATGTACTATCTTGAAAAGTATGCATTACTACAAAAAGAACAAATTTTGATAACAGTAATAGAATTTAGCAAGAACTTCTAAGACAAGGGAAGTCACACAAGCCCTTGGGTTTGAATCTCTGTTTTCCACCTGTTGGCAATGTGACCCTTGACCCCTGCAAGACATCCCACCACCTGTAATCTATGGACACTTATGTCCACTTTGCAAGGTCCCTGTAGGGAGCTGATTCTGTAGAGGTGACATGCTCATCATGGTCCCCGGCCAGTAGGAAGCATTCAGTGAATATGAGTTGGTATTGTAGGCTCCAAGCAACACGGCCTAAAACACCGTCCATCTAGATAATATTCCTTCATGTAAAGACAGACTGTAGATCGGCAACTTTAGAGAACCCAAATAGTGAATAAATACTGAGACTTACAACTCGCTGGATGGGGCAGAATGGCATAGGGCCAGGATTCAGGCTGTCACTTCCAAGCAGAGTGACCTTGGACTGCCACCTACCTTCTGTGCCTGGTCTGCGTTGCTGGCCAAGTCAGGATGATCATACTCTTACCTCTTAGGGACTCCTGTGAGGTGAGGCATGCAGGAGACTCCATAGCCCACAGTAGGTGTTCAAAAGAGTGAGCACAGATACATGGTAAGCCCTTGGTGGAACTGAGCCACTAGTCAATATTATTCTTAAATTATTGTTATTGTCTGTTTTCAAGGGGAATGCTTAGAGTAATGAAGGCAGATGAGACTCACCATAAATTAAATTCTGGTGTAAATGCATAAAATGATGCCTAGCAGATTCAATAATCAAAAAATGGGCCCCCATCATAAGATGGTCAATCTCAACTTCTTCTGGACACTCCCCTAGCTCTTCTGAAAGCTTAACTGTTGGCTGCTAATATGAATTCCAAATACTGCAAAAGGTGGTCAGTGCATGCTACTGACTGAGTAAAGTATTCATTCTTCTTTCCTAGTGTTAAATCCACCAAAAAGGATAAAGTCATTGCCCGCGTTATCCACTTGAAAGAAGTTACTCAGAGGGAGCTTCGCAGGAAGCTTATCTGCTTTGCCCAGAACTCCATCGGGAACACTACCCAGTCCATCCGACTGAAAGAAAAAAAAGGAGGTAAGCCTGGAATGTTGCCACGTCATGCACACAACTGCTTTTATCTGAGAGGAGAGGCATTTTCCTTAAGAATTGTAATGATGATGATAGCAATTAACATTTGTTAGATGCCGGACACTATGCACTTTGCTTGTATTAAACCATTTAATACTTTGACCAAGGGCACATCACTATTAAGTTTCATATCAGTGATCCAGAACTGGTCCTCTTAACTAATACCCTGTGTATGGGTGCTGTGTTGGATAAGCCATTCATTCATTCATTCATTCATTCACTCACTCATTTATTCATTCTACAAATACCTAAAGGGCATGTCCTGTGTAACAGGTATTGTGCTAGGACCTAGCTTCTTTTCAGGGTTTTCTTTTCCTGGCTTCTCAATCCAGAGAACATGATGGTCGGGTATTGCAGAATGGAGAGAAGAGTCCTCTTGCTCATTGCTCAGGGTGGTATGTGTAATATCACAGATCACAGCCTTTTAAAGGTGGAGTGGAAATTCCTCGTAAAGAATAGTTTTGAAATTTCTTTAAGAAGACACTCAATGATGAGCTTGATATCATTCATTCAATTAATAAGTGATTACAAGAACAAGCAAGTTTTGAATGCTACTGAGGCTTACGTGAGACAAAATTTGTGCTTGGCCATAGTGGATGCTCTGTAATGGGGCTCCTGTCAGGAGAGGTGTGTGGAAGGTCTCATGTGTTAGGTACCGTGGAGGGTACAGAACCAAGCCACGCATTGCTCCTGGCCTCAGGAAGTTTAGACTTTACTGGTGATGATAGTGCATGAAAATAATTTATAATATACAATGAGAGGGATGCAAATGGGTGGTGTGGAGGTTTATGGGGGAAAAATAACTAAAAGTGGCCATGATCAGTTTCCCTGACCACCCCAATCAGGAATGGCCGGTTCCCGTGAACTGTCTCCAATTCATTGTCAGACAGTTCCCACAAGACGTAATTGTATGTATTTCCAGATTCAAGAGAATGCTTCCGAGAGAAGTGCTTTTGATAAAAATAATAGGGTCCGAAAAGGTGCTGGGTGGGCCCACAGCGTTGGTTGGACTGTAGTCTTGTCCCAGGAAAGCTGTCTGTGCATTTGCTCATGGCTGCCATCTTTCCCCCAGCATTGTTCATATACATCCTGCTTGGCACCGTCATGACCCTGGCAGGCGTGCTGATGGTAGCTGTTCTGCTCTACATGTACCGGATTGAAATAGTCCTGCTGTACCGAACCTACTGGAGCAAGGATGAGACGCTCGGGGGTAAGGTGACCCCCAACTTGCCTCTGAATTTTCCTCTCAGAACTGACTTCGAGGAAGAAACTCAAGAAATGGCTGTTCCCTGTTGGAGAAAGTCATGCCCCTCAGCCTTTGAGACCTTCTTCCAGGTCTGGTGGCTTCACACCTGGGAGAGCTAGGAGCAAGTGGATAAACAACTTTTTTTCAGTCCATTTACCCGGAATCTTGCTGACCGACGATGCTGTTGTAGATAGAGCATGTTGGGCTCGAACATAATCTTGCTGTTCACCAACCTAATGCAATATGACAAATGACGTAACGTCTCCTTAGTTTCCTCCCCTGTAAAATGGGATTGTAATCACAATCACAACGAATGCTCTGAGGACTCATTGAGTTAGGACATATTAATCATTTAGAACAGCATCTAGCACGTAGCAAACACTCAGTAGAAGCCAACTGTTATTATCTCTTGAGTACTGAGGGCATGCGAGTCAGGTGTATTAACGGCTTCAACTGTCACAGCGATCCTGCAAACCTGGCAGAGGGACATGAAGTCATGGGCCCAAAACTGAACTGCAAGATAGTGCTAGACTTGAGGATTTGGACCCAGGCGGTTTGGCTTAGAGCCCCCATAAGCTATTACCTCGGTTAGTCTCATCTATAAAACGAGGGGCTTTGAAGATGGTGGCAGTGTTTGAAAAGTGTTGAAATTCTATAAAATCCAAGTACTATTACAATGAATGAAGTTATCTGCCCACTTCCGCAGGAGATGGGATCATAGTGCTTATTGGTGTTTGCTTCTTTAGAATAGAAGAGCTGGTTTGAGTGTTTTTCTAGCCCCGGAGGTCCCTAAGATGAGAAAGTTTGCAGTTCTGCTTGGAGAGGGCAGGATCCCTTCTGCCGGATTCCGGGGCTAATTACTTCCCACGCCAGTGCTTGCCCCACACTGGGAACACAGTGAGGAGCTGTCAGATCTATAGGAAAAGGACAAGTCAATCGTATCTTTCTTTAGACTAATAATTGAGAATTCATGCAAGCAGTCCTTAAGCCAAGAGTGTTTTTTTAGATTTATTTCTTTAAATTAGCTTCTTAGCTTTTACGAGTTGAGCAAGTGATTTAACCAATGTCATAATCATTCCCCTAGATGACTTACGCTTTTTTGTTTTTTTACTGAAATGATATTTATCTTAAGATTCTAGAGCTTGTACAGACGAGCCAATCAACCGTGAAACTTTTAAATCGCTCTTTTTACTTTGCACAGACAGTAACCTGATGAGGAGGCAGAACCTGGTTTTAAAGCACAGTGATTCGGTGCTCTTCTGTGGCCAATCTAGTGTTTTATAGCAAAATGTCTGTTTCCTGTGAAGTTAATGCTGAATATCCGAAATTTTGGAGAGACATAGACGGGCGGAGTTGCAAAGGACCTAGGAGAGTTCTAATACTCCCACTGGCTAATTTTATTACCAAAGAAATTTAATGTTTCCAGATTATAGAAAAAGCCAAGCTCGCTGGAGTTTCACAGGGATATGGAAGGAATGGAGGTAACTAGGGTGTGTGTCACACATTTAAACCACATAGCCCTTCCCTGCTGGCCGTGCCCCACGAGCCTCCTCCTTCCCACCGGGGCAGTGAGGAACTTTGCACTTGAGCCTCCCGGGCCTCGATTCTTCGGCATCCCCCTTTCTTGTCTCCTGGACCTCCCCCGCTCCCTCTTCTTTTTTCTACTGCTGGCATTTCCATCCACCAGGGCCTCTCCTTATGTCCACGTTCAGCAACTCTAGTGCCGATTGCATTAGCCCCCTGGGCTCTTGCTTGCTATTGTAACACTGCTATTTGCCAGTCATTGTGCAAAGGACTGGAATATGACTCGGGTATGTCCGGATGCCAATGTCCATGAGTTAACTTTTGAGATTCTCTCCTGTCTTGCTTGGCTAGTTATGTAGCACATCCCAGTACTCAATGTGCATTTGTAATCATCCGCTCAACAGAGGCACATGAGACTTTACGAATAGCCTGAGATGAGCTTCATAAATATGATTTCCCATCCAGAAATCAGGGGAAAAAGATATTTATCTTGTGAGCCTGCTGTGAGCCAGACACCACGCACTTTATATACATTGTATCACGCAACCCTGAAAACTGTCCACCAGGGAGTTCTTATTACAGCATTTTACACATGGCGATTCTAATATAGGTACATGCGCCGTCAACTTTATCCTCTGCAAGGTGCTGGGTCTTGGCAATGCTTTGCTCTCTGGATGTTACCACGCTTTGATGGAACAGACTCTTCTTTGATGTGTAACGCAGGAGATAGCAACAGCGCAGTGCAAAGAAAACTCAGAAGAACCCCCGGGTATGTGTGATTTAATCACAGAAGTCACAGCTGTTTGATCTGACCTCAGTGAAAAGGCAGGAGTGCGTCATAAATTAGAATTTGAATCCGGTTGGACGGTCGACACCACTTAGCAGTGTGATTCTGAAATGGACACAGCTGCTGCTTTTTATTGTTAAATCAATGCAGTAAGGAGCCCAACACTTAATTCTTGCCCATATGTCGTAGGATACAAGGCCCATGTATGTAAAACATGTGTAAATGGTTGACTTTTTTTTTTTTATTGTTTCTCTTCCTCAGATAAAAAGGTATTTGATGCTTTCGTATCCTATGCGAAACGGAGCTCTTTTGAGAGTGAGGCCGCTTTATCTCCGAGTGAGGAATACCTGGCTCTGAATCTATTCCCTGAAGTTTTGGAAAACAAATACGGATACAACTTGTGTTTGCTCGAAAGAGATGTGGCCCCCGGAGGAGGTAGGTCCTGCATGCCAAGAGAAGATCTAGAACAAAAAGGACAGTTGAATACAAGCACTCTCTGGGCTTTCCCGTCATTCCTTCTGTTGGGATATACCTCTTCTGGAAAGTTCCATGAGCTTAGAATATGTTGGACCACAGCACAGGAGAATATGTGCTGCAGAGACATGTTCTGTCATCCAAAAAAAAAAAAAAAAAATCCATCTTCAGAAAAAAATTATTAGGCCCTAGGCAGGCCTTCCTGAACAAAGATAGGATTCCTGGCTCCTCCGTAGGAAGTCATCTCTGTCATCCCAAACAGGTGGCCCCACCCCTCAGCATTGGATAAGGCCGGGCACAATGGCCACTCATCAAATGTGCAGATCTCATTCTGTCCCCCCCTTCCCCTGCCCCAGGCACCTCACCAGGGAGCCTGGGGCATTCCATGCCCCACTGTTATCCCAGCCTGCCTTGTGCCAACAAGCTGGGCTCCTAGAGGAATTGAGAGTTTGAGGACACGGAACACAAAGAGAGGAATGTGAAGTTGGGAGTCACCGGACACCAGAGTATATCTTCACCTGTCAGGAGCGTTGATAACAGCAAAAGCAGCATAGCGAACATGCTTCCCTTCCTCCTTCCCCAAGAGTGCCTTTGCAAGGAACCCTCTGGGTAGATCTGGGAGATTCGGAGATTCGGGGTTATTGAGACTCCAGGTTTAGCAATAACAGTTCCTTAAATTCTTTATTTCCAGTGTATGCCGAAGACATTGTGGACGTGATTAAGAAAAGTCGAAGAGGAATATTTATCCTGAGCCCCAACTATGTCAATGGACCTAGTATCTTTGAACTACAAGCCGCAGTGAATCTGGCCTTGGATGATCAAACACTGAAACTAATTTTAATTAAGTTCTGCTCCTTCCAAGAGCCAGAGTCTCTACCTCATCTTGTGAAAAGAGCTCTCCGGGTTTTGCCCACAGTCACTTGGAGAAACTTAAAATCAGTCCCTCCCAATTCCAGGTTCTGGACTCAGATGCGCTACCATATGCCAGTGAAAACCTCTAAAGAATTGCGGTGGAACCATCTCAGAAGTATCCCCGAATTGTTTCACTGGAAACGACTCAGTAAAACAGAAACCACTGGGAGGAGCTCCCAGCCTAGGGAACGGTGAAGCGGACCCTGAACCACCTCCTCCCCGCCCCTGGTGAGTAGAGATGTGGATGTGAGTGGAGATCCACACGGCACGGATCGAGTTGCTATAAGATGGGAAGTGTTTTGTCGACCCTGAGCAAGCCTGACAGGCCCTAGAATGACCCTGAAGCTCTGGTAGAGCCTCTGATAGCCTCTGGACGGAGGGAGAGTAAATTCTCCGGATGCTCACACACATTCAACACACAATGAGCCTCAGACTTTCCGAGCGGTCTGAGCAGAATTGGCAGATAGAGTCACTTTTGCTTTGTGGCTATCGACTACCATGTCTGCTATTTATTATACATATAAATTTATATGTATTTGCAATCAAATAAATATTATTTTATTCGAAGTGACTGATTTAAACTTTGCCTAAAGCTTCTCTGTAAACAACAACAACAACAATACTTACTCCATGTTCACCCATTAACTCTGGAGCACAGAAAGTAAGTGGGAAAGGCAGAAACCAGGGGGGACAAGGGGCAGACAGGGCCACCGTCAATCTCTACTCTGTCCTTGAGGGCAGTGTCCTCTCTGAGCAGATGAAATAGAGGAGGAGGCTTTCCTGTGGGGGGTGGGGCACGGGGGGCCGGAAAGGGGGGAAGCCTTGTGCCAGACACAAGGCTAGGGGAGCAGAGTAGGGCTAACTTCAGCTCCTCCTTGTCCCCTTGGCCATTGGGTAGGACATGACATACACAACCTTACTCTGGGCCACTGGTAGTAGAGACCAAGTAGGTCATAATGATCAGGCCAATGAGGAGACAAGGGACAGCCTAGCACTTATAAAGTAGAAAGGCAGTAGCAGCCAAGGTATGAGTTTGGGAAGTAAATGTATACACTGGTTAAAAGACAGCAAGAATGGAGCTTGAACGGAGCTTTGGTCTGAGCTGTTTGCCTGTCGAGGCTGGCACTCCTTGTATGTGCTTCCTGACCTACTGATCTCAGCTGAGTCCTGAGTAACAGGGTGATTTCCTAGAGCACCCAGTAGTTGTCCTGATAGACAAGGCCGATCTCATTCTTGTAAGTTGGTTTTCCTTAGGGGAGTTCAATCTATAGTTACAAAAGTGTTCTGGTCCCAGAGGACTCTAAAATCTTCACACTCTGCCATCCCTGTCTGAATGGAATGATTCATCTGAGCCATAAAGACAGGCAACTTCTGGACTCATTCAAATGTAATGTGTCCCATTCACTGGTCCGAATGCCATCCACGTTCAGAATGGCAAAAAGGCATCCTCATCTGGCCACCGCTTGGAGCCTGTATGAAATGCTCTTGAGTGGTTTTTCCACAGAGGCTCCCACATCAGAAAAACCACTGTGGCTCTGGCACCAAGCGACATCCTTGTTGGGAATTTCAGTGATGAAGTTAAAGATGAGTTAAAGGGTATAAATTATTCCTGGAGGAAGTTTCTTGTGGGAAGGCTCATTGCAGGGTGTCAGTGGGGAAGCATCCACACTGCCATTGTGCCCTTGTGCTACAGCGATGGCCAGAACCTCTGCTTTTCCTGCCAACTCCTCCCTGAGCTCTAAGACTCAGAAACCTCTTTGGGCCAGTTGACCCAGGTTTATTTTATTCTAAAATAAATTTTGCTAAAACTGATCTATCCAGTGGTCTAGAGTTTTGTCCTTAGCTTAACAGAAACTCACACTGAGCCTCAGGTTTGTACATACTCAGAAAAGGGGGCTGGGGGAGGTCTGTCTAAGCCAACATTTACGGAATATATTCTTGCCAGGTTGGCAGAAACACTGAAGATGACAAATCAGCATTAGGGACAAAGGTTTATTTACACTTCTTACATGCAAATCAACCAAAACAAAGTGGACAACTGAAACAAATTTTGTATATATAGGATGTCTCCTATATATGGTAATTAAACAGTTGAACTCAGTGGGATACAATGAGAAAAGAGTATACTTTTCCCACTTCACTTTCTAGATAAGGTGACCATATGTTCTGGTTTTCTGGTATACACCTGCTGTCTAACTATAATATCTCACTCTGAAAACATGCTCTACTTTGGATGATTGTCACTCTGCCTCTGACACACACTGGAAGGTACTCCTTATTAACTGTGGATGATACCTCAGGCAAATCTCACAACCATCCTGGGGTCTTCTGGGGTTTAATACCTACATTTTCTATCTCTGTTATTTCCAGATTACAGTTCCAGGTAAGATGGAGTAAATACACACCACCCTATCTTTCCCACTCTTTGCAACTATAAAATCTGAATAAAATGCTTAGAAAATCAGTTTGAGGATTTTGAAATGTAAATCAAAGCAGAATGACTGGAGAGAACAAGAATTCAAAGTTTCATGATTTTACTTTCCTCTGATATCCCTTGGCTTGGACTCAACATAGTCTGAAACCCGAAAGTGGATATTGGTAATAACAGAGAGTTCCAGAAGAAGCCCTCTCGTTTCACCGTGAAGACTGGGGAAGGAGTTTTCTAACACTCTTATATTTTTTCCTTTCTATGTTCTTTTACTTCCCAGCCTCTAGGCAATTCTGCAAAAGCAGAGGCAAGAGGGCCCTCAAGAGCCTCCATCTCTGTGGAAGGAGAATTGTCCACTTTGATACAAGAAGCTGTAGTCCCTAGAGAGTGTGGCAAACCTCTTTTGATTGTTTTTTTGGTTTCTCTGTCCTCTTACCATTTAGGTGTGGAGATAGAAGCAGTTGGAGAAGTGCACTGTAGGGTATATAAACACCAACACTCTAGCCAGAGAACTGCAAAAAAGAGGTTAGGAGGCCTCTAGAACCAGAAAGTACCATGGGGATTGCAGACAGAAAGGACCCCAGGAAAGCAAACCCATGAAGTTGCTTGCAAACTCCTGGGCTCATCCCTAAACTACATATGCATAAATCTGGCCCAAAATAGAATACTATAAATTTTGAGAATTGAACTATAGGATAGACCACTTCCAGAGTTCCAGACTGACCACTGAAAGGTGTATATATGGAATAAATCTAAATAGAACTAAAAGACAGTGAAATAGAACTGACATTGAAACCACAAGGCTGGTTAGAATTTGGGGCTTGAATCCAAGTGGGTCAAGTACTTGCTAAACAAAAATAGCATTCTACATAGGATTTCAATAAGATCCAAAGTTGCATAACATAATATTTAAAATGTTCACGACACAATCCACTGAAAGCAAAAAATTACATTTTCTGATAGGGTTTTCAATGTAGGTAGATATAACATATAAGTTAACTACAACATAAAAGAGAGAGGGTAGGGGAACTTATGTGGTGGTAAGGTATCTACATATCACTTGAAGTGGTAAAATATTGATTTTAAATAGAAAGTGAAAACATAAGTATGTTATATTTTAATGCCTTGGGCAACCACTAAAACAAAGAAAAAACAAATTTAAACAAAAATAGAATAATGAAATTGTTAATTTCCCCCCAAAAGAGGGACGGAAAAGGAAAACAGGAATAAAAAACTGAGAAAGCAAAGAGAAATCAAGTAATAAAATGGTAGACATAAATCTAAACATATCAATAATTATATTAAATGTAAAATGTATAAACATAGCTATTAAAAGGCCAAGGTTATTAGAACACATTTTTTAAAAAAATGACCCAACTATATTCCCTCTACAATAAACACATATCAAATATAATGATATAGGTAGGCTGAAAGTAAAAGTTAGATATAAATATATTATATGATTATTAATTAAGGGAAAGTTGGAGTGCCTGTATTAACATCAGCTTAAGTAGACTTCAGAGCCAAGAAAATTACTGGGATAAAGACAATATCATATGATGATTAAAAGGATAAATTTGCTAAAAAGATGTAACAATCTTAAATGTGTATGCACATAACAACAGAGATTCAAAATACGCAAAGTAAAAACTGACAACTAAAAGAAGAAATAGATAAATCCACGCTTGTACTTGGAGCCTTTAATATTCTCCTCTCAGGTACTGATAAAACTAGTAAACAGAACTTAAGCAAGGACAGAGAACTGAACAATACCCTTTCATTGGAATTTCTGGATCTATTTGCCAATTATAGCAGAACACTCAACAACAGCAGAATACATGTTATTTTGATGTACATATAGGACGTTTTCCATGATAGACTATATCCTAAGTCATAAAGCAAACATTACCAAAAATAAAAGAATTATACAAAATATGTTCTCTATAATGGATTTAAACTAGAAATTAATGACAGAATGTGACAGGAAAAAATCTCAAAACACCTGGAAATTAAACAACACATTTCTAAATAATCCCTGGCTAAAACAGGAAGTCTCAAATTAAATAGTATTTTCAAATGAACGAAAATGCAATATATCAAAATTTGCAGGATGAGGCCAAACTTGTGCTTAGGGGAAAATTTAAAGTGTTAAGTGCTTATATTAGAAAAGGAAAATGTCTCAAATTAATAATCTAAATTTCCACTTTAGCAAGAAGAGGGAGGAAATAATAAAGGTAAGAGTACAAAATGATTATATTCATTATACTGAATACAGGAAAACAACAGAGAAAATTAACAACACCAAAAGCTGGATCTTTGAAAAGATCAAAAAACTGATAAATCCCTAGCAACACTGATCAAGAAAAAAAGAGAGAAGACACAAATTACCAATATTAGGGGTGACTGGGTGGCTCAGTTGGTTAAGTGTCTGCCTTCAGCTCAGGTCATGATCCCAGGGTCCTGAGATCGAGCCCTGCATTGCGCTCCCTGCTTAATGGGAAGCCTGCTTCTCCCTCTCCCTCTGCCTCTCCCTCTGCTTGTGCTCTCTCTCTCTGTCAAACAAATAAATAAAATCTTTTTTAAAGAATTATCAAAGTCAAGAATGAAATAAATGGCAACACTACAGACCCTGCACATCTTAAGGGGTTAAGAAGAGAATACTATGGATAACTATATGGACACGTATTGGGCAACCTAAATGAAATGAACAAATTCTAAAAAACCCCCCAAACCCAAGCTATCAAAACATATCCAAGATGAAATAGAAAAACGGAATTGCACGTAACTATTAAATAAATTGAATTTGTAGTTTAAAATTTCCAAAAGCAAAATCTCCAGAACCAGATGTTTTCACTGCCTAATTCTACTAAACATTTAAAGAGGAAAAAAACCCTCCACCAATTTTACACAATTTCTTCCAGAAAATAGAAGATGAAGGAACATTTCCAAAGTTATTTTATGTGGTCAGAGCCTTCCTAATACCAAAACCAAAGCATTAGAAAATTACCAACAAAAATTCTTTATGAACACTGACACAAAAAAATATTCAAGAAAATATTAGCAAATTGAAACCAACAATACATAGTTACAACAATAAACCATAGCCAATGTATCCTAGGTATATGCTAGATATAGGTTTAATATTCAAAAATCTTAAAATATAACCCTCCAGTTAATAGTCTGAAGAAGAAAATAAGAGTCTGAAGAAGAAAATCCACATAATCATATCAACCAATTCCAAAAGAGCATCTGACAAAATTTACCACCCATTCATCATAAAAATTCTCAACAAACTTTCTCACCATAGTTTAAAAAAAACTATAGTTAAAATCATCCTTGATCGTGACACACTCTTTGCTTTCTTCACAACATTGGGAAAAAAGCAAGGATGTTTGCTCTCATAACCTATTCAAGCTTGTACTGAAAGTCCCCACCAGTGCAATAATGCAAGAAAAAGAAATAAAGTACATACAGTTTGGAAAGGAAGAGATAAAATTGTGTTTATTTCTGACACATGATTTTCTGTGTAGAAAGAAAGCTACAAAAAAAAAAAAAAATCCTAGGACTAAAAGGTGAGTTTAGCAAGATCCCAGGATACAAGATTAACATGCAAAAATCAAATACATTTCTACCTCTAGCAATGAACAATTCAAAACCAAAAATTACAAGCATTATCATTTACAATAGTTCTCTCCAAAAAAGAGTTACTTAGGGATATATCAACAGAACACGCAGATGTTCCATACACTGAAAACTACAAAATACTTATGAAATAAATCAAAGAATAATTAAATAAACAGAGGGGCAGAGGATGTTCATTGACATAAAAATTCAACATATTCTCAAATCAGCAATTCTTCCCAAACTGATTTAGAAGTTTAACACAATTTCAATCAATATCCAAGCAAGATTTTTTATAGATCCAGGCAAACCGATTATAAAACTATATGGAAGGGAAAATGATCTAGAATAACCAAAGCAATTTGAAAAAGAAAGTTGGAGAAGTTACATTATTCCATTTTATGTATGGATATAAAGTTACAGCAATGAAGACAGTATGATATTGACAAAGTTATAGATCAATGGAACAGAATCAAAGGTGCAAAAATACACCCACACAAATATGGCCTGTTGATTCTTGATAAAGTTTCATAGGTAATTCAGTGATGAAAGATAGAGTTTTAAACAAATGGTGTTGGGTAATTGGACATACATATGCAATAAGATGAACTTTATACCTTATGTAAACATAACTCAAAATGGACAATACAACTAAATGTAAAACCTAAACCTCTAAAATGTTTAGAAGAAAACATGACCTGAGATTAGGCAAAGAGTTCTTAGATATGAAACCAAAAGATGATCTATAAGAAAAAGATGGATAAATTGGACTTTGACAAAATTAAGAACTTTTGTTTTGAGAAAACTGCTATTAAAAGACTGAGAACACAAGCTTTAAACTGGTAGGAAATATTTGAAAAATCACATATCCACCAAAGGACTTGGATCTAGAATGTATAAAGATCTCTCTAAATGCAATAATAAAAATGCAAACTACTCAGTTAAAAAAGGAGCAAAAAACTTAAATAGACGATTCACTGAAAAGGATGCACAGATGGTAAATAAGCACACGAAAAGATGTACAACATCATCCACTAGGAAAATGCAAAATAAAATGACAAATTAAGTTGGCTAAAAAAAACAAGAAAAAGAGAAAGAGAGAAAAAATGAATCTGACAATACCAAATGCAGGTGATGATGTGGAGCAACCAGAGCTCTCACACACTCCTGGCGGGAATGAAAAATGGTCCAGTCACTCTGCAAAACAGCTTAACAATTCCTTATAAAGTGAAATATCCACTTAACTATATACCCCAGAAATGCCATTCCCCGAAAATCTACCCCAGGGAAAAGAAAACTTACCTTCACACACAATCCTGCACATGAATTTTTTTTTTTAAAGATTTTATTTATTTATTTGAGAGAGAGACTAAGATGGAGAGAGCATGAGAGGGAGGATGGTCAGAGGGAGAAGCAGACTCCCTGCTGAGCAGGGAGCCCGATGCGGGACTCGATCCCGGGACTCCGGGATCATGACCTGAGCAGAAGGCAGTCGCTTAACCGACTGAGCCACCCAGGCGCCCCCTTGCACGTGAATGTTTATAGCAGTTCTATTCCCATCATCAATATCTGGAAAAAACTCAACGACCTTCAACTAATGTATCAGTTTGGGTCCAATCGGAAGACAAAAACCATACAGTAATTTTAAAAGGGAAATTTTAATATAAAGAATTATTTGGCTATAAGAGAGTATCTTTAAAAAATGTGAATAGAACTCCAGAGTATCTTAGGGCCAAAGCAGAGTGGGAAGACAAGCTTGGAAGGGAGCCCTCCTCCAGCCTGGGGCCCAGATATTGTTAGAGAAGATGTGGTAGGTACTGCGCAGGGAATGGCAAAGTTCTCTTGGTTGCCCGTGTCACAGTTGCTGGAAGGCAGCAAGCCGACCTCCGGGATCAGGACCCGGCTGGGGAAATGAGGTCTGGAACACAGGGTGTCCACACTGAGGGAGCTTCAGGGAACAAAGCTTTGGTGCGCAGGAGAGTTGCCGCTGATGTGGGGGTGCACAGGGACAGGTGGAGTGCCACGGGGGGCATGAGGCTGGGAGTGCTGTGTCCATGGCAGGAGGCTGTGGGAAGGTGGCCACGTGACTCAGGCCAGGACGGCAAGGTCACTAAGAGACTGCTTACTCTGGGTGCACGGCTTCTGTAGGGCCCGACAGATGTCTCACACACCCACACCACTGAATGATGTTGCAGCCTGAGCAAGAAAAACACAACATGCGGCCTCTGGAACCGGGAAGACCCTCCTGCAATGCCCCTCCAGCTCCCTCTACTGACGGAGCTTAACATTGCGCTCAATGTAAAGGATAAATGCTCCGAAATTCTTACCCAGTCCGTTTTGCAGAGCAGGTACTGAATGGTAAATTCGGGGCTGACAGGTAATAAAGCGATAACTGACACAGGCCAAATCAATGAGTAAATAGTTGTACATGCAATAAATTAAATACTTCTCAACCATGAAAAAGAGTTCACTAGCGAGACACAATACCTTGGATGAATCTCAAAGCATCATGCCGAGTGAAAAAATCTAATCTCAAAAGATTACATTTTTTCATTGATATGATATGGTAAAAAAAGGCAAAACTGTGGCTGAGGACAGATCTGTAGTTTCCAGGGGCTAAAAATGAAGGTGGGTGTGACAAAGGGACAGAAAAATAGAGAGAGCCTGATTGTCTTGGTGATTGTGGGGACCTATCTGTGTGTTACCCTTCACATGGTTGTATTTTATTATATTTTATTTTAATTTCATTTTATTCTATTATTTTAATTTTATTAGATTTAATTTTAAAATAAAAAGTTTAAGTCTAGTCCCATTTAATATCATAACTTGAATTTCGAATCCACCTCAATCTTCTCCCCTCACCCTGGTTTAGACCCAACCTATGAGTCCATAGACAGGCAACGGGACAGAGGAATGAGGTCTACTTTTCCTTCCTTGTTCTTTGTCCTCCTCTCTGCTTCTGCCTTTTTCCTCACTGGGTCTGGTGGGAGGAGGGAGTAAAGGAGGAGGACAAATCTTAACTCAGATGGTATTCTTTGAAATTCTCTCCGAATGGTGGAGTGCTCTTTCTTCTACCTAATGCCAAAGCACTAGCTCCTTCTGGGTGAGGCATTCCGGTGAATTTTGGGGACAACCCCCTCTCCCCTGCAGCCCCACCAGGACCCCCACTGCTTGGGATGCACCTGCTGCAGATGATGCCTACTCTGGATCCCCCCATCTCCTGCCCTGTGCAGTGAAGCCCCAACTGGCCAATTCTTTCAGTGTGATTCGCCTGGCTAATGAGGAATCAGATGCCCACTTTCTCCACCACTGCAGTTGTCCCAGCTGACCTCCCACTGCCCATGACATTCCGCTGAGGGTCAGACACCAGTCTGATCTTTGAATCCCAAAGGGGAAATGCCACATTCCCCCAAGATTTTTTTAACCCTTGTACATCCAAACCCCAAGGATGCTGTGGGAATGATAATTCTTCAGCTCCCCCTTCAGCCAGGGGTGGGGCGGAAAATCAAATGTCAGTTCCCCAGTTGGCAGACAAGCCCCAGCTCTGAGTTGTTCTCTTAGAGTTGTCTCCCTGGTGGGGTTGCGATTTGGCAATTAGGCGGCCCTCACCAATTCCTGCAGGGGTATTGTCTAAAACCTCTGTATAGACCAGGAAGGCACTTGTCACAGTCCTTAAATTTGTGATGTCTACCAAAATGCAAAGTCAACCAGAAAAGTTCCATGGAACATCTCATTGCACCCACCCTGGGGAAGTTATGGGGCCCTCTTCAAAACCAGCTACACAGAGGCAAGTTTCTGACCATAATTTTGCACATTTAAATAGCACATACCGGCTGTTCTTACCTTTCTAATCTGGCTCTTTTCATGTCTAGAAGTTTTTCATGAGCCTCTTCAGCTGTAAGTGGATTATTGAACAGGTTGCACTTACTGAGACACCCCCAGGAAATGGCTTCATTCTTCTCCCACCCCTTCCTTACCACCTCCCACAGAGTCTCGTTCACATCCCCAGCTCGGATCCCACAGGAAGATGTCTACAAATCGCCATCCAGCTGTGGATGGACGATCACTTACAGAATTGCCCCTTGAGTCTAATTAGAGCTAACTGCAGAGTGTGGTAGATGCTGCTATGTGCTCTCCAAGATCATTTCGTCTTTTTGAACATACAAGATGGCCACTTTGTCCAGCCTCCTTTGTAGTTGGATGAGGACACGTGACAATTTTTTTCTAGAAGATGAATGGAAATGATATGTGATTTCCAGACAGAGGCAAATAAGTGCAGGAATAATGTTTCCACACTCTCTCTCCTGCCATTGTGACCCTGGAGTCCACATGCCTGGGATGGCATTGGTGTGTGATTAAGAAGGGTTTCCCCACCCACACTGAGCCGTATAACATGAGTGGGACATAAACTTGTTATGTTGGGCCACTGAAGTTCCAGGTGATTGACTACCACAGCAGAGCCCAAATTGTCTTGACTAATAGACAAAAAGTTTTGTTTTCCTTAATATCTCAGAGTCCTCGCCTTAGGGTTTGCCATTTGAGACTGTCATGGTTTTCAGAGTTAAAGAAAATAATACCGAAATAGTTCCTTTTGGTGGGGAGAGTTGTGATTTCCCTTCATGTTCTTTCATCTCATTTCTCCTCTATGACTTCTTCCTTTTGCCTTCTGGTTCTGGACAATGCCCCTGTGAAAGAGTAGTTCAGTCAATAGTGGCTGAATCGAACTGAGCTCTGGGGCTCTACTTTAGTAATGGCTGATGAAGAAATCCATCATCCATCCCACTTACTCCCAGAGCTATTCACAACTGACTCTGGCAGGAGCTTTTTATTTATTTATTTATTTATTTTAAATTTCATTTATTTGAGAGAGAGAGAGAGAGCACAAGCCGAGGGCAGGGGCAGTACGAGAGGGAGAAGCAGACTCCCCGCCGAGCAGGCAGCCCGACGCAGGACTCGATCCCAGGATCCCAAGATCATGACCTGAGCTGAAGGCAGACACTCAACTGACTGAGCCACCGGGCGCCCCCGACAGGAGCTCTTTTTAACTTTCCCAAGCCTGTCTTTTTTCCTCCTCTTAAAATTAACTAAATGACTCTCCTCTTCTGTTGGGGAAGTGGAATATAGATATTTCTCAAAGAGACTCAAACACACCATAATCTATCATTTAGCATATTTCTCAGTAAAATGGGATCCAGTTTGATGGTGTAGATATGGGTATTCCGTGGCAAGTGGGCTTAATTGGTTGAAAAGATCACATCCCCAGTCTTTTTCTTTTGTGACACACACACACACATACACACACATACACACAGTGTGTGAATGCACACAAATCCTGAACTCAATGGAATGAAGTTGGCTGCCCCAGAAGGAGCAGATGCAGCTTGTCTGTGGCTGACTTCCCCAGCTTTCTAGCTGTCTATTGATCACAGAGACCAGTCACTTTCTCCATGCAATGAGATGCCTGTCAGAGTAGAAAGTGGTAGCTGACAAAATAACACCATTCACAGCACCCTATAGCCTTGGTCCTCAGAGCTTATATCACTTATTCCACATGAAATTGCACTGACAATTCATTACTTCCGTTGAAGGGATTTACAAACCTTGCATGTCAGTTCTCAAACCAAATTCAACATTGTTTAGGCCAGAACATAAGTGGGGAGAAGGTGGAGACCATGTCTGGGTCCCTAAATTCACCCCTGCCTTTGCTTTCTTGTGTCTCAGGAGTCCTCTTCTGTCTCTCAAAGAGAACATCCTAACTCTGATTAAAATCTCTCTTACCCGGGTGGTTCTGTAATGACTTTGGACTAAGAATCGTGTGCACAAATTCATATGACTACATTAAGACATGATCCCAAACAGATTAAAGACTTGATCATAAAAGTTGACACCATAAAACTTCTAGAAGAAAACATGGGTGGTAAGCTGTTTGACATCAGTCTTGGCGATGATATTTTGGATTTGACACGAAAAGAAAAGGCAATGAAAGCAAAAATAAATAAGTGGGATACCAAAATAAAAATCTTCTGCACAACAAAGGAAACCACAAGCAAATTGAAAAGACAACTTACTGATAAGGGGTGAATATCCAAAATATAGAGAGAACTCATACAATTAAATAGCAAAAAATATCTAAACAATGCAATGAAAAAATAAGAAGAGGATCCTAACAGACATTTTCCCAAAGAAGACATACAGATGACCAACAGGTATATGAAAATGTGTTCATCATCACTAATCACCAGGGGAATGCAAATCAAAACTACAATGAGATATCACTGCACACCTATTAGAATGATTATTGTCAGAAAGACAAGAAATAACAAGTGTTGGCAAGGCTGTGGAAAAAAGGGAACTTTTCTGCACTGATGGTGGGAATGTAAATTGGTGCAGCCACTACAGAAAGCACAATATGGGGATTCCTTAAAAAGTTTAAAAAAAAAACAAAACAACTATGGGGCGCCTGGGTGGCTCAGTTGGTTAAGCCTTTGGCTCAGGTCATGATCCCAGGGTCCTGGGATTGAGCCCTGCTTCGGGCTCTCTGCTCAGCCAGGAGCCTTCTTCTCCCTCTCCCTCTGCCTGCCGCTCGCCTTGCTTGTGCTCTCTCTCTCTATCAAATGAATAAATGAAATCTTTAAAAAAATTAAAAATAAAACTACCATATCATCCAGCAATTCTGCTTCTGGGTATTTATATGAAAGAAATGGAAATACTAACTCAAAAAGATATATGCATGCCATGTTTATTACAACATTATTTATAATAGCCAAGACATGGAAGCAACCTAAGTGTCCATCAATACATGGATGGATAAATGTAGTGCGTGCATACATACACACACACATACACACACACAGGAATAAATTATTCAGTTATAAAAAAGAAGTAAATTTTGCCATTTGTGACAATATGGATGGACTTTGAGGACATTATGCCAAGTGAAATAACAGACAGAGAAAGATAAATACCATATAATCTCACTTGTATATATAAAATCTAAAACAAAAACATGAACTCATAGACACAGAGAATAGATTGTGGTTGCCAGAGGTAAGAGGTAGGGGTTGGGCAAAATGGGGGCAGGTGGGCAAAAGGTACAAACTTCTAGTTATAAAATAAGTAAGTCCTAGGGATGTCATGTACAGCATAGTGACTATAGTTAATAACACTGTATTGTAATTTGAAAGTTGCTAAGGGAGTGAATCTTAAAAATTATCATCACAAGAAAAGAATTTGTAATTATGTGTGCTGATGGATACTAACTAGACTTACTGTGGTGATCGTTTTGCAATATATACAAATATCAATCACTACTTAGTACACCTGACAATAGTATAATGCTAGACATTAATTATATCTCAATAAAACAAAATAAATTTTAAAAAGACATAATCCCATCCAAGTTGCTTCAGTGATCAAAAAGCTACTTCCCTGTAAGAGCCTTTCTCTTATACCTGAACTGAGCATTAGGTAAATATCCTCAAAACAGGTCTGGTCTTGTAGCTTTCAAGAGGGAATCTGTTTGGGAATCTCCCAGGGTTGATTAAACATTTGAGCCACCCCCTCTGTTTCCCTGAGCAGTAGAAGGTTGACTTTGGGGAGCAGGAACAGAGCTCAGCTCTCCTGTCCTGAAAGCAGGGTCAAAGCTCTTGGCTTCACTCCAGTGTGGGATGCAGCCTTTCAATTTAGGGGTATGATACGCCAGACCTCCTTCCAAGGCCATCCAGCTTAATTGCTAGCTATGGGCTTGGAAAGCAAATCATGTTTCTGGACAACACTGACCAGTTCTTTATCACTACTTTCTTCTTCTTCCTGAAAAAAAAAAGAAAAAAATACAAAGTTTAACCATGAGAAAGTAACAAGGGCTCAGGGGCAAGCAGCATATCCTTTGAGTCCCAGAAGTGCTGCACAAATACTTTCTGGAAAAGTCAATTACTCCAGGCACTCTGGGCAGGAAGAAAAGAGGTGTTGATCATTTCATTTAAAACTGTTCTTGGAGAGAGGACTTTCTAACTCATCACGTGCAGGCACAGAATATGGTGTCAGTTTTACCCTTGTTTCTTTTGGAGCTTCTCTTAAGACAAAAGCTGCCTCTGGGAAACAAAATTGAGGATAAAAAGGGAAGAAGACCAAACCCCCAGAACTCTGTTTCCAGCTATGCAGAGCTGGAGCTCTGGGGGATGGGCGATCCCTCTGCTGGGTGCACCACCCTTAATTAGTCCCATGAGGGTGGACCGGATATGGTCACTTAAATTATAAGGGATCCACTGGGGAGAGGACAACAGGTCATTCCTTCCCCACCACTGGACTGTATGAGTAGATGGGTTTCCAAGAGCAGATGACAAGGATTCTTGGGACCTAGGTACCAAAGATCAGAGCAGGCCAGGTTTCTACTGCTAATACAATTATCTGGCTAATTAGACCCAAAGCATCACATCATTCAGTAGCTTGCTGCTGACTTAAAATTCCAGAATAACTCCTTTAATTCTCTGTCTTGCAAGTGAAAGCTGGTCCTTTTCCCTTTCCCTTTAAAATCTCTTTCTATATAGGGGCGCCTGGGTGGCCCAGTTGGTTAAGCATCCGACTCTTGATTCCCGCTCAGGTCATGATCTCAGGGTCGTGAGATTGAGCCCTGTATCTGGCTCCATGTTGTGTATGGAGCCTGCTTAGGATTCTCTCTCTCTCTCTCTGCCCCTCCCCTGCTCTCTCTCTCTCTTTCAAAAAAAAAAAAATCTCTTTCTGTGTACAATAATGGTTGGGTAAGTGACCAGTGTCCTATAGTGCCCTGAAAACTTCTCAACTGATCTTTCTCAAGGAGTCAAATAAACTGATAATTATCATGTGGATCTTGTTACAAAGTAGATATATAAGGAAGAATTTGTTTCAACTGAACAATGAGGATGTAACTAAAAGGCTCCTTCTTGTCAATTGCTGGGACCCTTCCTAAGTGTCTGCATCCTCTCAGCTCTAGTCAGGGAAACCTGCAGGATGAAAAATGTGTTCTTGAAATAGCACATTCTCTTCCTGAGACAGTATCCCTTCCTTCCTGTTATCCTCAGGACATATGATAGCAAATTCATCATGTTTGTTGAATGAAGAAATGCCCTCCTTCTCCCCATTCCCTCTCCTCACCCTCTCCTTAAGCAAGACTTACTTAGTGCTTTTAAGTGCCAGGCACTGTGCTAAGCACTATAAATATCAGCTCACTTAACACTCAAATACTTTTATCTTTATTATTCTCTTTACATTACAAATGGGGGAACCAAGGTGCAAAAATGTTAAGTCACTTTTCCAAGGTCACTTGGAAGAAATAGGAGAGCTGGGATTTGAAAGCAAATCATCTAGCTCTAGAACCTGTGTTCTTAACCACCCCATGGTCCTGCTTCACTAGGAAGCTTTCTCGAGATGCAGCTTTCCCAGAGAGACTTCTTAGCATTGTCGTCCTTAGTTTTGACTTTTAGAAGGCAATGAGTTTGCTCTGGAACTTCCAAAGGAGAGGTTAGTTTTTCCTTATTGAGAAAATTGGACTGTGGATTAACAGATTAGTGGAAACACTTTTCATTTCAACATGAATTGCAACATCTGTCCATTAAGCACAGCCCCTTTGTGCCAGACAAGGTGCTGGGCCCGCAAACTCGAAGTACTTGTCCTGATTTGCTCCTCATCTGGTGGGAGGAGACAGGCTAACATAAATCCCAAGAGAAACCCTCTTGGAGAGTAGAAGGAAGTAAGAGGCTCCTGGCTTGAGTCCTAAAGGGCCAGAATGCATCATTCAGATGAAGGGCATCGATGGGTTGTAGAGTTGAGGTATTCCAGTCAAAGGGCAGTTACAATGATGCAGGTTTGAAAGGAGAGGGTGGGGCTTTGACTCCAATTTGAGTGAGTGGAGTTAGAGATGTAATCAGGGGTTAGAATCTGCAAGTCATAAACATCGGGGTGCTTACATTACGCTAAGGAATAAACTGGCCAGAGAGGCTTCTTTTTTTTTTTTTTTACTAGACCCCTGTTTAAGTCCCACCACCTCTGCCCCCTCCCTTCTATCCCTCTACCACCTCCTCTACCTCCCCCTTACACCCTGACCCTGCCTGATCCAGGATTTCCTTGGCTCCAGCTGCATGGGTCTCGACCACTTGCTCTGGCTCCCATAACCTTGCTTGTTCTACCGGTCCCACATCAGACTGGTCTTCTTGGGCAGATGCCCTTGAGCCAGGGCATGAGCAGCTATCATTGGAACAGCGGCTTCTCATCCAGTAGACGGATGATAGTCTTAGGAAGCTAGAATGCTCAAAACTTTCCTACGTGTTTTGCGGTCAGCTTTCACAACCAGGGATGAGCAGCTACATATTGTCTCACATGAAGACCTGCAGCTCACCCTCCAATTCTTGCCCCATGGGCTGCAGGGTGGTAGGCGGGGCTTCCAAACTGAAGCCCTCGTGTTTCCCCAGCTCCCTGGCTCTGGCATGGGGTTGGGGGTGGACATACTAAGACATTTGGCAGCTTCTCTACAGTCTTCGGCTGCAGCATCATCAGTGGCTTCTGCAAGCTTAAGCCTTCCATGGTCTCAGCTTGTCTGGACCCAACGAGGCTATGGCTCCTTTTCTTACTTCCAAGTGTATGGACTGCCTTTCCCATGGGTACTCTGTAAATATATCCCATAGCGGAAGGAGTTAATGCCCAATGGGGCAACTGTGGATCAATAAGAGATTGGAGACAAAAAGGACCCTCCAGCTAAATCCTTTCTTATTTCACCCACCTCCCATAGACTTTTCCAAAGCACGGTGATTCCACACGCTTTCTGGAAGATACCTCATGTGACCAAGCAACGGATTGTGTTTTCTTGTGAAGCTATGGCTGCTAAGTATTTGTTACTCACATTTTCTACAATTCACCCATTTAAAGAGTACCATTTGATGGTGTTCAGGATATATACAGACTTGTGGAACCATTGCCGTGAATGTAGACGATTTCATTAACCCAGGGAAAACCTCATTACCGTGAGCAGTCACTCTGGATTCCACCTGAATCCATATCCCTCTCACCTCAGCCCAGGGCCACAGGTAATCTACTTTGCATCTCACAGACTCGCCTATTTTGGACACACCATATAAAGAGTCTTGCAATATGTGATCTTTTGCCACTGGCTTCTTAAACTTCGCATAATTTTTTTGAGGTCATTCATATTGGAGCACATGCCAGGACTTCATTCCAACGTATAGATATTCTACATTTGATTTAGCCATTCAACAGTTGATGGGCATTTGGGTTGTTTCCACTTGTTGGCTATTGTGAGTAATGCGGCTAAAAATACTCATGGATAAGTTTTTGAGTGGATATGTGTTTTCGTTTCTCTTGGGTATATATCTAAGAGTGGAATTGCTGAGTCATGTGGTAACACTGTGTTTAACATTTTAAGAAACAGCCAAACTGACCCATTTTAGATTTCCACTAGCATTTTGCATTGCCACCACATCCTTGCCAGCTTTGGCAGCATTGATTTTTACAAATCATCATCATTTCCTCCTCTTCTTCCTCCTCCTCCTCCTTCTTCCCATTATTTTTTTCTTTTTTCCCCCATTGTTATTATTATTATCATTACTATTTAGCCATTCCAGCATTCTAGTGAGTATGAAATGATATCTCATTGTGGTTTTGATTCATATCTCCCTTTTGACTAATGGTATTGGGCCTCTTTTCATATGCTTATTGGCCACTTACGTATCTTTTCTGGAAAAATGTCTTTTCGGATCTTTTGTCCATTTTTTAATTGGGTTATTTATCTTTTCATTATTGAGTTGTAAGAGCTCTTTATATATTCAGGATACAAGTCCCTTATCAGACATGTGAGTTACAAGTATTTTTTTTTCCCATTCTATGAATTGTCTTTCTCACTTCCTCGATAGGATAGTTTGGAGCACAAAGTTTTTATTTTGATGAAATCCGGTTTATCTGTTTTTTCTTTTGTTCATTGTGGTTTTGGGGTGTGTATATAAGAAAGTTTTGCCTAACTCAAGATCATCAAAATTTATTCCTGTTTTTTTTTTTTTTTGCTAAGTTTTGGGGTTTAACTCTTACATTTAGTTCATATTCCATTTTGAATTAACTTTTATGTATGGTATAAGCATGGAGTACATCTTCATTCTTCTGCATGTGGATATTCAGGTTTTCTAGCAGTATGTGTTAAAAAATTATTTTTTACTTATCGAACTAATTATGTTGGAACATTTGTCAGGAATCAATTGACAGTAAATGGAAAGACTGATTTCTGTTTTCTCAATTCTGCTCTACTTATTTGTATGTCCATTCTGATGACAATATCACATTATCTTAATTACTGTAGCTTTGTGGTGAGTTTTTTTTTTTTTTTTTTTTTAGGATTTATTTATTTATTTGAGAGAGAGAGAGAGAGTGAGCAGGGGGAGAGGCAGAGGGAGAGATCCTTAAGCTGACTCCTGGCTAAGCGTGAAGCCCAACCAGGGACTCAATCTCACGACCCTGAGATCATGACCTAAGCTGACATCAAGAGTTGGATGCTTACCTGACTGAGCCACCCAGGCACCCAAGCTTTGCAGGAGTTTTGAAATGGGAAGTATAAGCTTTCCAGCTTTGTTTTTCTTGTTTAAAGTTTTTTTGGTTTGTTTTTTTGGTTTTGTTTTTTGTTTTTTTTGTTGGAGAGGGGCTTTTCTGGACACATTCCATATAAATCTCAGGACCAGCTTGTCATTTCTGAAAAGAAAAAAAAAAAAGACAATTGGGATTTTGATAGACATTGTGTTGAATCTGTAGATAATTTTGGGGGAATATTCCCATCTTAACAATGTTAAGTCTTTTGATCCAAGAACAGAGATATCTCTCCATTTATTTAAGTCTTCTTTAACTACTTTCAACATTGCATTTTTTTGGAATACAAGCTTTACACTCTTTTGTTAAATTTATTCCTAAGAAATTTAGCTTTTGATGCTATTAATTTCATTTTGGTTTATTCATTGTTACTGTAAAATACAATTTGTTATTGGGGCACCTGGGTGGCTCAGTCATTAAACATCTGCCTTCTGCTCAGGTCACAATCTCAGGTTCCTGGGATTGAGTCCTGCATCGGGCTCCCTGCTCAGCAGGGAGCCTGCTTCTCCCTCTCCCATTCCCCCTGCTTGTGTTCCTTCTCTCTGTGTCTCTCTCTGTCAAATAAATAAATAAAGTCTTTTAAAAAAATACAATTTGTTATTGTATGTTGATATCATATCCTGCAAATTTGCTGAAGTTACTTACTAGATCTAGGAGTATTTTATTCAATTATTTAGGATTTTCTATATATAAAAGGACCTGTCATGTGTAAATAGATTTGGTTTTACTTTTCCCCTTCCAGTCTGTAAATCTTTTAAATCTTTTTCTTGCTCATTGCCCTTGCTAGAACCTCCAGTAGAATGTTGAATGTGAGTGTTCTTGTCTTGTCCTGATCTTATGAGAATGTATTTAATCTTCACCATTTTGGATGATGGTGGCTGTGGATTTTTTATAGTTGGCCTTTGTCATGTTAAGGAAGTTCCTTTTAATTCCTACTCTGTTGAGTATTCTTAAAATGAAGGGGTATTAAATTTTGTTAAATGCCTCTACTTAGTGTACTGAAATTGTCATGTGGTTTTGTCCTTTATTCTTTTGATATGATGTTATATTAACTGGCCTTATACTCCTGGGACAAATCCAATTTGGTATAGAGAAGTTTATAACTGCTATGTCTTCTTGATAAGTTGGCCCTTTTATTTTTTATAAAATGTCCCTCTTTATCTCTAGTAAAATTGTCTTAACATCTATTTTGTCTGTTATTTGTATAGCCACTCCAGCTTTCTTACCTTATTGCCTTATGGTACATTTTTTCCATCTTTTTATTTTCAATATATTTGTATCTTTGAATCTAAAAGTGTATCTTCAGGGCGCCTGGGTGGCGCAGTTGGTTGAGCGACTGATTCTTGGTTTCAGCTCAGGTCATGATCTCAGGGTCATTGGGCTCCATGCTCACAGGGAGTTGGCTTGAGATTCTTTTTCTCTCTCTGCCCTCCCCACCCAACTTGCGCACTCTCTCTCTCTAAAATAAATAAATATTTTTTTAAAAACTGTATCTTCTGGAGATAGCATATATAGTCTTACATTTTGGTTGTTGTTAAAAACTAGACATTTTAATATCTTGTAGCAATTCTTATTACTGATTCTCCCCCTCCCCCCAGCTCCAGCTATTACTGCAGTTTGGTCATCTGTTTAGTGACTTGGATGGACTATCTCAGTAAAGTCCATTTCCCTATGCAGACTTTAATACTGACCTTCAGCCCATACAGTCTTGGACATACTCATAATCCCCCTGACCTCTTCCTTTCTCACTCAGGATGACAGTGCCTTAAATAGGGTTCTCTTTAAGTCTTTCCCTGATCTCCCTATTAAGCTTTTAGCTCATCTGTTGTCTCTCTGAACATTACACCTAGCTCTTAGGCTCCAGTAATTGCTAGCTGAATGATCTATTGTGTTCAACAGGCTTTAAATTGCTCCACAGTCTGATCCAAATACAGTCAGGCCCTTTTCAGGGAAATCTTGAGGCCAGTCTTTGACACTTCTCTGACCCCATGATGAATCTTCTTATCTGTTTCTTTCCCTAGTTCTTCTGTTAATACTTCTAAGTAGTCTACCTTTCACGTGTTGATATCATGGAGCTACTGGCTCTTCTTACTTGTGCTCTATCTAAATCTCCATTATTTTTGACAGTGCCCTTAGGCTTGAACTTCCTTACTTTCTCTTCCAAGTAAACTCAGTTCCCTTAGAGATACTTATGGAGTTCTCTGTTCTATGGCCTGCCTTCCCCTTTAACAGAACCTCTGCTCCAACACTCTGGAAAGGGATACAGGGATAGCAACCTGCTTCTCTTGGAGTAACACTCTTGCTTTTGTGAATGAGGTGCTGGATAGGGGCATTAGCTCTCAGTCTTCTTGGCTTGTCTTCCCTGGTGTGGAAACTCAGCCCTATGAGTAAGTGGGGTTGAGAGTGACTGGGGCCCAGTAATCTTGGCCTGCCATGTTGGGGGTAGAATTTCAAGCCTATAAGTGAGTGTAGCTGTATAGAAGGGATCTCTTGGTCACACTTGCCTGCAATACAGCTTGTATAATACATTGCTTGGGGGTGGGGGTGGTGTGGTACTGATGACAAATACTGACAGTCTGACTTTCTAAGTAGACTAGGAGCTGGGGTTAGAGGGAGCCCCATCCTCTTGGCTGTGCCTGCCCAGAGTAGAGTTTCCCTCACACTGAGTGGGAAGGTGGGGGCAGAAACAGGTCATGCCACAGACTCTGGCAAGTTTTACCAAAATTTAGAAGATTGTCTGTAAGGGGGGAGGAGCAAGATGGCGGAGAAGTAGGAGACCTAAATTTCATCTGGTCCCAGGAATTCAGCTAGATAGGGATCAGACCATTCTGAACACCTATGAACTCAACAGGAGATCGAAGAAAAGAATAGCAGCAACTCTCTGAACAGAAAAGCGACCACTTTCTGGAAGGTAGGATGTGCGGAAAAGTGAGTCTGAGGTGCTATTAGGGAAAATAGACAGCGGGGGAGGGGGCCTCTGTCAGCTGCTACTGGCAAGGGATAGAGCAGTGGAGCACAAAATCGGAACTTTTAGAAGTTGGCTCTGCTGAGGGACGTCGCTCCAATGGCTAAGCGGGGGGTGGAACCCTCGCTGGGACAGTGTGGTCTCAGGACCCTTGGGGTCACAGGAAGACCGGGGGTGCCTGAGTATGGCAGAGCTCCCAGGTATCGGAGCAGGGAAGCTGGCTGCAGAGACAGAGCCAAGGCATGGGTTCTCAGCTCAGGGTTGCCATAAACTGTGATCCACAGGAGTCGGGCCACTGCTCCTCCAGCAGGGACCCAACAAGTGGCAGATCTGGGGAGACTCTCCTTCCTCCCCTGGGAGGAGCTGCGTGGGAGCTCACCGCAGGGATCTGCTGGGGTTGGAGACTCCACATGGGGTCAGTGCCAAAGATAGAAACGTTCGGTCACAGGCCGGGTGAGCACGGAGTACAGCCAGAGACTGGGGAGATGGGAGTGACTGATTGCTTTTCTCTGGGGCTCACTGAGGAGTGGGGCCCTAAGTTCTTGGCTCCTTTGGGGCAGAGATTGGGAGTCTGCCATTTTCACTCTCGACCTCCAAAGCTGCACGGAAAGCCTTCAGGGAACAAAAGCTCCTGAGAGCAAACCCGAGCAGATTACTTAGCCTGGACCCGGCAAGGGCAGGGCAATTCTGCCTCTGGAGAAGACATTTGGGAACCAGGGCAACAGGCCCCTCCCCCAGAAGATCAGCAAGAATAGCCAGCCAAGACCAAGTTTACCGATCAATGAACGGCAGAACTCCAGCTCTAGGGGAATACTGCACATAGAATTCATGGCTTTTTTCCCATGATTCTTTAGTCTTTCAAAGTTAATTTTTTTAACTTTCTTTCTCTTTTCTTTTTTTTATTTTTCTTTTCCCCTTTTCAACCAACATCTTATCAATCCCTTTTTTAAAAAATCTTTTTTATTTTTCATTTTTAGAGTCATATTCTATCCCTTTATATTAGTTAACCTTATTTTTGGTGTATATATATATATATATATATATATATATATATATATATATACTAAATATAAACTAAATAAATAAATATATATATATATATATATATATATATATATATATATATGTTGTTCACTCTTTAAAATTTTGGGATACAGTTTCTTCTAACAGACCAAAATATACCCTAAATCTCTAGTGTATGGCTTTGTTCTAGTATCCTGCCTGATCACATTCTCTCTCTCTCTTTTTTTAATCCTCTTCTTTCTTTTTTCAACCAACTTCTTATCTTATCAATTCCTTTTATAAAATCTTTTATAATTTCCATCTTTACAGTCATATTCCATCCCTTCATTGTATTTACCCTTATTTCTGTACATATGTAAGCTTTTCTTTCTTTAAAATTTTGGGAGGCACTTTCTTCTAACAGACCAAATACACCCGAAATCTGGTGTGTGGCACTGATCATACACCAGCCTGGTCATATTTGATCATATTCTGTTTTTTTTTTTTTTTTCTTTGTTTGTTTCTATCTTTTTCTATTTCCTTTCTTTCCCTTTCTTTTCCCCGGTTTCAGGTCTCTTCTGATTTGTTTAGTGTATATTTCTCTGGGGTCATTGTTACCCTGTTAACATTTTGTTCTCTCATTCATCTATTCTCCTCTGGACAAAATGACAAGACGGGAAAAATCACCTCAGGAAAAAGAACAAGAAGAGTACCGACTGCCAGGGACCTAATTAATATGGTAAGATGTCAGAACTAGAGTTCAGAATTATGATTTTAAAGATACTAGATGGGCTTGAAAAAAGCATGGAGGATATTAGAGAAACACTTTCTGGAGAAATAAAAGAACTAACATCTAACCAAGTAGAAATCAAAAAGATTATTAATGAGGTGCAATAAAAAATGGAGGCTCTAACTGCTAGGATAAATGAGGCAGAAGAGAGAATTAGTGATATACAAGACCAAATGATGGAAAATAAAGAAGCTGAGAAAAAGAGAGATAAACAACTACTGAATCACGAGGGCAGAGAGATAAGTGATACCATAAGATGAAACAATATTAGAATAATTGGGATCCTAGAAGAAGAAAGAGAGAGAGGGGCAGAAAGTATATTGGAGCAAATTATAGCAGAGAACTTCCCTAATTTGGGGAAGGAAACAGGCATCTAAATCCAGGAGGCGCAGAGAACCCCTCTCAAAGTCAATAAAAATAGGTCAACACCCCGACATCTAATAGTAAAACTTATGAGTCTCAGAGACAAAGAGAAAATCCTGAAAGCAGCTCGGGAGAAGAGATCTGTAACCTACAATGGTAGAAACATTAGATTGGCAACAGACCTATCCACAGAGATCTGGCAGGCCAGAAAGGACTGGCATGATATATTCAGAGCACTAAATGAGAAAAATATGCAGCCAGAATACTATATCCAGCTAGGCTGTCATTGAAAATGGAGAGATAAAAAGCCTCCAGGACAAATAAAAACTAAAGGAATTTGCAAACACGAAACCAGCCCTACAAGAAATATTGAAAGGGGTCTTCTAAGCAAAGAGAGAGCCTAAAAGCAATGTAGACCAGAAAGGAACACAGACAATATACAGTAACAGTCACCTTACAGGCAATACAATGGCACTAAATTCATATTTTTCAATAGTTACCCTGAATGTAAATGTGCTAAATGCCCCAATCAAAAGACACTGTGTATCAGATTGGATAAAAAAACAAGACCCATCAATAAGCTTTCTGCAAGAGACTCATTTTAGACCCAAAGACACCTCCAGATTGAAAGTGAGGGGGTGGAAAACCATTTACCATGCTAATGGACACCAAAAGAAAGCTGGGGTAGCAATCCTTGTATCAGATAAATTAGATTTTAAACCAAAGACTCTTATTATAGTCTTAGTCTTAGAGCTCACCGCAGGGATCTGCTGGGTTTGGAGACTCCACATGGGGTCAGTGCCAAAGATAGAAACGTTTGGTCACAGGCCGAACGTATCCTACTTAAAGGGTCTATCCAACAAGAAGATCTAACAACTGTAAATATCGATGCCCTAACATGGGAGTGGCCACTTGTATAAGCCAATTAATAACAAAAGCAAAGAAACACATCCACAATAATACAATAATAGTGGGGGACTTTAACACCCCCCTCACTGAAATGGACAGGTCATCTAATCAAAAGATCAACAAGGAAATAAAGACTTTAAATGACACACTGGACCAAATGGACTTCACAGATATATTCAGAACATTCCATCCCAAAGCAACAGAATACACATTCTTCTCTAGTGCCCATGAAACATTCTCCAAAATAGATCACATCCTAGGTCACAAATCAGGTCTCAACCAGTACCAAAAGATTAGGATCATTCCCTGCCTATTTTCAGACCACAATGCTTTGAAACTAGATCTCAATCACAAGAGGAAAGTCAGAAAGAACTCAAATATATGGAGGCTAAAGAGCATCCTACTAAAGAATGAATGGGTCAACCAGGAAATTAAAGAAGAATTAAAAAAATTCATGGAAACCAATGAAAATGAAAACACAACTATTCAAAATCTTTGGGATGCAGCAAAGGCAGTCTTAGGAGGAAAGTATATAGCAATACAAGCCTTTCTCAACAAACAAGAAAGGTCTCAAATACACAACCTAACCCTACACCTAAAGGAGCTGGAGAAAGAACAGCAAATAAAGCCTAAAGCCAGCAGGAGAAGAGAAATAATAAAGATCAGAGCAGAAATCAATGAAATAGAAACCAAAAGAACAGTAGAACAGATCAACAAAACTAGGAGCTGGTTCTTTGAAAGAATTAACAAGATTGATAAACCCCTGGCCAGACTTATCAAAAAGAAAAGAGAAATGACCCAAATAAATAAAATCATGAATGAAAGAGGAGAGATCACAACCAACACCAAAGAAATACAAACAATTATAAGAACATATTATGAGCAACTATATGCCAGCAAATTAGATAATCTGGAAGAAATGGATGCATTCCTAGAGATGTATAAACTACCAAAACTGAAACAGGAAGAAATAGAAAATGTGAACAGACCTATAACCACTAAGGAAATTGAAGCAGTTATCAAAAATCTCCCAACAAACAAAAGCTCAGGGCCAGATGGCTTCCCAGGGGAATTCTACCAAACATTTAAAGAAGAATTAATACTTATTCTTCTGAAACTGTTCCAAAAAATAGAAATGGAAGGAAAACTTCCAAACTTGTTTTATGAGGCCACCATTACCTTGATTCCCCAAACCAAAGACCCCACCAAAAAGGAGAATTACAGGCCAATATCCTTGATGAACATGGATGCAAAAATTCTCACCAAAATGCTAGCCAATAGGATCCAACAGTACATTAAAAGGATTATTCACCACGACCAAGTGGGATTTATCCCTGGGTTGCAAGTTTGGTTCAACATCCGCAAATCAATCAATGTGATATAATACATTAATAAAAGAAAGAACAAGAACCATATGATCCAGGGGTCCTTGGGTGGCTCAGTCGTTAAGTGTCTGCCTTCGGCTCAGGTCATGATCCCAGGGTCCTGGGATTGAGCCCCACATCGGACTCCCTGCTTGGGGGGGAAACCTGCTTCTCCCTCCCCTGCTCCCCCTGCTTGTGTTCCTCTCTCACTGTGTCTCTCTCTGTCAAATAGAGAAATAAAATCTTAAAAAAAAAAAGAACCATATGATCCTCTCAATAAATGCAGAAAAAGCATTTGACAAAGTACAGCATCCTTTCTTGATTGAAACTCTTCAGAGTATAGGGATAGTGGGTACATACCTCAATATCATAAAAGCCATCTATGAAAAACCTATAGCGAATATCATTCTCAATGGGGAAAAACTGAGAGCTTTCCCGCTAAGGTCAGGAACACGGCAGGGATGTCCACTATCACCACTGCTATTCAACATAGTACTAGAAGTCCTAGCCACAGCAATCAGACAACAAAAAGAAATCAAAGGCATCCAAATCAGCAAAGAAGAAGTCAAACTCTCACTCTTTGCAGATGATATGATACTTTATGTGAAAAACCCAAAAGACTCCACCCCAAAACTGCTAGCACTCATACAGGAATTCAGTCAAGTGGCAGGATATAAAATCAATGCACAGAAATCAGTGGCATTCCTATACACCAACAACAAGACAGAAGAAAGAGAAATTAAGGAGTCGATCCCATTTACAATTGCACCGAAAACCATAAGATACCTAGGAATAAATCTAACCAAAGAGACAAAGGATCTGTACTCAGAAAACTATAAAATACTCATGAAAGAAATTGAGGAAGACACAAAGAAATGGAAAAACGTTCCAGGCTCATGGATTGGAAGAACAAATATTGTGAAGATGTCAATGCTACCTAAAGCAATCTACACATTCAATGCAATCCCCATCAAAATACCATTGACGTTTTTCAAAGAAATGGAACAAATAATCCTTAAATTTGTATGGAACCAGAAAAGACCCTGAATAGCCAGAGGAATGTTGAAAAAGAAAACCATAGCTGGCAGCGTCACAATTCCGGACTTCCAGCTCTATTACAAAGCTGTCATCATCAAGACAGTATGGTACTGGCACAAAAACAGACACATCGATCAATGGAACAGAATAGAGAGCCCAGAAATGGATCCTCAACTCTATGGTCAACTAATTTTCGACAAAGCAGGAAACAATGTCCAATGGAAAAAAGACAGTCTCTTCAACAAATGGTGTTGGCAAAATTGGACACCCACAGGCAGAAGAATGAAACTGGACCATTTCCTTACACCACACACAAAAATAGACTCCAAATGGTTGAAAGACCCCAGTGTGAGACAGGAGTCCATCAAAATCCTGAAGGAGAACACAGGCAGCAACCTTTTCGACCTCAGCCGCAGCAACTTCTTCCTAGAAACATCGCCAAAGGCAAGGGAAGCAAGGGCAAAAATGAACTATTGGGACTTCATCAAGATAAAAAGCTTTTGCAAAGCAAACAGTCAACAAAACCAAAAGACAACCGACAGAATGGGAGAAGATATTTGCAAATGACATATCAGATAAAGGGCTAGTATCCAAAATCTATAAAGAACTTCTTAAACTCAACACCCAAACAACAAATGATCCAGTTAAGAATTGGGCAGAAGACATGAACAGACATTTTTCCAAAGAAGACTTCCAAATGGCCAACAGATACATGAAAAAGTGCTCAACATCACTTGGCATCAGGGAAATCCAAATCAAAACCTCAATGAGATACCACCTCACACCAGTCAGAATGGCTAAAGTTAACAAGTCAGGAAATGACAGATGTTGGTGCAGATGAGGAGAAAGGGGAACCCTCCTACACTGTTGGTGGGAATGCAAGCTGGTGCAGCTACTCTGGAAAACAGTATGGAGGTTCCTCAAAAAGTTGAAAATAGAGCTACCATATGATCCAGCAATTGCACTACTGGGTATTTACCCCAAAGATACAAATGTAGGGATTCGAAGGGGTATGTGCACCCCGATGTTTATAGTAGCAATGTCCACAATAGCCAAGCTGTGGAAAGAGCCAAGATGTCCATATGTCCATCGACAGATGAATGGATAAAGAAGATGTGGTATATATATACAATGGAATATTATGCAGCCATCAAAAGGAATGAGATCTTGCCATTTGCAATGACATGGATGGAACTGGAGGCTATCATGCTGAGCGAAATAAGTCAATCAGAGAAAGACATGTATTATATGACCTCACTGATATGAGGAATTCTTAATCTCGGGAAACAAACTGAGGGTTGCTGGAGTGGTGGGGAGTGGGAGGGATGGGGTGGCTGGGTGATAGACATTGGGGAGGGTATGTGCTATGGTGAGCACTGTGAATTGTGTCAGACTGTTGAATCACAGATCTGTACCTCTGAAATAAATAATACATTATATGTTTTAAAAAAAAAAGAAGAAGATAGCAGGAAGGGAAAAATGAAGGGGGGGAAATTGAAGGGGGAGACAAACCATGAGAGACTATGGACTCTGAGAAACAAACTGAGGGTTCTAGAGGGCAGGGGGGTGGGGGGATGGGTTAGCCTGGTGATGGGTATTGAGGAGGGCCCGTTCTGCATGGAGCACTGGGTGTTATGCACAAACAAGGAATCATGGAACACTACCTCAAAAACTAATGATGCAATGTAGGGTGATTAACATAACATAATAAAAAAAAAAGCCACACACACACAAGAAAAAAGAGATCGCCTTTAATTGCTGTATGCCCATAGGACAATTTCCACAGACTAAAGGGCTGTTTTCTTTATTTTCAATAGATCTTCCCAATTATGGGTGTTTCCCTAACACTAGGGAGAGGGTCTATAGAGCTCCTCACACCACCATTCTAGAAGCGTTTCTCCCTTGCTTCCTTTTTTCTCTCACTTTGCTACCTTTGGTTTGCACCACTCATATAAGCTTTGTCTCACACTGTTTTCTAGAGAACCAGGATTAAGAAGGCAATTTTAGAAAGAATATTTCAGGCAGCTGTGTGGAAGCATTATTGCATGGGTGGAAGTGGTACCAAGGGTTGACCCCTTGGCGGGGGGGGGGGGGGGGGGAACATGGGGACAGCAAACCTCAACCTGGAAGACAAGGTGGTCGACTGCTGTAGAATTCAAGTTCTCCTCTCACTATCCTCTGACCTTGGCATCACTTCTCTGATAGTGATTGTACTCTCAGTTACCAGTTGATTGTACGGCAAAAGACGTTGTAATATATTCACAAAGATTTGAAATTTCAGAGCAGGAAAAGATACCTGGAGTGGACAGCATCTTCAGTCTATAGATGATAAAATTGAGGCTCAAAACAGGTAAAGTGTCTTTCCCAGAGTGAAGCAGGTAATTAATGCCGGAGAACAGAGGTTTTCTGATTCTTAGTTTCCATCTTGTCATGGAGCACCATGGGAAATTCTCTCCCATTTTTTTTTAGAAAACAGAAGTAAAACAGAAATGCAAATGAAAAGATAAAATATCTATTCTAAGGAAGTTTTCCATTACAAGGCTATGCATGTCAACTTCTCTGAAAAAAATATTGGCCCAATATGGTGACCTGCTTGAGGTCAACCTCTCATTTTAGTGACTAAATTGGATCTATTTTTAGAGCCAAATTGCAAAGGAAAGAGAAAAAAAAAATCCATATGTGAACTCTTAATCCTTGTCTTATTAAGAAGTTGCATCTAGATGCTAGCCTTCCTCAACAGAGGTAGCTCTGTTTTCCAGTGATCTTTGCTGAGCATGGGGTGGAGGGTGGGAGTGATCCACTTTCACTAACATGAACAAAAAATATATATAAATTGCCCTTCAGTTTGATATGGAAGAGGCGTTGAGACTGTTTATGGAGAATAATTTTCATTTTCTGTTGAGCGCTATTCCGCATTGCAACAGAGTTCTTATTCTCCTATAGCATAAGAATTTTTTTTATTCTTATGTTAATCCCCATACATTACATCATTAGTTTTAGATGAAGTGTTCCATGATTCATTGTTTGTGCA